>NW_020291809.1:0-326267 GCF_003184835.1 Aspergillus costaricaensis CBS 115574
CGCCTGAACGGCCTAAACCAAGGATACCTTCGCGTAGCAGGGGATTTAGATCTAAATTGCAAGCTCGCGCACCAGATCTCTTGATGAGAAAATGGCCACGCGTTTCAGCGTCACCACGATGATTTCCAACGGAAGTGAATAAAATTGAACATCCAAGCCAAGAAAAACAGGAAACAAAAATAAATAGAAGATAAAAAACCATACAACAGAAGGGATTCGCTGGTGGTCACCCACCCAACTACTAACCTCCCGGCGTGTGGCTTAAGTACGGCTGAGCGGACGGGAAGCCCTGTTTTCCACACCCTATGGTCGTATGTACTAGATTATCTTTTACTTTATCCTATGAAGAAGATTATGGAAACTCCATGCGGAATTCCAGCCCTCACCTTCTCCTTCAAGTCAGGACAGCAGCTTTAGACGAGACGCATGCTAGATTACTCGGCGGGTTCGGGATCCCTGCTTTGAGCCGATCGGGATAATTGCCCGATGAGCTTCACTGTTACCTGTAATTACATTGTCCAGGAATGTAGCATGCCCATAATGCATCTAGTTGTGTTGACAGCAAAAAGACTTCCCAATGTATTCTGCATCATCGGGAAATGTTTCCCTTCGTGGGATATGCATCAGGCTCCGGCAGGATGAAAGTCATGCGTTGCGGTTGCAAGGGCTTGATCTGCGCACTTGTCATCGAGTAGCCGAAAGTTTGCTTTCTATAGTTAATGCTGGTGAATGACAGCACATTACGTACATTAGGTCCACAAAGAGAAAACATCCGTTACACAAAGCAAGGCGTTATAAAAGATTTCCTATTTGATAACCTCCCTTTATCCCTTGCACTAAAACAGAACAAGTCTCGAGAGGAAATGTGTTCGGGTTAAGGTTGGAGGAAGGTTCGTGAACAAACTGATAGTTAGAGTAAATATAAGCGCTTAAATTGTACAACTTAAAACTGGGAGTCACTCTGGCTTGTGTAACATTTACCGGGATAGCAGATATACATAGAAACTTTGATTCAATGTAAGTGGACGAATTGGGACTATAACCTACAGTGGCAGGTGGAGGAGAATAGAACGACATATGACGTTCAATTCTATGCCTGTGATCTATAAATGGTCTATAGGGCACACCGGCTTTTGCTGGATTATCCTTCAATATCATATCTATTCATCACACGTAGTCACGCCACATTGCTGATCTACAAACATTCACTTTAACTCCACAACTGCTCAGTTCCCGCTGATATCGACAAGCGATCGTTAGTCTGAGGACCCCCAAAAGATAGAGTAAGACTAATTTCAAGTGGGTATAGACCATGTCGACAGTTTGCGGCCAAGATCTTCTCGAGTGGCTTCTCGAGGAGCCATCCAACATGCTTCATTTGAAGAGAAGCTGGAAGACCTCGTTTCGCAGGAATTCGACGGTACCCACGAAGCTAAATATGCGTTGAAGGCTCCTTTCAGATTGTGAAACCTAAGCTCTCCTGATCATGTTGATGAGCTCCCAAAGTCAGGATGCACAGAGCCAAGCTGTGCCCCTGAGACCGAAGAAAAAATTATCAATGGAAAACAAAATACGTACGAGTGTTGCTGAAAAGCCAAGTGTCTGAGGCCGCCAGCCTGACCAGCAGCGGCATGACACCCGGACTCACGGGAGCAGGTCTGGGCGGAAGTCGTTGCCCTTACCTTGACGGGATGGCATGTGGTAACTTATGGCTCGAGAGGAAGTCACCTGCTCGAGATCTCTTATGGGTAGAATCGTCCATGCGTGAGCTTCAGAAGCACTCGAAGAGGTCTGAAGAACCCTTGACGAGCTTCTGGCGACTGGAGCCAGCGATCCACAGGCCTCGTATGCAGGACGTTTTCAATGCCTCTTAGGAAAAGAGTGGGGCAGACCCAGCACTGAGAGTTGGTAGGAGTTCGGATAAAGCTGCAATCGACCCATATTACCTGCGCGACATGGGATTTTCGCTCCCTGGCTCTGTTGTCGACAGTGCGCTTGTAGCAGATTTCGATTATGTTCATACGGCCACTAGCCTGGGTCGGTTGAACGAGGGTTGTAGTTGCAGATTATGTGTCGCCGTTGACGCTGTAACCAGGCCACTGTTTGCTCGGAATGTTGCCGTTGGGGACATTGGGAATCTTATCGTCTCGGCAATAGTTTCAGTCGACTTGAGCTTGAATGCGAGAGCCGCTGCAAGCGTGAAGGGTGTACCAGTCTCCAACAGGTATATTACGTTTGTTCCGGCGCTCCCAAGTCACGTTGGCCATCCGGTGATCGAGGGAAATGTGTTCTCCAAAGGAGACGGTGTTGGTCAGGTCCGAAGTGCCGAAATGGCAAATATATTCCAGGCTTCCGAGGCCAGAGGAATTATGCGAAATACTTGTGTGTACAGTCTAAGTTGCGCTATTGACTTTTTCGTCTATGGCGGAGCATACGGCGGGGTATGGTCAATGCAAGACACTCGGTTTCTGTACGACTACGCGATCGGAAGTCGGCCTGACTGCGATGCAGAGCTGCGGGCGATCAGAAACCGTTGTGTGAAAGTGGCGAGCGGTGCTGTTCACAAATATGTGGGCGACGGGGTGACTCTGAAGTTTGCCAACTATGCAAATCAAGTTTAAGATAAAAAGCGAAGAAGCTGCTCGCAGCGCCGGGAAGAAGGCACCAGGGTATGTTGTATGGGACGACCTCAAAGCCATGTGCGCGTTCCGTTGCACCGACGGCGTTTTCGCGAAAGGGCTTTACGACAGTCGAGGCGACGACACTTCAGTTCTCATTCTGGGAGCGCTGGTGGTGGTGCATGACTTCATTGACCTTGGGTATGACATGGCATCTGGAGAAATAGGCAATATAGTGCCTTCTTTGTGCAAAGGAGGAGGGCTTATGCTCGGCTCGGGGCCCTTTCGACTTAGTCGATGGAGAACCGCAAGTACGAACCGGACATTTTGTTTATTCTGGCGACCTTCATATGGCAGATGTCAAAAGCTCGTCATCGTGTTATGGAAAATTCTGTTACTATCCCCGAAAACCTAGGGTTCAGAGTAGGGTGGAGGTTCAAGGGGACCCTCCCTAGGTATAGCAACCTCGTGGACGACTCAAGGTACACGTAGCATACGCCCGAGTGACTTGAAATTACGATTCCTTGGTCCGGAGAGGTGGTCTCGGGTGGCCATGCTGTCTCCGGGGTTGTGGAGCTAGCTACAAGACCCGAAGAGCAAGAGGTTCTCGAGATGTTTTTGGTTAAATATCTAACTGGGGCGGATCAGCCAGATTTCCACGTATACCACCCGGCGGCACTCAGATTGATGTGTGACGATGATTGGCAGCGCAAAGTCGACTTCACCTGGGCACTTTGTATAGCCATGTGGGAGGAGGGTATTCTGTACGCTGCTTCAATCAGTACTCAGAGGATTAAAAAAGGTCGTTTGGCAAATGACGACAGGGCTGGAAAGGGTTGTGAGGAGAGAAAGTGGTAGATCTTGTTGAACAATGACTCCACCCACCGGTCCTACTAGTAACTTACGTGTCTGAAAATATATTTTGCGGAAGAGCGGCTTCAATCGACCTGAAGTCGACATTGAGGATCTGAAGGCAACTCAAAAAGGCTTACTAGTACTATCAGTATATATGAGGGAAGCCTGTGATGTGTTTGGAAAATTGACTACATAAGAAGAAGGAGTGAAAAATAAGAATGAGTTTGTTTTTGAAGAGATGAAAATTTGATTCGAAGCGGGAGCAAAAAAAGTAAGGAAAGGAAAAAGATCTGTCCCGAGGGAGGTTCGAACTCCCGGCCTTGGGATCGCATGGAAGTTATGCTTCCACGTCATACTGTAGTATGAGACCCACGTGATAACCAACTACACCATCGAGACGACTTGTTGAAGAACGTTTACTATTATAGCAATATATCGCAATAGGTAACAGAGACAGGAAGTCAATGATCAATCCGCGCCATCCTTTCTCCTTTTTCCGTCCCCAACGAGGGTGCATAACCGGCGATAAGATTGATTAAGCTTACATAGCCCCTATGCCGCGGGTCTAGCACAGGGATGTGCTTTAACCATTTCATCTTTCTACCCTAAGGAGCCGCAGTAGCGTCGCCAGATGCTATTTTATTTCTACATTGGGAAACACCGAAAGTCCCGATACGAAGCCCATGGGTTACCGGTGTCACCGTCTTTGGCTGGCACGTCATCAGATGACCACAGCATATTTAGAATGGGAGCCCAACTTAACCAATATCCCGTCGGAATAACTCTCTACACTATCCGATAGCCAAACTGGCTAACCGCTCGTGAAGATCCATCAGTAGTCAGTATCATCCTAGTGGGTCTTGAGCTTTGCCTTTCACGGCCACCCGGAAATAGGCTCTGGGATACATTGTTTTCCTAATCCTTCCAAGTGCGGCCCGCTATCGGGCTCGGGCATACAATAGGGGCGTTAACATCTTTCGTTGACAGTTTAAATAACAGCCATCTCAACTCAAAATTCAACTAATGACTGCTTCCACACTCCAACAGTCCCCGGCCAAAACCCAACCAATCTAACCATGGACAAACTCCATCCCCGCATCGAGGCCTTCCTGGGGCGTCTCTTGCGCAACAAACGAGGCCGCGACGCAAAACTACTCACGCGCACCAGTCCAGTTCTTCAGGCGCTTCAACCCACCATCGCCGTAACCTCGTCCGTGGGCCCATCGCAGTCTCCACTACCCGCAGAATACACTCAGGTTGGCGCGAACCGCTTCCCGCCTCTTTCCTGGACGGTACCCAACGACTCCGTGCCCACGGAGAAAATCAACAGCTACGTGCTCATTGTCGAGGATGCTGATGCGCCGCTGCCGAATCCAATCGTGCATGGGCTGTACTACGGGCTTTCAAAGGACAAAACCAGTATCTCTTCAGATGATGTTGCTGTGGCGGACGCGAGTAAGAGGGCGTTACAGGGGGGATTCCAGTACGGGGTGAACTGGCACCAGAATGTGTGGAGTGGGCCGCGCCCGGTATTGGGACACGGCTCGCATCGGTATTTCTTTCAGGTGTTGGCGTTGGGAAAGGCGCTAGAGGAGAAGCCTTGGGGGAAGGAGGAGTTGTTGCAGTGGCTGGAGACGGAGAAGGAGAGTGTGTTGGCTTGGGGGGAGTGGGTGGGCACTTTTGTGCGGGAGCCTTAGATCGATGGAATGTGGAATGGATGATGAACTATGAAACTTTGCAAGTTTAGTGGAATGCTTAATTCTAATTCTAATTTATTCAATCATATAATGTTATGCGCGCTGACGGGTCGATCATTTACGGGTAGGGATGGTCAGGTGATCTGATCGTTTGTTCGCTTCATCAGTAGCAATCCCCTCCCTAGGTACCCCTTCGTTCTTCATCCCTGCTGCCATGTATCTACCCGATAGCTGTAACGACCATTTCGAATTTATCGGATGACAAGATCATGTTGTGTTGCATTGGATTCCCAAGCGAGCAATGTCCTTATTCGTCCAATTTCCCGATGAGGGCCTCACTACCGGTGCGCCACACCCAACGCTAGTAAAATCTTGTTGATTGTGTAACAGCTGGGGGGAAATATACAGCCCGCATCGTGATCCTCCAGCATTGTACGACATGACTAGAAGCCGGCCCAGCGGCTGCTCGCAGTAGCAATTTGTGCGTGTAGTTCAGGAACGAATGATAGATTTTATTCTCCTGGCAGCCGTTAGAGAACCTCACTGGGGTCTACCCCTGATGCGGTACAGACTTGAGAGGCAGTGCCCTCCAAAAAGTCCCTCATGGCATGCTTCTGAGATATGCTTCAATCATGCTCGTGCTAAAGGTCTTAGGCATTAGGAAACTCTTGGCCAAACTTTGTCAGTGATGATGGCTACGCTTTACTGGCCGTTTTGAGTGGGATTAAACATACACTGGGAGGCATCCTGCTCAATGTATCATGGGCCCGGTCGTAATCGTGGCGTATCTATGCCTCTCTTAGACGGGACATTGCCTAGGAGGGAGCGATATCACTTGGTAACGTGCATAATAATGTTGGAGATTAGGCTTCGAGCATATAGCGCACTACTCCGTACAAATAGTTGATTGTTGCAGAAAAGCGGGGTGAATGGTCGGTGGCTATTTGGGCAGTGTTGCTCCCTAGCTTCTGCATACTTTTCGAAACGAGGTCGTTCAGACTATTTGTAGCAAGACTTCTGGCCCCCGATTATGTGCTGTTTTTCAGACACGAGTCTCTCATCTACAATACAATGATCCGGAGAGATGAAAAAGAGCAATCTGCTTCCGATAGCAGTAGCCCCCTCAAAACCATAGAGAGAAGCGCGAACGTTAAAAGCTCCACCTCTAATGCCATCGTTGTTGTGAGTACTACGTTGTTCTCGCTAAAATAACAAAACAGGAAATTTCTAACTAAACATCTGACAGGACTGGAATGGACCAGATGACCCAGAATGTCCTCGACACTGGCCAAAGAGTCGGAAATGGCTCAATGTGCTTCTGATATCTCTCCAAGGAACTCTGTCCCCGATCGCATCAACTATATTAACTCTAGGTGTATTCGACATCGCAACCGAGTTCCGTCTAACGAGCCCATATACCCCAGCCCTCCCCATCGCCTTCTACCTCGTGGGTCTCGCACTAGGACCTCTGGGCGTGGCACCATGTTCGGAAATATTTGGCCGGCGTCCCATCTACACTATCTGCTTTGCCATCTTCACCCTCCTCAACGTCAGCTGTGCATTGGTACATAACATGGCCGGCTTGGTTGTTCTACGCTTTTTAGCGGGTGTGGCTGGCTCCGCAGGGCCTAGCCTAGGCGGCAGCAGCATCGGGGATCTGTTTTCTCACGAGGAACGAGGCAAAGCTCAAGCGGTGTATGGCTTGGGACCTATATGTGGTCCGGTTCTCGGAGGTGTTATTGGTGGGTTTATTGCGTATGGCACGCATGGCTGGCGATGGATGATGTGGGTGGTCGCTATAGCCGCTGGTGTCGTTACCAGCATCGCTGTTCTCTTCCAGAAGGAAACGTATGCGCCGGTCTTGCTGCAACGTCGGAAGAGAGCCCTGGAAAAGGCCAACCCGGGGGTCACGTACCGGGTCGAGATGGGCTCACACGCATCACAGGTCTTCCGACAGTCTATTCTGCGTCCTCTTCGACTTCTCTTCTTTTCACCCATATGCACGTTCATGAGTCTCTACCTAGCATTGTATGTGACTGGAAATCCCCACCTATCGACCGGCAAGTACTAACTAATGGATCAGAGTATTCGGCCTCCTCTACCTCCACATGGTAACCATTACCCTCCTCTTCGCCTCTCAACCCAAATACAACCTCTACAGCTACAACTGGACACACGGGACCACAGGCCTCGCCTTCCTCGGCGCCGGCATCGGCGCATTCGCCGGTGTCGCTTTCTGTATGAAATACTCCAACCCATCATATCGGTACTTCGCTGCCCGCTACGAGCAAAAAACTGGAAAGGCGACGCGCATGCCCGAATTCCGTCTACCGTTTATGCAAGTCGGTATGCTGATCGTACCCATTGGCCTACTGATTTTCGGATGGACTGCGGAATATCACGTCCACTGGATTGTGACGCTTGTGGGCGCCGCTATTTTGGGGTTGGGCATGGTCACGGCGTATATCTGTGTGCAGTCGTATTTGGTCGATGCGTTTGAGGAGTTTGCGGCTAGTGCGCTTGCTGCTGCTGTGGTCGCGAGGTTTATTGTTGCGGCAGTGTTTTCGGTGATTGGGTTTCAGCTGTATAGGAGGTTGGGGTATGGGTGGTATGTGTCCTGCTCTATGACCTGGGTGATCTGGGTTTTCTAATAGTTTCTCATCTAGGGGATCGACGCTGTTGGCGTTCATTTGTTTGGTGGCTGTTCCGATTCCGTTTCTGTTGGGTCGATATGGACCTAGATTGCGACGGATGGGGACTGAGATGGTTTAAGTAGCGATCTCTTTTGCATGAAATTATAATAGCAGAAGGGATGTCAGTCCAGATCTTCAGGCCATTCGGCAGGTTGGATCTACAACGTACCACGGGAGATAGACCAGGATCCACAGGGTAGGGTAGCAGGATGTAGAAACCGAGATCGAGTGTATGAACATGGGGGAAATCAAGGAAGCCTCTTAACCTTGTTCCATTGAAAGTGCCTATACTCAGTAGTGGTCATCGAATAGATCGGTAGACCAACGCCACCATTCCACATTAGGCAAGCGTGAGGGGTCAAACACAGACACAGCCTCACGATCACGACTCTCCTCCACTCTTGGAACCATCCCCGTCACGTTCCCCTAAATAAAATCTGTAGCAGATCCCACTGCTTTTACCCTAAAATTATTTCATCCCAAGCATGTCTCCCACTCAATTCCGCCTGATATTCAGCGTCCCCCCCACCGGCCTTGCGGCCTGCAAAGCCGCCATATTTGCTGCCGGGGCTGGCCGCTATCCCGGTGGGAAGTATACCGAGTGTTGCTGGACCACTGCTGGAACGGGCCAATTCCGCCCCGGTGATGCTGCTAACCCACATATTGGGAGTGTGGGGGCCTTGGAGGAGACCCCAGAGGTCCGGGTTGAGACGATCTGTGTGGGAGAAGATGTTGCACGGCAGGCTGTGGAGGCGTTAAAGAGGTATGCTAAAGTTGGCTGATGTGGAAGTGAAAGTTATCGACATTGCTATTGACTGGTTGAGTAGGACTCATCCATACGAGCAGCCGTCGTATAGTGTTTTTCGAATGGAGGATTTTTGAACATTTGTACTGGGAGTGCGAGTTGTGTATTGAGCGGCTTAGAGGGGTGGAACCGAGTATTTGTATCCAGTTTCTGTATATAACGTCCCACCTTGTCACTTCTTGCGATCTTTGTGGCTGATTTCGCCGGCTGTCGAAAGGGTATACGATGGCTCACATTCTCGCTTCACAGTAAAACTCAAGATTTGGGGATTAATATAACCTCCTACCTTCATCTGGATCCTTTTGTCTGCCCCTACCAGCTAGTGCAACGCTTTATATAGACTTGGAGGCATGTAAAACTAAGGCTACATGAGCTAGTAGCATGAAATCAAAGTATTTGGAATATATTAGGGACAATTGGCCAGCCAATTTCCTAAGGTACTAAGTAACATTGCGCCTAACCCCGGCAGGCCTAGATGTACATCGTGCAACAAAGTCCACCATAGCTTCTCTGCCACTCGGCTTGACCGGAATCTCTGTATGCAGAGCTCCGAGAACATGCTTCCGAGAGATATCCAGGCCAAAGCGTTTCCCTTCGCGTTCAAGGTCATCTGCCGCATGTGGCGGAATTACCTCGTCTTTCTCGGCAGACAATATTAGGACCGGTGGCAATACAGCTTTGTCACCATCGCTATCCGCACTTTGATCATCTATATTCTTAAGATCGTCTCTCCACCGTGCCATCCGCTCCATAGCCAGGATACTATCCCAATGGCTCCGTAAAAAAGGCCACAAATATCGATACGGCAACCATTTCTGAGGATAGAGGCTGATCAACATATCCTTGACACTGGATGAAGGTGCCTCGAGGATAACACCAGCAATAGAAGCTGGCGCTTGCGAATCTGCAGTGTGCGACCGAGGAAGATACGTAGCGAGACCGGTAGTTGCGATCGCTGTTCCCAAACTATGGCCCCACAGAATGACCTGCAGATCTGTGTCCGGGGCAGCATATGTCTCCGTAACCCAATCAAGAAAGGCCTGAGTGTCGAGCTCAATACCTTGCTGAGTGGGACGGCCAGATGATGTCCAGAAACCACGATATGAGAGAGCAACCACCACGTACTCTTTCTCCTCAGATGCTGAAGCAGAAGATTTTGGAGAGGCGTGAATTGCGCGCAGGAACTGCGATAGAAGGGGCAATCTCATGGGGGTCGAGCCGCCGTTGCCTTGGAAGTAGCAAATCACCACTATTTTCTTCTTACAGTGATTTCTCGACTCCTGAATGCTTCCAGGCGAGGTGGCTTTGACAGGAATGCGACCTTCGCATATTGCTAGTTTTGTACCATCGCGACTCCAGATTTGCTGTGTTTGCCAGCGCACTGGCTTACATTGTCCCTCGTAGTCGGACACCGTTTCAGATCGTGCAAATGGCGGTAGCCAGGTGAGATAAAGAAGCTTCTCTTGCATCACTACAATCCAGAAGCATTTCCAAGTCCATAGAGAAAGAAGCAGTCCCGTGAATATGACGGGGGGAATCAAGATTGGTGGTATAGATTCGGTGAAAAGGGTACGTAATTGAGGACAGCTACTTGAGTGTAGGGGTTGGTACATATGATGGTAGGGTGTAGGTCGTCTTCGTGTTGTTCGAGCAACAATGTAGACATTTTGGGACGGGATGTGACTCTGGAACCACACCGATGGGGGTCGCGGGCTCCTAGCTTTTCTGATAATAGATGGCGGTCCGGCAAGACCGGGAGGTACGCGTTGAGCGCACCGCCAGATGCGTCTGGTCGGCATGAAAGGATGGGTTGGATGCGAGACAGGAAAAGAGAAATAGCGTCGGGGAAGACAGACAATGGAGGAGTCAAGAGGAAGATTGGATTTGAGACGGGGCAAGTTGTGCATTGACATAGATGACTCAGCATTACACAAGACAGGGTTAGTTAAATTCATAATGGCTTCCTACAATGGTAGATTTCTACGCTCCTGGCTTGGTCTCTACTGTCCTAAAATTTATATATCGAGAAAGCAACAGAGGGTTCATTTTATTTGTATCTTAGGCTTTGTCAAGCACCCGACTGGTGGAGTTCCAGTATCATGGAAGCCGATTCAATCGGATTTGGCACAGTTTCGAGTTGCATAACAAAAGAAAAGCAAAGGGATAGAGAGACGAGTTCCTAGTTATACTAGACAGGACTGACACCCTTGATAGGATGCATCATACTTCCGCGAGCAAGCGCAATTAGCATATCCTGCCGAATGATGCGCAATTGCTTTCGTCTTCTGAACGATATGTCTGCAGCAGTAGCCTTTTTCTGGGGTTTCATTTCAGAAGAGGTCCTATCCGAGTCCTCCGTGGAATCCTCATCCTCAAGGTTCTCCAATTCAAGAATGTTCCCCGGGAAGAAGCCTGGGGGGAGGGCCTCTCCTGGGAAACACACTCTCCGCATGGCCTCGCCCGGGAACAATCCTCTAGGGAACACCTCTCCTGGGATGTTACTGTCGCGGCAACCTTCCGTGTCCAATTGTGGCACAGATACACCCCGAACGTATCCAACAGTAAGACGCACCATCATCCACCAAAGCTGAAATTCAGTCTTGAATTGGTCAAACTTCCAGAGGCTGTATTCTGGAAAAGAGTACAAGGCGTCCCAGAACCGCCCTTGGTCTCCACAGAGTTCGATGTCCCGGTGGTACTCTAGAAGCCATTCGTTGACTTCAGCTAACACCCATGTCTCGACAAGACGGGCAGGCCGGAGGATCATGACCCCAGGAAGTGACTTGGGGTATCTTCCGCAGGTGTATTTCTCACCTTCCTTGTCACAGACACACTTAGTAGCATTGACCTTGCCATTATCGCGACACGCCCGACGATGCTCCTCGCACGCGAAGGGCAGCCGTTCATCACTTGCCAAGATATAGTCTAGATCATCGGACGCAGGCGGGCTAACGGGTATGCTAGAAAGCCGAGGCAGCCACTTTTCCCTTTTGTAGAGACTGATATGCCCAACATTAGGGTGTTTATTCCCATCCAGGAATCTTTCAATGTGGAATAGGTCATTGGGCTTTGGGACCCTGAACCGGAAGCTGGGCTGCGAATAACAGCAGGTACCTTCGTCTTTACATTGACGTGACAGCCCTGCTACCTCTAGGGCCTCTCGCGCCTCTCTGAGATGATTCCCATCGATGGCAAAACTGACGGTCTTACGTCCAATTGGTATCTATATCTTCGAGGGGTCGAGCGTAACTTACCTCAATTCCACCACGGATCCCGAGAACTCGATGATACGCCGGACCGATTAAGATGCAAGGTACGTTACTGTCCTTGAGCAGCTTGGCTACTTCAGCAATGAATTTGGGTTCGTTGCCCACCTCCCATTGAGGAATTTGAGGCTTGTCAGTGTGTGCGCTTGTTGCCATTTTCGAAGAAGTGGATCCTCATACACTTGAAGATGCACAATTCCAAGATGAGAATTACAGCGAATCTAGGGTCATTTATAGACTTTGAAAGAAAGAAAGTCAGGATACCTCCGTGGTCACTTAATCAATATCCAGTCCTGATCGAGGCAGTAGCTGAATGTTCCGGTGGGTGGTTAGGTTGATCTACCAGGGTTATCCGGGGAGCTCCGATCTGGCTCTACTGTAGTCGAAGAGGGCCCATATTATTGCTAGACAGACACCAAGCAACTCGGGATGTTCTTTTGTCAGCAAAAGTGCCTTTCTCAATGACCAACTGGGTATTGTTAGTTTATTTATTAGACAACATATATGGACAAAGGTGTGAGGTCTGGATAACCATTTACTCATCTAAGAGGGAGTAGTTTCTATCAGGAACAGATCTTTCTACTGTTCTAAAAAGATCCCAGTCTTTCGACTAGTCGAATATGATGACCATAGACCGACATGGGGAGCGTGGAATAATGCCTCATATGAGGAAAACAACCAGTTCTAATGGATTATTTTCCTCCGGCACAGTGAGTTTGTACCTGGCTAGCACTACGGAAGCCAATTGAACAATGCTAGCGAAGAAGGTATGAATACAAAACATCAGCATGAAAATCCATAGACTGGCAAATGCCAAGATGACTTGTAACATCTCTCAGTGCTAAGTATCTAGCACAGTTGCTTGGGTTGGAACTAGGACCGTCTTGACAATACCCCTATATTCAATGCGACACAGGCCTTCGTAGTAGCTTAGTTCCCAGATAGCCGCCTATCTATGAACTGACTCTACATTAATGGATGCCGACATATCCAAGTCTTCGAATAATGTTCCGTTTGGTCAGATAATCGTCGAAGAAATCAAGCAAAATCTATTCACCCAGCAAACGATGCGTTCTCTGTGTCAAGAGTTATGACGTCAAAATGGCACAGCAGAGCGGATACTGCGGGTATGGCGGGAGGGACCCGATTAGTAGGTGCCTTGTTTATCGGGTGTCTTTCGCATTTTGGCTGGTGGAGAGGAAAGGAAAGAAAGCGGGGAAGACGTCGATCATCCGTTGGACCGTGGAGCAGCATTCCTTTACAAGCAGCCACATACCACCTTCATTAGGGAATTCGCAATACCAATAACCGTCGAACTTGGATTAGGTCTCCTGGGAGCCCGCCTGAAGTCTTCAATTGCCCGTTCACCCATTGCTGCCATTATGGACCGAAGGCCACCATTGCAATCTACCTACCCATGGACAAAAGCACCAGTGATAGCACAAGCTCCTATGCTCAACATCGCCGCCCCAGAGCTAGCCACCGCCGTATCCGCAGCTGGTGGGATAGGATTCATTGCTGGTGGAAATGACGTGTCGAACTTAGAAGGCAAGTTGCAGAAAGCCGAACAGCTCGTGAGAGAGTATAAGGCAGCGGAAGGCTCTCCCGACCAGAACCGTCTCCAGCTATATGACGGCCCGAGCTTACCGGTCGGTGTCGGGTTTCTGAGCTGGGGAGCCGACCTCAAGATGGCATTGCCACTTATCATCCGATATCGTCCATGTGCTGTGTGGCTGTTTGCGCCACCTAACAGTGCTGCAGATCAGGTTCCTTGGGTGGAGGGAATCCGGACTCAAACTGGCGGCAGTGTGACTATTTGGGTACAGGTGGGAAGCGTGGAGGATGCAATTGACGCTGTAGTCAAGCTACAGCCTGACGTGCTCGTCGTGCAGGGCAGTGATGGCGGGGGTCACGGATTGCAGCACTCTGCTAGTATCGTGTCTTTGCTTCCAGAAATCATTGATCATCTGGATGCCAAGCCTCCAGTCAATGCGAACAATTTATTGAAGCCAAAAATTGTTGCAGCAGGTGGTCTGGTAGATGGTCGAGGAGTGGCCGCCGCTCTCACCTTAGGTGCTGAGGCGGTAGTGATGGGGACTCGGTTCCTGGCTTCTCTTGAAGTTCCTATACCGAAAGGATACCAGCAAGCTATCATCGAAGCTAGTGATGGAGGGATCCATACTATTCGCTCCGCTGTCTATGACCGGGTACGTGGGTTCCTGTCCTGGCCACCGAAGTATTCTCCCCGAGGAATTGTGAACCAAACGCACACAGACTTTGTGGCCGGTAAGGTGACTGAGCAGCAAAATTACGACCTGTACCAAAAGGCTTTGAAGAAGGGAAACCCAGGTTATGGACCTAATGGGCGACTAGCTACGTTTGCAGGCACTGCGGTTGGCTTGGTGAAAGAAATTTTACCAGCAGGGGAGATAGTTCGGAGGACAAGGAAGGAGACGGAATCTGTTTTGAAGATAGGTAGACTTGCAAAGCTGTAGAATATACTATTACATTCAAAATTTTGGGTAAAAACACCATCCTCGGGCCGTTGTAAAAGGGCAGGACGATGCCAATATCTCGGGACCAATCCTAGCTTAGCCATTAGCCCCAGTTTCCAGAAGAAGATTGTGCTCTGAAGTCCCAGATCAACATATAATTGTGCATATGACTCTCGCATGAAGGATAGTATGGAGCATGGAGTCTACGGGAATCAGCATTGGGGTATATCACGTCTAATATGTACGTTGTCATTCTGATTTACAGAGGGTGAAATTCAAGACTGATTAGTGATCATATACTCATCTGCTTTTATTGGTGAGTATTATCAAATTTTAAGTGATGCTCGGCCAAGCATCAAGATGGAAAATAAGCATTAAATTGAAATGGCCCGCCAAGAAAGCTAAGGGCAGCTCATTGCGCAAGCGCCTCCTTAGCTTTACTGCTGGTTCTGAGACTGACTGTCTAGACTAGACCGTTGGTCTTCTGACTGCTAATTGCGCCATGCACACTAATATTCAGCTCCCACCGACCCCTGGCTCTCTGCAATCTGCATAGCGGATAAACATTCCGCTAGAGGCAGGGTAGAATGCGCTCGGACACTTGATCAGTTCAATGAAGGTGGAGAATTGCGGAACAAGGCACAGACCAACGGAAGTGCTTAAGGGCAGTTCTAGTCGGACAAGGGCTGGTAAGATGCCTTTCAGCTGCGAGACAACACTTCGATTCAGCCGTCGGAGCGACCATAGACTAATGTGCCGGCAAGGATCAGATTTTGCGCTTTGCTTTTGTGTGCCGCGTACACCCTGCAGCCAATATGCTTGGTGCAGGGCCGGGTGGCGGGCCGTTTCTTGCTAGGGCACCCACTAACGTGAAGCTAAGTTGACTCCCAGGATGTTGATAAGGTGAGGGGAACTCGGCTACCTTGATTTTCCTGCGCCGTATCTTTTAAGCAGTTTCTCTTCCGATCTCGCTGTTGTTTTTCTTCCTAAGTGCTCCCACCTGTACTTTTCTGGCTTCAGGCTCCCCTAAGGGTGCAGGATGGTCTTCGCACATAACACGCAGCAGGATGCTGCCAAAGATCCCGTCGTTGCTGGCGCGCACACCCTAGAAGCCGATGCATCTAGTCAGGATGATGACATCAAAGGCACACGCCACGACGTGACAGAAATGGATCGCATGGGTAAGACCCAGCAATTCAAGGTAAATATTCGGCGCCCAGATAATCGCATCCGACTAATGTATAGGATCGCAGCGCAACATCCAGTCTTTTGCAGCCCTCAGTTTTTCGGCCGTATTGCAGTCTACATGGGAGTACATCATGCTGTAACGCGACCATTAAATTCCACTACTCCGCTCAGGGTCTAAATATCAGTAGGTCGGACTATGAAGGATTACAAGATGGTGGGTTGGCAGGCATGCTGTGGACCTACGTCTGGAGTGCCATTGGATTTGGGTTCATCATTGTCTCTATATCTGAAATGGCCTCGATGTAAGTTGCCTCATCTATACATACCATCACGGTCGCTAACCGTCTAGGGCGCCTACGTCTGGAGGCCAGTACCACTGGGTCTCCGAGTTTGCATCCCCACGCTACCAGAAATTCCTCAGCTACGTGACCGGCTGGATGTCTGTCCTGGCATGGCAGGCAGGAACCGCATCGGGCTCGTTCCTGACTGGAACCATCATCCAGGGCCTGATTAGCGTCCGTGACCCCGACTACGACCCCACTGGATGGCAAGGCACATTGTTTGTGTTTGCGATGATTCTAATTGCGTTCTTTTTTAACATATACGGTGCGGCATTCATGGCCCGTATGCAAAATGTGCTTTTGGCAACTCACGTTTTTTGCTGGTTGGTCGTGGTGGTGACACTTTGGGTTCTGGCTCCGCTACAGCCCGCCGAAGCAGTGTTCACAAAGTTCGACAACTTCGGTGGATGGTCATCTATGGGTCTTACTGTGATGGTTGGCCAGCTTGCCGCCATTTACGGCTGTCTCAGTATGTATAACAGCAACATGTTCAAAGATCAGCCCTGACAAGTACAGGCTGTGATGCAACGGCACACATGTCGGAGGAAATCAAAGATGCAGGGCGATACGTGCCCATCGCCATCACATGGTCTTATTCTGCCAACGCGATCCTAGCACTAGTCGTACTTATCACGATGCTCTTCGCAACTCCGTCCGTCGAAGACTCACTCAATGACGACACCGGCTTCCCCTTCATTTACGTCTTCAAACAGGCCACCAACACAGCAGGCGTCAACGGCCTAACGGCGATCATTCTCATCCCTGTGATCATAAGCAACATCCTCTTCAACGCCTCGACGGCACGACAGACCTTCTCCTTCGCTCGCGATCGCGGACTCCCATTCTCCAACTGGATCGCCAAAGTCGATGAAAAACGAAAGCTACCAGTCAACTCCATCATCCTGAGCTGCATCATCAGCGCCCTACTGGCCCTGATCAACATCGGCTCCGAGACGGCCTTCAACGCCATCGTCTCCCTCAACGTAGCGGCACTCATGTTCTCCTATTCCATCTCAATGAGCTGTCTAATCTGGCGAAAGCTTTGCCACCCGCATACTCTGCCCCCTGCGCGCTGGGGACTGGGACGATATGGTCTGACGGTCAACATAATCGGCTGGTTATACGTGCTATTTGCCCTGTTCTGGTCGTTTTGGCCCGAGTCGACACCTGTCACGACTGAGACGTTCAATTGGAGTGTTGTAATTTTTGTGGCGGTATTTTTACTGAGTCTTGTTATGTATGTGTTCCAGGGGAGACATCAATATGATGGGCCGGTGATGGAGGTGAAGAGGTGTGGGGATTTATAGATGTCTCAGATTTACATAGAGGTGGCGCAAACTGTATACTAAATACATTGATACAATGGTCCCTGGAAAAATGGAAAGAGACACATCCGAGTACTGAACGGGCATGAAATACAATTTAGCGGCAAAGTTCGCATTTTATTCGATATACTTTCCTCGACTAACATCCTAGAGAACATGTGTCGAGCGCTGTGTACACTTGGACAAACAATTGTCAGATCATAATTTGCTGGCAATCATATGAGATAAGTAAGCACTAACCGTTTCAGATCCCTTACATCAGGACGAAGAAAACCAAAATAATTAGATAGCCTATGCACTTTACGCTACCTCAAAAGTCTTTTGGTTCCAGCCATACCGCCGCCCCAAGCGTCTCCCGAGGATGAGAAGACGATATCCCTCAATACAAGTCTTATGGGGCCGGTGCAAAGTGATAGCTTTCTGGGCAGCATATTCCTGTGGCGGGGAGAAAGTGTAGACGGAACCGAATCTTGGGATCACGGAGAATCCGAGGTCAACCATGGCAGCTTTGAAATCTAACCAGGGAATCGACCCTCTGGAATCGGATCTGGAGAAAATGGTTGAGAAAACTGCAAACGTGCTAGGTCCCACCTTCAAGGTCGGAGCTTCAGGGGCATCGTCCTTCTCCGGAGCCTCAGTATTCGGGGTAATGTTATAAATAGAGGAATGTGCCGGCCGGGATTTCACTTTTTGACGCCGCTCTGTAACCTGTAGCTCTGAATTTGAAGACTCAGGAATTGACAGGCCAGGCGCAGCAGCAGCAGCGGATTTTACTTTATCTCTTTGTTGTTCATATTGGTTCTGGATTTCAAACAGACAGCCTTCGTTGAGTTCTTGATACAGGAAGCCTATGTCCGCCCCGGTCTTGTCAATGATGAATCGACCTAAAGCACCGAGAGCGTATTGGGCCATTCCTGGTTGGCGTAGGTTGTCAATTGGGATTGCATAGCCGGACAGGTCAATCTCATTTCTCAAAGGTTCGAGCTCAGCGTCCAGACTCCTGAATTTTGACAGGTACATTTGCCCCATTTTGGTTGTCGCGGGCGGCAGTGCCAAAGAAGCAGAAACAGACTGAGCAAAAGCAGCAGTGACCGCCAGATCGCTGAAAGCATCACACTCAAGCTCGGTTATCTTTTCCATTTCGATCGGATCGGTCCTTTGAAGACCATGAAGCTTCTTGACCCAGTCCACTGCCTTTGGTGGGGTTGTCTCAGTTTGGCACAGGCGAAGCATATAATGGAGTCGCGGATCCGAGCGAGTCAAGGTGTCTGGTTTGGTCTTCATCGTCACCCGTGCTACGCCGTTGTCATAGACACCAGGGACTCGTTTAAAGTGTCCCGATCCTGATCCCACCTGGACGTAACGCTTGAACCGCGATTGAACCCGCTTGTATTCGAAGGACATCACATTGGCTAGTTCCTGCAGTAGGAGGATTTTGTACGCTCGATCGGTTGGCCTTTCCAAGAGGCTCTGTAGAAGATGGTATATGAATCCCCAAATAGCAGCCCCGGCCACTGCATTGTAGACTGCTTCAACAAAGCAGATGGAGATGTACTTATCAGTCGTCAGAGGCAGCATCCGTCCACGATCGTCGGGTACAAGCTCGGGACGACTAAAAACCAGATGTTTACCACATGGACTAGGAATTCTGGCTCAGTTCGGCAAAGGTATAGATAATCTTCAAGTGCAGTCTTTTGATCCCAAGCGCGAGCGGCCAAATCTTTCAATGAGAGCTTTTCGGGTTTTGAGTCCAGAGACAGTGAAGACAACGCTTCGCGGGCCGCCTTTTCCGTCTTCTTGGGCCGTGGATTTTGCGGCAGGGAGGATCCTTGGTCAAGAATATCTTCCACGAGGATATTGAGAGATTGCAGGAAATAAGTTTGCCTCATTAAGATAAGCTCACCGGTGGCCCGTGGAACACAGATGCCTGCTTGAACGGCTGTGGACAGACCAGCCATCACTTCTCGGTACTTGTCAGGGTCGGTTACATCGTAAGACCTGCCATAGTCTGACCCATCTAAGAACATGGTGAAGCTATAGCGGAAAGGTTGGGCATGACCAAGGCCTTTCGTGCGCATGCTCTCGAGAATAATGGCTGCATCCCCTGGTCCCCCATTCAGTCCCTGCTGGTACTGCTGAGGAAGAGAAGTGGTTGCGCGGTATTTTAGATGGTCCAGTAGATAGTCCGAGTCAGGACGTGCGATATCTCGAAGATTCAACTCGGGAATAAATTTGTACACATCGCCCATGGACTGGTCATTGGGCGAACGAAGGACTTGCCCGCCTGCAGCTCCTGCTCTGAAGGCCGCCTCTCGCTTTGGCTTACCGAATTGACGCCAGAACTGCTCGATTCGCGATCCGTGCAGCCGGTATTTCCGAGCCAAGTCCTGATGCAATGTTCTGGTGAACGCGGCATTGTCACCCATATCATCCATGATCATCGACAGATACCAAATACTGTATCGTTGGTAACAGAAACTGTAGGCAAAAAAGACAATGAGCAACAGAAAACTTAAATCAGGGATTAGGGAATGAGGGAATGTTGAAATGTTGGAGCAAGGGGTTCCCAAATACAAATTCGTCGATCGGTCACGTGTCGATGAAACAGTGACATGTTGAAAAGCTGGGGTGGTGTGAATTGTAACAAACCCTCATACGTGCTCTGCTGTTTCGGTAGATTCCTGACAAAGCCAATTCTCCGGTTACTCCCGTGTATTCAATGGATATGACGCTGCACTATCTAGTGTAGTGTTGATCTGATTGCGACCAAACTAGTACAAGTCAGCTAATGTGAATCGGTATATGCCTCTTCATGCCGAATGGAAAATCGAAGGATGCACTCGAGTCTTCAAAGCAGTGTAGTTAGGAAGACCAAGGGTAGCTAGCTGGCCTCCGTCCTTCTGAAAGGCTAGAGCACTAATGCTTTTCAAGAACCTATATCTGTGGGACTTGCAAGGCATAAAGTATTGTCCATTCGGATGTGGAATAAGAGGACGTACGTCCAAATTGGTGGCATTTGCGGGAAGCTAGCAAATCCCAACCCCAATAATACGAAACCGGAAATCATCTAGCGAAGACTCAGTTGGTTTAGTTAATATGTACATCACTTGGCCAATCTGACCGTTGACGCGATTAATTTCAGCACATATTGTTCTGTTCTCCTCTACTGTCATTCTCAAAGGGCGGCCTAAATGATGCAATACGGATGCTTACCAAATAGGCCTCATGCATTGAGCCAGCATGGTACTAGACGTCAGGAGCGTCAAGCCTTGCATCGATCAAAGCCTGCACTTGATTTATTCGGGAAGTGCCACTTTTCAGGTGGACCAACATGTGCAGATCGAAAGTGTCCGCCCTAATACAGTAAATCTATGACGAGGGCAGGCATGTCTTAGGGGGAAACTGCCGCTGGCCCCTTATTTTACCAGGCGGGCTAAATGATCCCAGAAAACAGAGACCTTGGCCTAGTCAAGAAGCTATCTCTTGGAAGGCAAAGGTAAGAGAAAAAACAGGGTTAGATCATTCTGGTTGTAAAGCGACAGATGAACTAGTGCGATGCGGGATTCCAGCCCTCCTGGTCGGAAGAGAAGCCATCTATCCTCCAGGCTCTCACTCTTCATTTCCTAGTAAGATAGAAATACAACACCCCGGAATCGTCTTGGTTCAAGGACCACTGAGCACCAGCAATAGTGTTGTCATCGACATACCGAAGATAATCGACCACGGGGCAGTCGCCATAGATCATGGCAGCAGAGCTAATACCTCGGTAGGTCATTTCGGCCAACTCCAGTCATACGTTAGTAGCTCCAACATTATGATGCCAAGAAGCGAACATGATTTTATACGAAAAACCTACAAACAAGTTTCCCCATCCAGGGAGATGCTTCTTTTCCCCACCCGCTAACGAGTATTTATCCACAGACGTACGGGAGCGGAAAACTTTGAAGATGGGTAGCAATGCTGCTGCCTTTGGATCCGAAGGATGGCCAGTTGCCAACAAATGGGCTTCCCATTCGCCAAAGATAAACTCGGGGCTTACGGCTGGAAGAAGGTCGAAGACATTCTGCACTTCTGATGGATCCACGCGGGCTTTGCGCTTGGTCAAGAAAAGAAAGGTTCCACCTGCGGGCCTGTTGATCGCGCACATTAGACTCGTCATTTGACATATCTCATGAAGCCAGACAATAAAACGATAACTTACGTTTGTGTCATAGTAGACATCGACGTGGCTAGAAAGGGAATGGTAAAATGTGAATTTTCCTGATGTATACGAACTGTTTGCAGGCGAGTGTCAATGAAGCTAAGAAACCTTCAATAAGATGATCAGCACAGAGAGCGTGTGAGGCCTTCTATATACTACTAGAAAAAGTACCTGCCACACCCCACGCCGAACTTTTGTCTGAACACAAATGGTGTACAGCATACCCCTCGCAATCGAGGAGTAGATGCATACTGTACCACCGAGAACTGCAGTCCGCGGCAGCTCTCGCTTTCGGTCAGGGAAAAATTACCGATTGAGCTGCATGTCAGGAAGGCCAACATACTATAGTGCCCAATGAGAGTGGCGATCTGGTAACCTACCTGAGTGCACATATCTGATGTGGAGACCTGACGGTCATGCGCACAATGTTCACCCCACACGTGAAAGGCTGCATCGCTCACTGATCACATCTGCAGATTACAATTCTGACCGTTCATTGAGGAGCCTTGGTTTGCTCACCAATTGTTACATCATCACGAGCACTACTACTTCTTTTTAGGGTATTGATGTGAGGTTCTCCAGCAACTCCGACAAATAGGAACAATCTGCAAGGGCAATAGGCTCGGCATTCAGGGCTCTACTGATAAAGCTAAGGAACCTTTCCCCCTTGGAACACCACCATCTGCATATGAGCCTTCGCTCAAATAGCTAAGTATCGTCTAAGCTCGTCCTTACGAAGTCAACCCGCCAATTTGACTTTAACTGAGGTATACAGAAACTGACGAGACGAAGATCACACAAAAACCTGTTTTCTTGTTCCATCTTTAGGCGCTATACGTGAATTTATAATTAGGCAGGCGGTAGGTGTGGAAGGTATATAGAGACCTTCTATTGATGCCCTTGCCTGGTACCTCATAGCCCAAGAAGGATTTTTCCCTAGCAATTGTTTTGCAAAATCTCAATTAGCACAATGCAGTCCCACCATTCATTCAAATCGTCCACGCTTAGCCTCCTCTCCTCAAAACTCTTCGAGCATCATTATGAGGATGGTCCTCGTATCGAAGAGCTAGAAAGATCATATCACCGAGCCAGAGCAATCGGTCAACTGCATGGTCAGTACATTGCATGGCCGTAACAGTAGGTCTAACAACACCAGGCGTGACCCTCGAGGATTGCCTTCATATGACCCCCAAGTTCTGGGCCGTCCACAAAGATGGAATTATTGTTCGAGATGCCGTTGCCCACATATTGGTAACGATTCAACTTAATCTGGTGGCCGGTACAGTGGCACCTTTTGCCCTCAAGAGACCCGATCTCCATCCGCTAATGAAAGAGATATTGAACTTCGATATCTCGTAAGTACTCTCTCATGAGAAATTTTGCAAAACCATTGACACTGAATAGTGTACCATTCATGCTGAATGAAGTCGGCCATGGCTGCGATTCCCGGAATCTGGAGACCACGGCAACCCTGCAGCGTGATGGCAGCTTCATCCTCAATACGCCTACACCTGAGGCAGTAAAGTACTAGTGACACAAAATCCATTCCCAAACCTTACAAAATGCTGATAATGTACAGGTTTATGCCACCATCAATGCCAATAAAGGGCATTCGGCGAGTAGCCATTGTGTGTGCACGGTTGATAGTTGACGAAGAGGACCGTGGTATCCGGACCTTTGTCGTCCCGTTAAACAATGGAATGGAGATGAACAAGGGTGTTCGTTCATGGTAGGTGTTGGTATTATCTCATGTAACATACTATGGCTTAAAAACCCCGATCCAGGCTTCTCCCCCCAATCACTGGAGGCAGGGTTCTCGACCATAGCTTGACCTCTTTCGACAATGTCCATCTTCCAGCGAATGCAATGTTGGGTGAACTCGCGATGCCTGCCGACCTGCGCGCCCAGTATCTATCAGCCATACACCGTCTGGGCACCGGAGCCCTTGCTTTAAGCTTGTGGATCATTCCCTTTCTGAAGTGCGCCGCATATTGCGTCGGCAAATACAGCCAACGCCGGACTGTCCAAGCAGGTGTGCACGGGGAACGCGTCCCTATTATTTCGTTCAGAACACAGCAGCTCCCAATCTTGCACTCCCTTGCGCAGATTGCTGTCATGGAACCGTTTAGCGACTGGCTTACACACCTCTACAGCACAGACAACTCACTTCACCCTGGAGCGAAACATGGTCTGGGGGTCATCATCAAGGCGGTTTTCTTACAGAATGGGCAATGGAGTCTAGCAAACCTTATTGAGCGAAGTGGTGCACAAGGAGTGTACCCACATAACCAGATGGCCACGTTTGAGGTGAGTTGAATGACCCCTTCACGTCAAGTCTGAATAATAACTCACAATGTAGGTTTTCACCCGGGCTACCGGTATTGCAGAGGGAGAGGTTTTGGTTCTCTCAATCCGTGTGTATCCCTATCCTTGCTTTCCCGCAAATAAAACATCTCACTGACATCTAACAGGCCTTGCCACGGAGCTTTTACTTGGTCGATATGCTATTCCCGGGCCTACAAAGCCTGATTGTCTACTTGCACAGCATGAGGCTGGCATCTTTTCCGAGCTGCGGAGAAAGCTGAAGAAGATCGGCAACCATCGCGGTGACGAATACAGCAAGCAAGTACTTCCCCATCTTCGGCCTATGATCATAGCGATCGGACAACGCATGGCGTATGAGGCTGCAGTTGACGCATCCATTGACCCTGATTTGCTGGCTCTATACGAGGCGGGAGCTATGAAATCAGATCCTGCCTGGTTCTCAGAGCATCTTGGGATTAGTAGGGATGCCCAGTTCCAGAAGGAGTGTGACGCAGTGGATGCGGTTTACCGCCGTCTCGACGAGCATCTGGATAACTTGCAGATTGAGCCCTATATCACGGCTCCAATGCTGACCGCTGACAGATGGATGGGAATCATCAAGGCGGTCCCGGAGTTTACAGGAAATGGAGAGATGAGCTTCCCAGGTGCTCAGGAGTTTCAATCTAAGCTTTAATGTGTGTCTGTTTGACTTTGAGGATGATGCAATTAAACAGGCCGTTCCATATGAATCCAGGGTGAACTATGGTTTATTTACCTATATAATTGTCTTCTAAAATTGTATCGCGCAACGTACTGCTATTATAGTGCTATCCTAATTGTGGCACAGATCGACACCCTTGACCACGCTTCTGCTTTGGGGAATGGACTTGCGGGCCTCATAAAAACGCCCTTTTCGAAATAGCACAAATCTAGTACAAGTCGCTCCATTTCCTTGGAAGTCAGGTAATAAACTCAATTGCAACAATCCAGTGGTAGCGTTTCCGGGATCATATGCCGTTAGCCGACCCTCCAAGACTTCATGATCGACAGTAGAATACGAGGCGTGTTTTCCATGTATGGAAGGATCTGGAATTTCTCGAATTAAATTTGAGATGACAATCACTACTCCGTACATCTTTGCGTGTATTGCAGAAACCTATTGGATATCCATACACCAATGCAACTCTTCTTCACCCGGTTTGCATCACGGATCTCGAAATTGGTACCACCTTTCTCACGTCAGCCATCCGTAAATATGGTCGATCGGTTCCTCTAATAGACATAATGGGTAAGGCTAAAGGCATGTAGGAGGCCAATTCGCGGAATGTGGGGGCATGAGCACAATTCTTCAGCATCTCCTTGTTTCTTGGCACGGCATGGACACATTACAGTTTAGTCTTGATTCATGCATCTTGCATATTGGTTGGCATAGCACTCAAAGTACTCGGATCAAAAAGGATGTGTCCACAGACTACAGTAACCTGGCACATGGCATTCTCATCTTACGGTAGGAGGATACAAACACAGCCATCAAAATTCTATCCCGCTTAGTATTAACGCTCACCAGTCAAAGTGCATTACCTAGCATAGATGGCTGCCTAGAAGTAAAGTAGGTACTTACACCGCTAACATTACTAAGATCCGATATATTGCCCTAGACCAGCTAAAATTCTCTGCTCGCTGAAGTGGTAATTCAAAAATAGCCATCATCTCTGCAATTGATAGCCTTGCCAGCAAGAGGCTCGACGGAAGGGCGCCGCGCGGGGCCGATAGAGCCTCGGAGATGGTCCGCTCCCCATAATGAGGGGTAAGAAGTGACAGCTAGTCTAAGACTAGCAGACACCCGCTGATATCTCCATACAAGTTGCGATAAAGAAAGCTATAACTCAGTCTCTATTACCATTGCCTGTTCATATTTACCTACCCACTTCTTCAATTGTTTCTTCAAAATGCTTCGACTAGACGGCAAAGTCGCGCTTATCACCGGCCTCGGCCAGACCACCGACGAGGGCTGGGGCATCGGCGCCGCCATCGCCATGAAGCTCTCCCAACAAGGCGCGATCATCTTCGGCGGCAATCGCTCATTATCCAGTGCCGAGCGAACCAAAGCCCGAATCGAGAAAGAGGGCGGAAAATGCGAAGTCCAAGAAACAAACGTTACTGATTCCACCTCCGTCAAGGCCCTCGTGGATAGCTGCATGCAACGCCACGGGCGCATCGACATTCTAATCAACAACGTGGGGAAATCCGAACCAGGCGGTCCCGCCGAAATGAGCGAAGAAACATGGGATCAACAAGTCGACCTGAATCTGAAAAGCGTTTATCTGACGAGTCATTACGTGCTTCCTATCATGGAGAAGCAGGAGACGGGCGGCACGGTAATCAATGTGTCGAGTATTGCCGGGCTGCGGTATATCGGGAAGCCACAGGTGGCATATTCCGCTACAAAAGCAGCCATTATGCAATTCACAAAGGCCACGGCGGTGATATATGCGGGGAAGGGTGTGAGGTTGAATACGGTTGTTCCGGGGCTGATTTATACGCCATATACTCGGGAGCTTGCGAAGAGGTATGCGCCGGGCGGTGATGAGGCGGCATATATGAAGACGCGCGATGAGCAGGTGCCAATGGGTCGCATGGGGGATGCTTGGGATGTGGCTAATGCTACGGTGTTTCTGGCATCGGAGGAGGCACGGTATATCACTGGACAGGAGCTGGTGGTGGATGGCGGTATTACGTCTTCTACAGGGAGAGTGTAAATAGATATTATCCTCCATGTTCTCTATGTGTTTGATGTAGCAGGCTAGAACGGCCCAAGCTGCACGCTGTATCTGTACGGGCTATTATCTCGTGTCGTTTTAATTAATACATATATATTTGTGCATAATATACTTGATTAAACATAACATTGATGCTACAGACGTTATATTCTCCCCATTAGTCCTGCCCAGTCCCTTCTGTTGTACGCTATAGTCAAACTAAATACTAAGCGGCATGTCCCCGAAAGCTACGGAAGACATCCGCTGATGGTTGAATAGCCGCGGGTCAGCTTCACCACGAAATAGAATACACGAGCAGGAGGATTTAGAGCTAAATACCTTGATTGTTCTCTTTTAACTTCAAATATTTCTGTAAGAGCATATCTTTGTTTGTATTACTTTCAAATCCAGTCTCTACCATAGACTCTTTCCACAATGACTCTAGTCCACATCGGTATGTCCACACAACTATTACAAAGTCTATGATCTCCAACTAACCTACTACCAACCAGTCCTCTTTAAGTTCCGTCCCGAGGTGACCGAGGAGCACAAACAACGCTTCGTGATAGAGCTCAAAAGGCTCAAGAACCTACCCTGTGTGAAATCCGGACGCCTCCTCGTGGGCGGTCCCAGTGTGACCGACCCCATAGACCGCAGCAAGGGATTCCAGATCGCTCTAGTAAGCTATCATGAGGACCTGGCTGCACTAGCAGAGTACCAGGCTAGTAAGGAGCATCATGAGTAAGTGAATGGATACTAAGTCCGCTGGTCGAGATTGCTGGGGCTAACCTTGATTATGGCAGCGTGACATCGACATATATGTTTCCGTACAAGGAGGACCTGGTGAGATTTGACTTTGAGGTTGATGAGGAGGATGAGTATATGTGTGATTTTCCTGTGTTGGGTTAGAGATGAATGTTTTCGCAAAACAAATTTGAAGAGTTTAGTAGTTATATATCTTGACAGAGCACGGTTTTATATTATAGACACAACTTCACCATGATAATACTAGAGCCATTAGTCGTGAACGCCTACAGAAGAAGACGTCTCCGCTATAATGCTCGCAATAATGCTTCCTGAAAAAAGCTTACTTTACGGAGTACTATATACTCATTTTCAGGAGCCAAGTCTACTGATCGATCAGGGAGACACATATTGTCCGCCTGATATATGAGGCATTAAGGTTATAGTCACATGACATGAGTGACGGAGGCACTCCGCTTGGCCGTCGGACACTCCCCGCGCCACCCACATTGCCGTTTCCCGGTAGCGTTGAGAAAGCAGGAGATGGAGCAATTTCTTCAGCCATCAGCTTGCATCGCTTCGCCAATCAGATCAATCACAATCTAGCAATTACATATTATCTGCTGAACTAGCTGTACCCCGGATTTACAGACCGCCAAGAAGGAAGATCACGTGGCAAAGCGAGAAAGACGCGGCAACAACACCCCAGTTCAGTCCAGTCATCCAGTGATAGAGCATCTGTTATCCCAGATCAGTCCTTTTGTCCCCACTCGGGTGTCCATATGCCAACATGGACTCACCGCGTCGAAATCGGAATAGAGCGGCGTGTAGGCGATGCCAACGAAGGAAGATTCGCGTAAGTAGCCAGACCATTCGCTGGTTGATTCGCGCTCACGGTGTCCCGTTTTGCAGTGTGATGGGAATGAGCCATCATGTAGCTCCTGCCTGAAGGCAGGGGTATCATGTGTGAATGATGGAAAACAGGAGGTCACGCGGAGATATATTTCAAACATGGAAAATCGGATCCGATGGCTCGAGTCGATTGTCAAGGAAAACTGCGCGAACGTGGATTTGGGACTTGAACCTCGCAGTAACGCCCCAGAGAACGCTGCAGATCATGATAGCACGATACTATCTGTAGAAGTACAGCACGAAGACGACCCGACCACTAGTTTGCACCAATCCTCTCGGGAGTTTAGAAGAGAGGCTCCAGCCGTTTCACGCAATGAAGAGAATACCTTCATTCCACTGGCGGAACAGAATCCACAACATCATGTGCAGGGAAACAATTCTGGACATCAACCGGCGCATGAGATCGGACTGGTGTCGTTGTCCTCTGGTGAAGGTCCTCGATACATTGGGCCATCCAGCGGGTACTTCTTTGCGAACCGTATATTCTCCAGCGCTGGGCGGCGTTCTAAAGCCAGAGGCGTGAAAAGGGCCACAGCAGAGTCAACTAGCCTTTCAACTGAACTGCTAAGTAACCTAACCCTGCTGCCTACTCGAAAAGAAAGCGCCATGGAACTGTCAAAGAAATACTTCCGAACGGTACATCTTATCTACCCGTTCCTGCATGAGCCGACCCACATGTCTGTGATCGAGCGAGTATATGCGTCCCACAATGAGAGCCCCCCGGACTTGTTTCAGGTTTACATGGTGCTATCGCTCTCAGCCTTGTACTTATCTCGTGAATGTAAGGTGCATCTTCCCGTGGAGGGATACTATGCGTCAGCCATGAAGTATGTTGAGCAGGTCTGTTCATATGGCTCGGTTACTGCTCTGCAATGCATGCTACTTCTTATGGTTTATGCCTTGCATAACCCATCTACTAATGTCAACATATGGAACCTCAACTATCAGTGTCTTGCCAGTGTGATAGACTTGGGATTGCAGCGCGACGTTCGGGCATCTCCTTCCCTCGGAATTTCGTTGCTTGATCAGGAGATACGGACCCGTATCTTTTGGGTGGTATATACGCTCGATAGAGCTATTTGCACCATGATGGGGCGTCCTATAGGTATTAGAGATGAGGCTTGTGAGATGAGGGTAAGATCAATGCTCTATAGCGCGGGAAGAGATACTAATCTGGTCACAGTTGCCGCTGGACATACCAGACACGGGCCTTGTCAATTCTGACCCCAACCGAAATGAACCACAGGAGCCACCGTCACACATGTCGCACTCGATCCATCTCTTCAAATTAGCCAAGGTGAACTCAGAGATAAAATATGTCATGCACAGCATTCAACGTGACGTACCGAGCTATGCCTATCCCCCGGTGCGGGATATCTTCACGTGGCAGCGTGATATGATAAAAGCACTCAGAGACTGGAAATCGACTATCCCACAAGAATCAACTAGTGGAGGAGACGTGATTACCAAGCTCTGTAAGACCAGATATCATGAAACAATGATATTGCTTTTGCGACCAAGTCCGGCAATTCCGAACCCGTCGGAGGAGATGCTCGATCTTTGCTTCCACCAGGCTGTCGATCTTCTGCAAACGTTTGGCGATATCTACAGAACAGGAAGCCTGCTGTACAGCCGACTCCTTGTTCACTCTGTATTCCTTGGGGCGCTTGTATTACTCTACTGTATCTGGAAACTACCGAGAACTACGACGAAGGTGCGCGTCGATGAACTCATGTCGAGTCTCACCATGGCGCAGAACATACTTAGTAGCATCGGGGAGCACTGGAACGAGGCTACTCGGGCGCGGGATTGCATTGACGAGCTATCCCGTGTGACAATAGAACGGCTTCTGAGAACCCAATCGACTATCGAATTGCACACTGAAGCCGACAGAATGCAGTCACGATCTGGAGGCATGCAGAGCTCATCATCTGCGCAAAACCATCAACTGGCAGAATATAATGGCATTGCCGAGGGGTACGGCAACTCTGAACAAATCCCCGGAGCATTAGCTCTTCCTCAAGAATACCAACCGGAAGATACTTCCTACCACTTCAATCTGTTTGATGATCTCCTGCAAGGCGACTTTCAAGGCTGGAGTGGAATGCCTGACATCGATGGGCTGATGTGGGAGGTCTTCAACAGCTCACCACAGTGAGGAAGCAAAGGATGCCGATCGAAGCAAACGAAGAAGCATTTTCAGCCATGCGATAACAAGTCTACTCATCAGGGGCTTACATCATCCCAACGAAAACGTCCCGGAGAATATTCCCAGTGACCTAAAAGTCAGGGAAAACAGACCCATCAATATGAGGTGCATTCTCGGACCCTTAATTGAGTCATACGTCCAATCGGGGACCATCCGTTACTTTTCGGAAGTGCCCCGTGTGGGGCGACGGCCAACCCCGATAAGCTCCGAAACAAGCTCCCCTCATAAAAGCATCGCATCCTCATCCTCGACATCAACCTCGAATCCAATAACAACAACAAAACCTCTCTAATCATTCATAATTCAATAACAATTACAATTACCAAAATGTCCGACCCCCAACACCAAATCCGTCACATCAACCCCACCCACCTGGAAACATTCATCCAGTCCATCCTGACCAAAAACGGCGTCTCCACCGACCACGCCAAGATCATATCATCATGCCTCGTGCAAGCCGATCTCCGCGGCGTAGACACGCACGGTTCCAACCGCATCCCATCATACATGCAACGGATCCGCCAAAATGTCCTCTCGCCCAGCGCCACCCCCACTCTCACTGAGAAAACCCCCGTTGTCGCACAAGTAGACGGCCATAACGCCTTCGGCTTCGTCTCCGCACACATGGGCATGCAACGCGCCATCGAGATGGCCAAAGTATACGGCATCGGCCTCGTCTCCATCAAGCACTCGAACCACTTCGGCATGTCCGCATGGATAGTCCAGCAGGCCCTGGACGCAGGGATGATGTCCCTCGTATTCACGAATTCCTCGCCCGCCCTGCCCGTCTGGGGCGGTAGATCCAAGCTCATGGGCGTGTCTCCGATCGCATGCGGCGCTCCGGCTGGATCTACTCCGCCGTTTATTCTGGACATGGCGCCGTCAATTGCCGCCAGAGGCAAGATCTACAAGGCGCTTCGCCGCGGGGAGAAAATCCCGACTGATTGGGCGCTTGATGGCGAGGGGAATATGACGGATGATCCGGCTAAGGCGCTTCAGGGCGTGATGCTTCCCATGGGTGGGCCGAAGGGGTCCGCGCTGGCGATTATGATGGATGTGTTTTCGGGAGTGTTGTCCGGGTCTGCGTTCGCTGGGGGCGTGACGGGGCCTTATGATCCGTCTAAGCCGGCGGATGTGGGTCATTTCTTGGTGGCCATTAAGCCGGATTTGTTTATGGATTTGGAGGAGTTTAAGGAGAGGATGGACTACTTGTATCAGAAGGTTGTGGAGAGTGATAAGATGGCTGGGGTGGAGAGGATTTATTATCCTGGGGAGATTGAGCAGATTACGAGAGAGAAGAGATTGAAGGATGGTATTCCGTTTACCGAGGCGGAGATTGAGGCGTTGAATAGGGAGGCGGAGATGGTTGGGGCGGATAAGTTGAGGGTTGATTGATTTCGTCTCTGCATAGTCGATCTGGGTTATTGGTTTCTGCCTTTACCAGTAGAAGAGCAACGGATGTCAGACATGGACGGCAGCCGTGTGCGGCACACAGGAAACCGCAGAATCTTCATCTCCCAAAGTACAGTGTCATATTGTATTTGTAATATTTGAGTTGAACATTGCTTTGGACATAACGGACACACAAACTAGCAGGAGATGAATAAGGATACAAACGAAAAGCACAGCGAAACAAACCAGTGGAATATCAGTATATTATCATAGTAACTTCTTCACCTGCGGGAATTGAACCACTCCTGGTCCGCGACATGCCCTGTGAGAATGTCTATTTATGCAGCGAAGAAGTGAACGACAGAGCACCCTTCCAACCTGAGAACTCAGCGTTGGTGAATGGGCCGGATCACACAATTAGTGGAACCGTTCTTCTCGATATCCCTTGCAAAATTTAGAACGTTTGTGTCCTGAGAAGACGCTGGCATTCTGGAAATTTTCGGTGCAGGTTCCTGGACACTTCGGTATACCTGTTCGTGAGAGGCCTGCCCATGAAGAGACTGTACCGATCCTCCACTCCCGTCACTGCCTTTGGAACGGAGTCTGTCAGGTTTCGGTCGCAACGGACCTGGAGGGATAGGCTTGTGGGATCCTCCTGAGATGTTGTTGCTATGTTCTGAAGGTGCTGACGCAGTGTTGCTGGAGAAGGTGGTGCTACTCCGAGGTGATTCAACTACCGGTTCGGCCCGCCTGTCGTCCAGCATAGGCGTTGATGTATGGTGGCCATTTGTCCCGTTAGGAGCAGTCGTCTCAAAGCTTGAGTCCCTACCGACCCCATAGCTCTGTTCTGGTTCAACATTGGTACCCTTGCGAAGCGACATCTTACCAACCAAGCCCGAAAATTTGTCTTGGGTTTGGCTGATGAAGTTGGGCTTTTCAAACTTGGGTCGCTGCCAGAAGCTGTCATTAGCTTCCTTGGTATCCTCGATCGCTGCTGTTTCATTGACAGGAGAATCGGCATGCTTGTCGCCGCGTTTGCTGATTCTAATACCAAACCTGCCTCCGAGGTGAGTGATGTGGGAAGCAAATTTCAATTCGTCTTTATTGGTGTATTCTCCAACACTTTCGAGAACGTCTCCCGCCACATCCAAAGTCTCACCGATGAAAGCGGCAGCTTTTCGGCACTCCGCAGACTTGCTAGTGACAGTAGCACGCAAAGTCGCCCATTCTCGCTTAGTCTCAGCGGTTAAGCTTCTTTTCTCTTGCTGTAAGATTGTTTCCGAAAGGTCTTGGAGTGCAGTCGCGAGTTTGTTGTGAGACTCTTCGAGGCTGCGAAGCTGTACGACTGTCCGACCCACTTCGTCCTCGTTGCGTGTCACTGGCTCTTTCAAGCGGTTGAGGAGCGAAAAGCGCTGATCGACCCCTTCAAGTGTAGCCTGCACCCTCGAAATATTCTCTTGCTGATTGCACAAGGTATCATCTACTACAACCTTCAGCTCATCGATTGACGCTTCCACAAACCGACGGACTTCCTCCTCGGTGATACCGATCCGAGTCTTCTGAACATCGGCGACAGGAACCAGCTTCAAAAACTCGACGGCGGTAAGTGCAGCAGCCATAGCAGCATAGCCATGCCATTCGTCGTTTTTATGTGAATCTGCATAATCACAGATGCCGCGGATGACAATGGCATCGATGCTCGTCAATGCCGCCGACTCCATGTCAAAACAGATCGTACCAAGCTTACTCGCATCACGGTCGCGAATCTTTGCATTCTTGATGACTTGGTCACCCGAAGCTATTGGCCCAGAATGCACCACAAGACGGTTACCCGGAAGGCGCTCTTCCCGGGCGACAATGCGGTCAGGAAGACCAGGCTCATTCCTCTTGCAATCGCAAACATCACTATGGATATAGTCGGATGCATAGAGGCGGTCCACCATCGTGCTCCGGGGCTGAAACCTGTCTCTGAGAGTGATGCGCAGAGCACGAACTTTGTCGTCAACAATTCTTTCCATGTCTATATCCATGAGTGTGCGCCTCTTCAGATGATTTACACGACAAAGCAGGATGTTGGGAGGGCGAGGAACATGGCCAGTGTGCTCAAAGCCTTCAGTCGTATCCTTGCCAAACCTGGTTGGTTTGACCATTGTGCCGACAACCACGTCACCCAGGCGCACGTCACTACCAGCTCGTGGAGAGCCCCCGGCAATGCCAACCATCAACGCAAATCGGAGAGTTGGAAAGGTGCTTCGCATGTTTGTTACGACAGTCGCAGCTGACGCCAGCCCATAGGACTCCGCGGGTAGACAGACAACCACCACATAGTGATTTCCAATGCGACCCCGCGTGTACTCATTGTAATCTCCTCCAGCCTGCACATCTCCGGGGTGGGCCTCGTACTTCTCATCCAGTACTTCCAGCGCAGCAAGGTACTCGATGAAGATGGCACATATCCATCCCACTGTGAAATCGCACGAAGGCGGGGGCTTTTTACGGGATGAAAATGATTCTGTCGCGAAAGTGGGATTTGTGGAAGACATTTTCAAGGCTGTAGCGAAAACTGCACAAGGGGAGGAGTAGCCGACTGATCGAAGAAATGTGTTACACGGGACAGAGATTGTGCTTCTGGGGAATCGAAGAGCGATCCTATGGTACGCTTATAACTATTTGGAAATCATAATGGTCAGTCGAATGCTGAACCTAATCTGGATGAAGACACACTCACCTCTGATCCCAGGTTACCCCTTGGTTCAGGTACAGCTCCGTTATGTTTCCATATCCACTCAGGGATTATGAAGGGCTTTTACATCCGGAGACGCTTTAAGCGGCCCCTTAAGTAGCCTTTCCTTCAGCCTTGCGTATGAGAGACCACTCAAAACCTGCTACCGTGCTGTGCATGCCACTAATGCCACGAGTGCAGACCTGCATGGAAAGAAGTGGACGTGATTCGAGCCCCTAGACATGCTAACCTCAAGAAGCAATGATGGCGTCCTATGGCGACCGTCCCGTAATCACGAGGAATACACTCCAAAGTCTGAGTGTGCCCAGTAACGAATCAAAGATTAATGTTTGCTTTTTCTTGGACAGGGGCACACCATGCTTGAGACCATCCTGTAAGCAGCCTCGCTGCCGTCGAGCCTTGTCTATCAGCAAGCAAGTCGTAGTTAGGGGTCATCTGGTGTTTCAGAGTTTCCGACCACTTCGACGCCTGCCGGTTGAATCGGCAGGCACAAGCTGATGGTGTTGTTTCCCGTTTGGGATCTGCAAGGCTGTGAGTGAAAAGAAGTGAGGAACCAAACCTTGCTGGGTAGAGTGGTATTCTGTAAATGACCTCCTGCTTACTACCTTCATATCTTCTGGTGTGGGCTAAGATAGCTCCGAAGCCTAAGACTGGACGGTCCATTAGCTGGCATTATCTGTATAGCCTCGTTTTCTCATATGGAAGGGTGTGGCGTTTGTGGTTGCCCGATTCCTGCCTGACCCCGAAACTCCGACGTCCAGAGGCCCGAGCCACGTTAGTAAGTTAGTTTCTCGACATCGTCTACTATTGGATAACTATTGATTATCACCGTAATTGGGTTACTTATGACATGAGTGCCAAGCTACTCAAGGCAGATTATCGAGACCACCCTTGACAGAATTTCTGAAAAGATGGTATGGGAGAAGGCATCGTGTGGCTCATTGTGATTCACATCGCACCAAGCATGAGAAACCTATACTAATAATACCTTTCTCAGTATCAGTGAAATACGACAGAACATCAGTGATTAATGGTAGTAAGACTATATATAAGACAATAACATGAACTCTTCTATCGAAGCCATGTTGCCCCCACTCGCCAGCTATCAATACATATCCCCATCAGGACACCATCATCACCTCTGACCCCTCACCATCTGATCTCTGATCTACAAGCCAGACGGAAAAATGACCGACGGATCATACACCGCTGGAGTACTGGTATCAAGCGTACCATTCCAGCAATAGCGCTGAAAGCATTGCTCACAGGCAGCAGGCACCGGTGTGTTCGTCCGGTCAAACGAACGACTAAGCACAGCGCAACCCACACAGGTAGTCCACTCATTATCCAGAGTGCCATTAGCCTGAGTCGCAACATTGAATCCGTTGGTTATCATAGCGTCACGGGCTGTGGTATTGAAAGTCGTATCCGTAGTCGTCGTGTTGGACATATAAGTGACGGGGTGGTTAGGCAGGTAGACAATCAACGGAGCAGGTGTAGTCATGTTCGAGCTATTGCAGCCGAAGAAAGTGGGATGGCTAATAAGTCCCAAATTGACAAAGGTGTTACCATCCGGGATGGAAGGAAACGAAGTATCATTGGCGTAACCAGCAAGAGTACGCTCATAAGTAGCGATAAGTGACTCTCCAGTGGGCCATTTGTAGCCGGCATCATTGTTGTTGGAATCGATGGCGAAGATAACATCCACATCACGCTTCCTCTGAATGAGTGGGTTGAGGGGAATATTCTCTTCATCTTCACCGCCGTCGACCACTGTCAGTCTTGTAGTGTTTGCAAAAGGCGAGGTGTTCGCGTTGTATCCATAAAAAGGATTGGGCTCGTAGGCAGCTGGGCCACTGGTGGCGGTGTTGTTGGAGCTGACAGCGCCCATAACTTCCTCGAGGATGTACGAGAGCAGTTCTACCTCCAAAGCGCCCTCGGTGGTGTTAGTTGAAACATCCCCTATCGCAGCACGTAGGGTGGCGGCAATGTCTGCGCCGTTTTCATTCCAAATGTCGCTGGACGTTCCGGTGATAAATCCAGCGCTGTCGAAGCCGCGCACACAGGTCTCATTTTCGGGCACCTGGCCGTTCACGAATCGGGTTCCCAAGTACTCAAGTGGTGCGAATCCATACATGTTGTTGTCGTAAGTTCCAAATTCCCAGGGCGAGACTTCATAGATGGGTTTGTCTTCACCGGGCTCGTCGTTGGCGTCCGCGAAGGACTGGCCGTCAACAACCACCAGTGGCAGTGGCATGTCTCCGTGCTGGAATGCCTGTGTCTTCGTAATCGAGGACCAATGGATGTCAACGCCGCCATGGCTAGAGTTGAGGAAGTAGTAGCCTTCGGCACGACCCCTGCATTAGTTAGCATTTACCCGTAGCTGTTATCTTGGGTTGAATGTTGTATGAGTATATGGCTTACCAAATATCCGCGTCAGTAGTGGTAAAACCGGCAGCCCTTTTGGCCTTCACTTGAGCTGTGACGTTCCCCCAAAAGTCGGTAGGTTCCATGGTTGCAGGCCCTTCAAGGATGGATGCGGAACTAAAGTCCCAGAAAGTATCCTGAAGGGCGGAGATGGTTGTGAAGTTGTTCATGAACACTGAAGACAGTAACCAGGAGCCTCCACTGAGAGCAGAAACATAGGTTGCCGATTGAAGTAGACCGCCCAACTGCCCCTGAGCAGCCGTACCCTCAGTCCGACTATCGAATGCTTTGAGGGCACCAGCACCATTCAACATTGCGCGCATACCACCGCCGGATATAGCAATTGCAACATTGGGCAAACTGGATGAGTCGCTTGTGTCGAGGTAATCCAAGGCGTCGAAGCAACCTATCTCAACATGACCGAAAAACTCTTTCAGCCCTGATAGAGACTTTTCACGTCGGGTATCTAGCCAGGAAACTTCCTCGGGAGAGAGTGTCGCAGCGCCACGAATGCTAGGCCGGTTTGCCGGACAGGAAACATGGACCGGAGCATAAGGGTTTGCGGCATTTGACAAGGCCCGCCGCTCAACGCTGACGTCTGTTCGAGCTCGGCAATTACTTAATTGGGATGGAGCAGCAGATGTGGCTATAGTACGCAATGTTAATTAGTCACTTGAATCGAAGTATCATCGTGATGTCAATAAATCGAGAGAAAAGCACAAAGGACTTACAAGGCAGGAAGGCCAAGGCAACTGAGCCGAGTAGTGCAGAGGTCTTCATGATTACTGTGTAAGAACCAAATGAGACCTTGCTAGATGAATTGATAGTGTTAATTGAGGATGGAGAACAGGTCTGAATGTTCTTGGGAATGTTCGATATTTAAGCTTCCCAGGTGCACTCAAAATCACAGCTACCCAAGGCTGAACTGACTGTAAAGCTGAGCCCCATCCCACCGATCTGGTACACCCGTTTAGGAATGGCAATATATACCATGGTGGGGATAACAATAACCCCAGGCCTAAAGGCCTCAAGACTCAAAAGTGGATTTGGGGGCGGAGTGTCCCACACCAGCCAAGATTTAGACCTTAAGAGGACGACAGCAGAGCACTTGGAAGCCCTGACTCATGCACGCTAACCCTAATAAGTAACAAGATCGGTGAAGATGAGCTTGATTGAATGCTAGTGGAGACAGATCCGTTTTTCAATATGATGAAGGGGCCAAATTATCGATATCCACACTAAACCTAATCAGGCAACCAGCTCGGAGGCTGAGCGGTAGACAACAATCAGCACAGGCCACGTTTGCTCCCTTTCTTTCCCATCGTTGAACACTCTCAAGTCAACGCAGCCACCACTTGCAGAAGTGCTGCAGCCCACGAGGGTTGAGCTACGTTTCTCATCTCTGATCGCTGTGCCGCCCAATTTGCTGCCGCACCAATCACAAACCCAGCTCCAACCAACACTCGACGCTGCCGTACGAGCATATCAAACGGGGTTGTTTAACTCTGCTTTAGTGTGGGTCATGACCCATAAGTACAGTCTACAGCGGGCTGCATTTGGTTAAGCTCATCAGCGCTCGACTATTCAAATGCAGACACCGGATACGCCGCAGCGTCAGAGGCTGTGTGAGAGCTACGCGAACTGACCCATGATTGATCACTTCGGGTGGGGATATTGACATTGACATTGACATGGTTGGTTGGATTTGAGAAGAGTAGAAGTTGCAAAATGGTATCTGAATTCCGAATACTAACATGTTTTATCGCGAACTGAAGGAGAAACAGAGGAAAAGAGATACATGCGACGCCGTAGAAAAAGAAATCAAGATCTATTCACATAAAAAATCGGGGAAAGGCATCCGCTGCTAAGCCGCAATACCAATCGAAGTTGGCTGGACGACATCAAGCTTTCCATAGTCCGTTTCATCTTTCAGTTCGCGGAGACGTCGGGTGCGGACACCAACGACTATTATGGTCACGGTCGCAAATAACTCCGGAAGAAACATGAGAACAACGCGTACAGACATTAGCCCATAGACCGGACTAAGATCTTTGCTCTCCGTGCAAACAGCAACAAGTGCGTAGATGACGCGGACACCAATAAATGCTAGTGCAACCAGCGCACCCTGAAGGAGCTTCACAACGACATGTCAGTCAACCCATTACCTGAGAAGCATCTGGCAAATATGAAATACTTACCACAGTGCCGCCTTGATATCCCGGACCTTGAATCCCTTTATCGTGGAATTTCAGGGAGTAAACCGACCACCCAATCTGGAAGATCCAAACAACAACGACCAGGGCTGATCCGGCCTTCCATAATGAATAATCGTCGGATTGTGCTTTGTTCTCGAAGATATCCAGACATGCCTTGATGGAGAGACTTATAGCTACCACCATGGTGACTGATGTCCCGATCACAACGGACCAGTTGAGGCGACGACTAGCATATGGATAGCGATACGTTCGACTGTCGTTATTTAGTACGAGATCTAGCATATCTCGAGCCATATACGTACGCTTCATGAACCAATCCGTCAACACATAGAATTAGAGGCGTGACTCCCACACTCTGGATTATGTTTGCTGTCATGCTGCTGGTGTCGCGAACTCCTAGAGCACCTCCAATGATTCGAGCGGAACAGAACATGGTCAGGGAGTACCAGGCTAAAAATCCGGTCCATCGGTGAGTTATGAAATTGTAAACAACGATCGGCGAGAGGATCAGATAGGCTGCAAGGTCAGCTGCAAATATTCCGTTCATTTTGTGAATGGTAAATGTCACAATATAAGATATAATCCAAGATGGAAAGAAAAGAGTAATAGAAGGATCGCTTGATTGCTTTGGCCGATTTTATTAGAAAACCGCATCTTATCGGCGAACACAGGCCATCATATACCCTTCGAACTGAGGTTATACAAACGACTGACTTAACCTATAATGGCATATTGATCGGGAGTATGCAGTGTTCAGCCTCGCGATCATCTGCAGCTACAGGTACCAACACGGAATTGTTCTATATTCTGCAACCCGTGGCTGGGTTTCGGGCTGAGCAAGTGAGAGAATATAAAGTTTCGGAAACTCGACCCAATGGCATCAAAGCCCCCCACATCCACGGCTACTAGTGCTTACTTCTAGCTTATGCCCGACGTGCTTGGTCGGCTTTAAAGGCAGCCAAGTCCCACTTGCTAGAAGCCAAGCGTCTTCAAACTCTGGCATCCGAACTGATTACCTTTCTGGGAAGTCACTATCCACACATAGCCCTATTACCATGGTGTACCGGGGGAAGCCAGGTCTGGGGTGTGCCTTATGCAGGACACGGCGACTAATCGTACGTGGTGCGCCTCGAGGCTCTTGATGATCATGGCGTACTGACAAAACAGTGCGATCGACGTCGCCCGTCGTGTACACAATGCTTAAGGGTCAACCAGGAGTGCTCTGGGTATCGCGATCCCAACGTTCTAAGAATCTGCGACCAAACCGACGAGATTACAGTGAAAGTCGAAGGTCGAGGGACGATCACCCGCAAACAACGCAAGTCGCCTTCTTCGTCAAAGCCTCCCTCTCCAGCCTCAGCCTCTATACTCCCTCCGCCAACCACGATCGACGACCAGGTCATGTCGCATATCTTCACTTACTACGTCGGTACAACGCGAGTCCAGGGTCTCCTCTCCTACCTGCCCCACCTGCTAAGCACCGACCCGTCCCCTGCACTCCAAGCCACGATCAAAGCTGCAGGGCTAGAGAGCATGGCGAGAATCAACCGACTTCCCGAACTAAAGCGCGCAGCAGGGGAACAGTATGGGAAAGCCCTGATTGCCACTAACAACGCACTACGAGACCCATCATCGGCCAAATCCGACTCCACTCTCGGGGCTGTTATATTACTCGGCATGTATGAGGTAAGATTAGATCAGCTCCACTGGTTCGCGGCTCAGCTTTCTAATGCAGGTGCTAGTTGAACACGTTCCCGAGTCCAATGCGGGGCTGGTCGCAGCATGTTCGCGGAGCCACAAAGCTTGTTGAACTACGTGGGATGGAGCAGTTGAACTCAGCAACGGGACTCGAGTTGTTCAGACTGGTGCGCTTGCAGAATGTAAGTCTCACCCTAACTTAAGTACTCGCGCAGCCTCTCACCCTTATCAGGCAATTAGTAGCATTTTCAGGAGATCCCAAAGGTACAATTCACCGAAGATAGCAGCCCTTACGAACGTAGCACGAACCAATAAGGACAAGAATCCACAGCCAATGGAGACATTCTGCGACATACTAATTCAACTACACGACCTCTCTGTCGAAGTGGACAACGCCGCCTTGGCTGACGATTCCATCGACACTCTGAGCGTACCAATTAGCAACGCCCTCCACCTTGACACTGACCTGCGGTCCTGGGCCATGTCACTCGGTCCGCATTGGCAATTCTCCGTTGTTGACATACACAGTAACCCTAAATCTCGCCCGCAAATCCCTCTTCACAGCGACACTTACCACGTATACAAGGCCGTCGGGGTAGTCTCAATGTGGAATCACTACCGTCAAACCCGAATCATATTACACGAAATGATCAGATCAATGGCTCTACGTCTCTGGGGCCTACAAGGAACACCAGAATGCCAACAGATTGTGTTCGACTCGATAGACATTATCAAGCAAATGACCGACGATATCTGCGCTAGTGTTCCATACCACTTTGTATCTGGGGAACTGACATTCACAGCTGTGGTTCGCCTGCTATGGCCTCTGTTTGTGGCGGGCGACTGTGCGAGTTCAGATCCCGCCACGAAGAAATGGATCGTCCAGACTTTGGAGCTCATTGGGAATACGACGGGAATTCAACAGGCCCTTGGTATGGCGAAGATGCTCAGGAATGGACATACGAGGAGCTTTATTCCGGGGACGTGAGGATGGGATGTGTTTTCATGACGTGTTATATCTTCCGCTCTCTATTGTCGATTCCCTTCAGCGATGTGTCTTTCTAGCACCCTTTCTTTCTTCTTGCACGCCCACGATTGAAGAATATATATACATAATCCAATAAAACAAAAATGAAAAACATACAACAGAAGGGATTCGCTGGTGGTCACCCACCCAACTACTAACCTCCCGGCGTGTGGCTTAAGTACGGCTGAGCGGACGGGAAGCCCTGTTTTCCACACCCTATGGTCGTATGTGCTGGAGATAGGTAGTTTTATGTTCAAGTAGGCATGGGAATATTTAATGAATGAGTGATCTTTATCTGGAGTGTCGCCACTCTTACTGGTCGTGGCATATATATCGACCGTGAGCAAAAGCAAGACAATCCGCAGGCAGTTAAATATACGATTGCAGGATAGACCTTTTTTCTCGAAGGCAGGGAAGGAGAATTCTGACGAGAATAAGTTTCTTATAAACGGAACTCAGCTTTGATCAATGACAGAATAAACAACGTAGTAGACAAAAATGAGGGGACAGATAAATATAGACATAAGGAAATGTGACACAGTAGTCAGTCTGACAGATGCTGCTTATCAAGGCCCAGCCTTGTGCAACTTCAAAATCTCACACATAAGGAAATAACAGGTCCCGCCTGTTAACATCAGCGAGTGAACAATTTAAAACCCAAATCGATCAATATCCTTCAATCATCTTCTTCACAGAAGCTTCAAACGAATCCTTCACATATCCTGCCCGCTCATCCGTGAGCACATCAGACCAGTAACCAAGCTCTGCATCAACCTCTGTGACACCGTCTCCACGACTGTGGATCTGCAACCCGATCGACACGTCCCACGCAGTGGGATCCTCTGCCGAACGAAGCTCAACCTCGAGTTCAGTCCGCTCGGTGGCCTTCTGACCCACCCGCGAGTCCATGTACTGTAAACTCATGAGGGAATTCCACGCCGGGGTCTGCCACACGTTTTCCATCTGGGCCAGCCCATACTGATGCTCAAGCGACTCGAGGAAATCGTCTCGCGCTTGCCTCAACACATCACCGATGGCTTTGTTGCTGAGATCGATCCGACACAAAAGCATTTGAATGAGCGGACCCACTGTCTCTCCTGCGCCGGTAAACGGTGCGTCCCTGTTAGCTGTCATGAAAGAGAACAGGGTCTTGTCTGATCCGGTGAGGTGCTGTAGCACCATTCCCCAGGCGGTTTGGAGGAAGGCTGCCATCGTGACACCGTGCTGTACGCAGAAGGCGGGGAGGCGGCTGGTGGTCTCCGTATCGAGGTTGATGGTCTTCGTCTTGTGGACTCGGGGCTGCGAGGGCACAAGGCATGAGGTATCGGTATGAGGGATAAGCGATGCTCCCGCGCTCTGTGAGAACTCTAGCCAGTATTCCATGTCCTTGACTAGTGTTTCGCCCTGGCTCATGCTGCGCAGCCAGACCGAGTAGTTGCCGAAAGACGGGGCTGTAGTGGTGGGAAGCTTGCCCTCGTATGCCTGCATCAGGTCACGGAGGATCAGAGCGACAGAAACGCCGTCGGTAAGGGTGTGGTCTGTTTCGGTTTTGAAGGCGACCTTCTTCACCCCGTCCTTGGTGGTTGTACGGAACAAGGTGAGTTGATGGTGTGGTTTTCTGTTCGACAGGCTGTAGTTGACTGATCGGTAGGCGTCCATTCGAGCCGTCATCTCATCTTCGCTGGCGCACTGGATCACGGGGACCTCAGGGTACCAGTTTCGGATCACAATTTGGTCGTATGAGCCCGGCGAAGACATGCTGGGCAGGAACACCGTGCGCAGTGCGGGATGACGTTGCACAACCTGGTGCCATGCGTCGCGGACTCTGTCCACGTCGACGACACCGTTGATTGTATGGGCGTGGTAAGTGAAGTCCATCTCGTATAGGCGTCGGTTGGGATACTTTTCGCGCTCTGCGAGCATGTGTCGCTGCACTGGGGCACAGGGGTAAATTCCTTCAATGTTGTCGAGGGTGATGCATTGATCCTGAAGATGGTGCTGCACGGGTGAGAATTTGGGGGTAGGGGTAGGGGTAGGGGGGGTGCGTGTGGGAGTGGGAGTGGAAGGCAGGCTTCGCACACCACTGAGAACCTCAATGGCAAGGCTAAGCGTTGATTGTGTCTTGGCTGCCCACTCAACAATTCTGTCTTGGTGTTGCATGTGCTTGTTATAGGCCATGGTGACGTGAGTTTTACCACCCACAACAAGAGCCACGATGTCGAAAAGAGACCAGCGAGGAAGCTTTTCATCTTGGACCAACTGGTCGAAAGTCGCGCCGTCTGGAAGCTCGGCATGTGAGAGAAGGGCGTTCTCCGACCCAACTTCAGAGGAGCGGCCAAGGTAGTTAAACATGATTTCCATGTCGAAATGCGACCCAAAGGCTTTGCGTCCCTTGTCAGAAAGGTATCTGGAGCTGAAATAGGACATGCCGTTGGCGGGTAGGCGGCGGCGCAGATCCTTGACGGACTGCGCAGTAGTGATGATATCCGACTGGAGATCAGACACATGCAGTGGGCTCATAGTCGTGAACCAGCCCACTGTGCCGGAAGGATCGATTTGGTTGTTCCATGATTCGCGACCGTGGCCCTCGGAGAAGACTGGTGGTGCGGCGCGGTCGGGGAAGACAGCCGCGAAGGAGTGGAGAAGAGAAGCTAGAATAATGTCGACAGGGGCAGCGCCTGAAGCCCCCTTGCTGACACTCATTAACTGGTTTGTTAGGGACTCGTCGAGCCAGAAATCAGTCACGACGGCGTCGCAGTATCTGTTAGACTTCTTGCCACCCATTCCCCAGTACTCAAAGTTGGCCACTGGCATGCTGGTGTTTGCGAACGGTAGCAAATCCCTCGGCTCGAGAGACTGTGCCATCTCCTTCTGAGAACGTAACCAACTCTGGAAAGAAAGCGGAGCTGGGCCAGCCAAGCTGCCAGTTGCAATAGCCAGTTCTAGATCGCCCAGCAGAACGTGCCATGAAACCACATCCACCACCAAATGGTGAGCATGGACGAACATCAACTGCTTGCGCTCTGCACGAAGATTGTATACGCGGGCAGCGAAGACTGGGCCCTTTTCGATGTCAAACACACCACCCATGTTTCTGAGTATGTTGGAAACTTGATAACCATCTTCCACATCTTCGACGCTAAAATGGAATGAATTTGCCGAGTCTTCAGCAAGGTACTGATACCATTGGCCGGCATCATTTCGAGAATACCGGGCGCGGAGCATCGAGTGCCGCCGAACGACCTGCACCAGCGCCTGTCGCAATGCTTGAGGAGGCACGGAGTTGTTGACTTCCAGAAGAATGCTTTGGTCGAAATGACCAATGTTTGCATCCGCGGCAGATCCCACTAAATCAAAGTACATTTGCTGGATTGGCGAGAGTTCGAAAGAGCCGTCTTGGACCTTCTTCACGGCTGGCTCAGTATATTCCGCTTTCGCTGCAAGCTCCACCAGGCTCTTGCACCTGATAATGTCCAGCATGGAGACTGTGACTCCATCGGCGCGAGACTTGCTACGCAGCTGCATGGCGGCGACGGAGTCGCCACCAAGGGCCAGGAACGAGGAGTTGAGGTTGAGTGTCTCCGCGTTCAAGCCGAGGATCTTGCTGATGAGATTGCACAGGATCTGCTCCACCGGGGTGGATGGGCGGCGGATCTCTTCTTCCTTCTTTTCACCACCTCCCTCGCGTAGCAAGGAGGCATAGGTTTCTTGATCCATCTCTTCCATCCACGCGTCCACGGACTTCCGATCCACCTTCGAGTTGGCACTCAATGGAACGGCCTCGACACCAATCCAAATCGTTGGCACCATGTAGCTTGGGACGTTTTGTTGCAGCAACCCACGCACGGAGGCAAGTTCCGTTCCAACCTTAACACCATGAGAGGCTTCATCCAGCACGATGATTTTATTGGCAACGGGCGAGCTGGTCGACGAGACATCATGGAGACTCAGCATGGCCACAAGCTTGTCCTTGAGCGGCCCATGGCGAGGAATGCGGGCAACAGCCTGACGCACTCTTTCGTGTCTCAACATGCCGTGTTCCACTTCGTCCAGCTCCATTCTTTGACCGTGGAGCTTCACTTGATTATCTTTCCGACCGGAGAATAACATGTAGCCATTGGCGTCGTAGCGTGCCAAGTCTCCGGTTTTGTACATCCTGCGAGGCGAGGCACTCTTGTCCAGCCTCTTCGCCCAGGCTGGATCCTCGATGTACGCGGCTGCCGTCTTTGCGTCGTCCTTGAGATAGCCGCGGGAGACGAGGGGACCCTCGACAACAATCTCACCAACGCAACCAAGGGGTACTAGTCTGTCGTGGTTGTCTGGATCGCAGAGCCACATCACACTACCCATTGGGTTTCCGAGGCCTTGTGCACTTGTTTCACGAGTTGTTGGCGGCGTCGCAGATGCATAGATAGTGGTTTCGGCTGGGCCCCAAATAATGATCAGGTTCAGTTTATCCGACCAGGTTTGGACGTTGTCTTGAGTGGGCGCCTCGCCACCTAGGACAAGGGTGCGCAGTGTTGGAACGGCTTCTGGACGGAGGAGCTTGGCCACCGATGGGGTGACCGACATAAAGTTCGCCTTATATTTAGTGATAGCACCGGGAAGCTCGTTCAACCTCTCCCATTCGGATGGCGTGCAGATGGTAGCTCCGCGTTGGAGTGAGATGAAAATGTCGCCGAGACCGATATCGAAAGTGTAAGCCGAGAACTGGAACACCCTGGTGCCAGGGTTGACCTTGAATTGTGCACCGTGTGCTTGTGCGCTCATGCGCAGATTGCCGTGCTCGACCACAATTCCCTTGGGCCGACCTGTGCTTCCCGAAGTGAAGCAAACATAGACGGCGTTCGAGGGCTTGGCCTTGGGCAGTTCAACGTAGTCAACGTCGGGTAGGCGATCCAAATACGCTTGATTGATTGGGATAGTTGTAACAGCGGCATCATTAAAAATGCCACTGTGCTGCGGCGAGACCAATACAAACTCGGCCCCGATTGTCTTCAGGATTTCCTTTCTGCGGTTTGCCGGGTGAGTAGGTCCGAGATGCACAACGACACCTCCGGCCTTGATGATAGCTATGGTGGACACGATCGCCCATGCGGACTTGTCAAAGCATAGAGGCACCATGACTTCGAGTCCAACGCCTTTCAGAATAAGTGTCTTGGCTAGCTTAGTCGCGTAGTGCTCGAGCTGGGCGTAGGTCATCTCACCATCCCAGCCTAAGAGGGCGAGGTTGTGAGGACGAAGTCGACTTTGTTCCGCAATGGCTTCGTGAACCGTCTTACCATCGATGGAACCCGCAGGCCATCTAGCGTTCCAGGCCTCGATCTGGGTAAGGTCACTTGGGCCGAAGATGTCGAGGTTACGAATTTTGTTAGTTTGCACCTCGTCGGACGCCATGCGATAGAGCTGGCCAACAACGCGCTCGAATTGCTTGCAGATCCATTCCATCTGGTGTGTGGGGATAACGGTCGGGTCATGTCGTGCCAAAACATTGACAGTCTCCCCGTTCTCCGCCAGATGACACTCGAAGACAATAGGATATGACCAGAATCCGTCCAACAGCTCGGGCATCTCTATCTCTGTGATGAAGCCTTTCTGGCTGGAATCCTCTCCGAACTCGAATAGGGTGGTGAAATCGAGAGCGGCTTGGACCTCCTTGCCCAACTGCCGAAGTGTCTGCACACCAGCATGTTGGTGCGGAATCATGTTGACAGATTGTTCTTGCACGCGCTGGAGGAAGTTGACAATGGGCTCGTCGTCGTTGAGCTGGATACGAACCGGTACTGTAGTCACAGTCGGCCCGACAACTTCAACGATGCCAGGGACAGCGCAGTCACGACCTGATTGTGCCGCACCAAAGGTGATATCGTTCGACCCGGCATGTCTGGAGCTCACAATGGCCCATGCCGCTCGCAGCAGCGTTGACTTGAGGATTCCAGTCGGTTGCTGCTCGGGCGCCGGTAGACGAATGGTGTGAGACACGTTGGCACTGTTCTTGGCTTCATATGTCTTAGAGGGCAATTTGGGGAAATGTGCTGGTGTACCAGTGAGTTGATCTTTCCAGAAGCTGTCCGACTCTGATTGATCAACCTGGGAGAGATGGCGAATGAAGACATTGTATCCTGGTCCCACCTGGTATTGCTCACCCTCATAGAACTTCTCCACAGCTCCAAGTAACACGGTCGCACTCCAACCATCATAAAGAGCGTGGTGGAGGGCCAAGACAAATTTGCGTGCCTCAATATCAATCGCAAAGGAGCACAGGCGGCCTCCGTACTCAATGACGGGAAGGCTAAACGATGTCTCATCGGTGATTGTCTGCCAGGTCAACTTCTCCTTGACCACCACCTGGAGAGACTCGGACGTGCGACCGAGAACAATGCGAGTCCGCAGGATCGGGAAAACATCAGCTGCCTTTTGCCATGCTGCTTTGAAGCGGTCAATGTCGAGATCGGCTGGCAAGTCGAAGATTCTTGTTGAGATGTAGGAGCCCTGCTTCCGCGTAGAGACTGCCATGAGACCTTCTTGCAGCGCTGAGCACAGATAAATGTCTTCAATATCGCTCGACTCAACGTTGCATTGGCAAACAGCCTCCTGAATAGCGTCATCAACGATCTCTGGCTGGAGCAGAGAGAAAGGCGCAATGTTTGCGTCTTGGCTTTGCACACTGCTCTCCCAGAGCTCAGCCATTTGATACAAGCGCGGCATGCGGAACAAGTCGCTCACTGCCAGCGCCTTGCCAGCGCGACGAGCCGCTGCTGCCAGTCGCATGGCTTGAATTGAATCGCCTCCTCTGTGGAAAAAATTGTCGTTGGCCGAGATTGACTCCTCTGGAAAGATCCCGAGAACTTCCGACCACAATCCCCGAAGCCGCTTTTCAGCTTCGCTGGTGCACGCACGACCTCCGTTGGAGGTGGAGGAATTGGCTTCATCGTCCATAGCGTATTGTTGTCTTTGCTCGGATGAGAAAGACGCCGCAAGTGTTCGGAGCGCCTTGCGGTTCTTCTTCCCTGTTTGTGTCACCGGCATGGATCGCATAGGAATAAAGAAAGAAGGAACCATGTGGGGAGGGATCGTCTCCAGAAGGTGGTTCTTCAGGGCGACGAGCTGGTCGCGGACGACTTCGATGTTTTCGACATCCTCAGATGCATCAGTTGACTCAGATGCTGCACTGATTCTAAGGAAAGCCGCTAGGGCCACGCGGTCTTTGTTGCCATCCAGGAAAATCTTCTCAACAACGACAGCATCCGTATCAATGCCATGAGCCACGATGTTTTGTTCCACCTCGCTCAGCTCAATGCGCTGCCCACGGACCTTGACTTGACTATCCTTGCGACCAACGTAGATGATAGTGCCGTCTGCATCATACTTGACCAAGTCACCTGTCTTGTACATACGCATGGTTTGGATGCCCAGGGCCCGCGCAAATGTCGGGTTATCGATGTAGGCAGCAGCGGTCTGTTCCGGATTGGCTTTATAGCCCCGAGTGACGATAGGGCCTTCGACACAGAGCTCGCCGACGCAACCGATTGCTACCAGACGATTGTGGTCATTTGCTTCGGTGATCCATGTGCGGCATCCAAGTCCTCGGCCGATGTTATTCGGAGACGAGGTTCCCGGCTGCAGATGCGAGACACTAGTCCAGATACTGCACTCCGAGGGTCCATATGACTGTTATTGGTTAGCAATGTGGCTACAGAAAAGACATAAAGGGAGCAGTTGAGAGAACGCACATTGAGAAGTGTCACACGAGATGCCCATCGGTCACATAGCCCTTGACTGATGGCCTCACCGCCCAAAGCCAGATACTTCAAGCCTGGCATCTGCTCCGGATCAAGTGTCTCTGCAGTCGTTGGAACGTGGAAGGACCAGTTCACTCTATATTTGTTAACAGCGCCAGCGAGGTCGCTAAGTCGCTCAGTCTCAGATGGCACACAAACACAGCCACCCCGCATCAAGGTTGTGAAGACCTCCGAATTGGATACGTCAAAGACATGTGAGGCGAATTGTAGGGTGCGGGTATCCGGTCCCATTTGCACATGAGGCCCTTCATAGTGCTGCATGGAGCACAAACCGCGATGCTCAATGATTGCTCCTTTTGGCTTACCGGTACTGCCGGATGTGAAAACGATCAGAGCTGCGTTGGATGGTTGCACTGCAGAGGTGACGCGGTCGGCTGTTGTTTGCTTGGGTATAGATTCGAAACTGGCATCATCGATCGGCAGAACCTTTGGTGCCATGCCAGCGAACTTATCCGCGTGGTGGGGTGAACAAAGTACCAGGGGTGCTTGGACGTCCTGGAGGATATCCTGCATGCGAGCGGCGGGATATGCCGGACTTAAGGCCGTGTAGCAACCGCCAGCCTTGAGGACGGATAACATGGAGACGACATTCCATTTGGACTTGTCAAAGCAAAGAGCGACAGTCACTTCTGGGCCGATACCGAGGCTTTGGAGATGGGCTGCGAGGCGTTCCGTCACCGCATCCAGGCCTCTGAAGGTGAAGCTTCCGTCCCAGGCACACACAGCCTCAGCGTCTGGACGCTCCCTGGTCTGCTCCGCGACCAGTTGATGTATACACCCTTGTACTGTCTCGGGCAAATCACCATTCCATGCAGTGATCTCGCTGATGTCTTCTGGACTAAGAACTTGGATGTCGCGAACGCAAGTCTCCGGTTGACTGGTCAGTTGCTGGACGACATGGTTATACTGGCCGAGCAGTCTCTGCATATCCCGATCAGAGATCAAAGTATGATCATATCGGGCTTCCACGACAATTGCTCCGTCACTGTGGTCGTAGTTCCGAATGACCAACGCGTCCGTGTAAAAGCCCTCTGGCAGATCGGCGGTTACGATTTCCATTCCGTCAAGGGCCTCGCTGACGTCCGCGATGCTCGGCTCCACCGCGAAACGATGTCCCATGTTGTCGATAGCCGCACGAGCCTGCTCATTGAGTCGACGAATATTCTGCAGGCCGGTGTGCTCAAACGACATCATTGTCATACCCTGCTGGTGAAGGGAGTCCAAGTACTGTGCGACCGTTGTCTCGCCGTCCAATGGAACTGTCATGCGGAACGGGGCGGTTGTCATCGTGGGCCCGTTCATGGTAGAGATACCCGCAACCGGGGCGTTTCGGCCAGAGAGGGTCACGCCAAACAGGACGTCCGAGCTGTCCATGTGTCGAGCCACGACTAGACCCCATGCGGCGCGCAGATAGTTCGTCACCGAGATCTTGGTCCCGGTCGGGCGATTCAGCTGGAATTGCAAGCGACAGGCGCGATGAGGGACAACCTGATGGTCTTGTGGTCTGGGTGGGAACTGGGGTGGTGTCTCGCCATCGGCAGGGAACTGCTTCTGCCAGTACTCCCTGGCAGAGCTGTCTCGCTCCTGATCCTGCAAGAAGCGGATAAATCCCTTGAAAGGGACCGGCTTGGGCACGACGGAGCCATCGTGCTCCATGGCATGGGCAATTTGTTCGAATGTGATGTCCATGCTGAAGCCGTCGCACAGGGCATGGTGTCCTGACCACACGATGTAGCGTTCTCCGTTCTGCTCTTCTACCAAGGCAAGGCGGATAAGCGCGCTTCCATAGGTCACTGGAGAGTTCAAATCCTCCTCGAGATACGCGGCAAGATTGTCGCTCTTGATCCAGTCAACCGGGACATTCAGCACCGCCTGGAGCAGTCCAGCGCCACTGACGCTCACAAAGCGCGTGCGGAAAATAGGTTCGGCGGAGGCAACGGCATCAAACGCACGGCGGAATTTGGACACGTCATAATTCGGGTCCGTGAGGCGCAAGATGCGTTGATCCTTGTACGCTCCGGTTTGTCGCATGGAAAGAGCGATGAGACCCTCCTGCAGTGGGGTAGATGGGTACAGATCGACGATGGTCTCGGGCCTGACACCACACTGTGCCGCTGCTTCTGCGCGAATTGTTTGCAGTGGTGAGGTAGATGACAGTGGGACAAGGTCGAACGCTGCGTCGTCTGTTTGAGGTTCCCCAGATTCATCGCCCATCCGCACGACTTGAGCCATATCGGACAAGACGGGATGCGCGAAGATGTCCGCGAAAGTCAAAGACATGCCGGCCACTCGTGCAGCACCTGCAAGCCGCATGGCCACGACCGAGTCGCCCCCAAGTTGGAAGAAGTCATCAGAAGCGCCCACCTTCTCCACAGGCAGATTAAGTACTTTACTCCAGGCAGCCTGCAGCTTCTGCTCACGGGGTGTCGTCGGTGCCCTCTTCGTAGTATCGCCCTGTAGCAGGCAACGGGAAACGTCGGACTCTGAGAGAGAGGCGATTATCTCGCGCAGGACATTTCTAGCCAACTTGCCGTTTGCAGTTCGCGGAATCTGCGTGATTGGAACGAACATGGCGGGGACCATGTACTGGGGCAGACTAGTTTTGAGGGCTGCCTTGAGGTCTGAGAACAGGCGGGCGAGTGTCTCGGTCATGGGAGTTGGCGAGGTGTCCAGCGGGTTTGAGGACGAGTCATCGAGGAACTGAACGAATGCTACCAGGGTTCGGTCCTGGGTTTGACTGTTTGGAAGCATCACGGCATCGACAGACACTAGACTCGACTGGTCAAGCTGGGCAAGCTGTGTCTGAACTTCGTACTTGATGTGGTCAAGCTCAACGCGCTGGCCGTGAATCTTGATCTGACTATCCCGGCGACCGATAATGGTCAGACTACCGTCCCGGTTGAAACGGCACAGATCACCGGTTCTGTAAAAGCGTCGGTTACGGTCCGGAGACATACTCTTCGCCCATTTGGGGTTTTGGACAAAGGCTGCTGCTGTCTGCTCTGGATTGTTCAGATAATGACGTGCAAGCAGTGGACCCTCAAGCAGGAGCTCGCCCACGGCACCCAGAGACATCAGCTTGTGGTGATCGCTGGGATCGACAATCCATGCGTGGCAACCAAAGGCCTGACCGATGTTTGCTGGGCTACCATTAGCGCTCAGGCGGGTGGGGGTACAAGTGACGGCAACAGATGACTCGGCCGGGCCATAACTGTTGTAGAGCTCGACCGCCGGCGCCCAGATCTCAACGTTCTCCCTGGTAAGGGGCTCTCCAGCACTGAAGAGCCATCGGAGCTGAGGAACCTGCTCCGGGCGCATGAGACTAATAACTGTACTGGTCAAATGGGCATGATTCGCGCGGAGGCGGTTCAAAGCGCCCGGGATGTCGTTGACACGGTCCTCATCCGAGGGGACGCAAATGCAGCCACCACGTTGTAGAGTCGTGAAGATGTCCTGGTTCGATGTATCGAAAGTGTAGCTGGCGAACTGGAAGACGCGAGCCTCTGGGCCGATGCGAACTGCCGGACCCATGAGATCTGACAAGGTCGCCATCGAGGCATGTTCCACCACTACAGCCTTGGGGCGGCCTGTTGTACCAGACGTGAAGACGACGCAAGCCGCATTGTTTGGCTGGATGGAACCACATGCCGGCCCTGACTTCGAAGGGAGATTGGCAACAAATTCGGGATTGATCGCCACGATGCTCAAGCTGTCGCATGCCTCGAACAAGTGCCTATTCTGCGGTGCCACGCACACCACCGTGGCTCCCGCTTCTTGGACCAAGCCTTCCAGTCGCTTTCTTGGGTGTGTCGGATCCAGACCTACGAATGCACCACCCGCTTTCAGGATTGCAAGGCACGTCACGATGGTCCAACCCGACTTGGGGAAACAGTGCGGCACTACGGCCTCGGGACCTACCCCCAAGGCACGAAGGTAGTGAGCGAGACGGTTAGATACCTCATCGAGCTGCGAGTACGTCCATTCACCATCCCAAGCACACACAGCCTGGGCATCGGGTTGCACGCGGGCGAGTTCCTCGAAATTCGTGAAGATCAGTCGGTTTGCCCGTGGCAGGGGGTGGGTGTTGAAGGACAATAGTTGATGCTTATGGGCAACGCCCACAAGGTCCACCTCATTGATAGAGGCATCCGGTCGGGTTATAATAGCTCTGACAGCACTTCCAAGCGCACTGGCAATATTGCTTGCCTGTTTAGCTGTCAAGTGATCGGTCCAGTGACGGAGGGAAGCTCGCGCCATGTTGGAACCGTTGAGCTGCACGTCTAGGACGATGGCATACTCGTCGGGTTCGTGATCCCCAATGTCCTTGAAGCTGAGTGACGAATCGGCCGGGCTGTCAACATCGCGGTTTACCGTAACGATAGTGTTGAAAAGTGGGCTTCCTCCTGTCTTAAGTGCATGCTGGATGTTGGACAGACCAACGTGCTGGTGGGGCAAAGCGTTGACGTAGTCATCAGCAACAACTTGCACGGCGTCCAGCAGTGTATTGACAGTGGTGTAATTGGCACTTGCATTCTCAGTTGCAAAAGACAGACGGCTCACTAACATAGTGAGGAAAGCACCCACTCCTTCTTGGATGCCCTGCAGGGGAGCGTCGCGTCCCGCCGAGAGGTAACCGAAGCAGACTTGCTCGGGCGACTCAGCATAGGCGCGGAGTACCAGGGCCCAGGCGGCTTGGAACACGTTGGCAGGAGTGACCGAGGCCTTCCGGCAGAAGTCGAGGAGTGCCTCATTGGAGACCCCTTCCTCCTTCAGGGGAACCGACACCACGTTCAACTGCCTCTCACATTGGTTGTCTGTTTCTAGACTGGCCAGCCTAGGAACCATGGTCGCACTTTGATCCTTCAGGTACTCTGCCCAAAAGTCAATTGATGAGGCCAGAGGTGTTCGTCGGATGTGGGAGATGTAGTTGCGGAATGGCATTGCTGGCTCCCATTTGGCGGCATGGCCATCATACGCTTGCAGTAGGTCACGAACAATCACAGCCGCAGATACACCATCCACGATTGCGTGGTTGATCTCCAGCTTCATCACAACGTAGTTGGCTCCAGGAATGCGGCAGATGGACAGTCGATGGGCAGGTTCGGGTCCTTTGATTGAAACCGGGTCTTGGTTGGCAAGGACCAAAGCGAAGTCATCAGCAGGGCAGCAGTCCACGATTGAGACATTGGGCTGGGTGCGCGATAACACAACCTGGTTGAACTGAGCCTCGACGTCGGCACTTTCAACGAAGATGGTCCGTAGAGACGTGTGTCGCTGCACAACCTCGCCCCACGACCGCGCAAGTCGCTCGATGGACACCGACTCCTTGGGATCCCGCGGCCTGAGTTCAGCAAGATGGTAGACATCATAAGTGTCATCCTTAGACCGGTGCTGGCTAAGCAACAGGTCCTGCTGCATGGGTGAGCATGGATAAATATCTTCGATTAACGAAGTCTCCGGCCCCGGAATGAGGCCGATCTGAGGCAGTTGTTCGTTGATGATGTTATCCAGGGTGTTGTAGCTGATTTTGCCCAGTAACGGAAAGTCTGATGGAGTGTATTCAACTGGGGCATTGATCATCTTGACAACGAGGGAAGCAAGTGTTTCCTGCGCGGTCGCAATCCACGCTCTGACGTGGTTTTCTTGCACAACCTTCTTGTTGAAAGAGAAGGCGAGCTGAATATTGTCATCGATGACTTCCGCCACAACGGAGATGTTGCTGACCAAAGGGGCGGCCCCGGGGGCAGGAAGAAAGACCGGGCGCGGCTTAATCTGCACCAGGCTGCGAGGTCCGTCAATCACGTTCGATAGATTGCGGTAGCGAAACGAGATCTCTGGGCTTTCAGTACTGCTTGACTTCATTCTCGTTTTCCGGGCGTCCTTGATTCCCTTCAGCATGCGCACTTGCTCGTCGGTGGTTCTCATATCGGCGGTGTCGAGGACCATTGAACGGAGAGTCTCGAATCGACCAACGGTTTGAGAGAGGTCAATGCCGAAATCTTCAAACGCAAGTCCGCGCTCATCCTCCCACAAAGCAAGCGTAGGCAGAGTCTCGCGGTCGCCAAAGGTTTGGCTGAACGAGAGCATCAGACTTGCCATCATCAAGTCGACAACGTCAGTCCGCAGTGGTCTGTGTACTTCATCGCTCAAGAGCATTGTGGCTGTCTCCTGGTCAAGCTCCACTGCCTTGTAGTCCATGTCAACTTCTGTGGCTGCCAAAATCCGTGGCGCGACTGCCATCTCGGCGCCCGATGACTCTCTCTCAACATTGACCCAGTTGTGGAAAGAGACTGGCTCCCCGGCTTCCTCGTCCAATATGGGCCCATCTGGGAGACTCAAGCAGGTCTGAAGCTGTCGGATGATGATGTTCCAGGAGACAGCGTCGATCATAGCACTGTGGGCTCTCAGGACCAACAGTTGCTTTTCTTTTCCTGAAACCAGACCAGCGGAGAATATGGGTCCCGAGAGTGACACTGCATCGGCTGAGGCTGCGATGGTGGTGATATCTTCAGGGCGTTCTATGCGGTGATGCTGGAAGCGGTAGGAACCCTCAATCTCAGAGGCGATAGTTTGTTTGAGGGACACGGCGCCGTCCTCCACAATCTCAGCAAAGCGCGCGCGCAACATGGGGTGGCGGGTGACAATAGCCCCCAGGGCAGCCTTGACGCGAGCAGCCGAAACACTACCATCCAATTTCAAGAGAATGCTTTGGGTGAGGTGGTTTGCCGCCCTCCCGTCACCCAGACAGAATTGCTGAGCCCGGGAAAGTGGAAACGAGGAATCCAATCCGTTTGACTTTGGTTTCAAACCAGAGGACTTCTCCAGACGGTCAGCCAGGTCTCTGATGCCTTTGCTCTTCATCATGTCCTGGACTGTAACATTCAAGCCGGCACGCTTGCATTGTGAAATCACACGCATGGCAGCGAGACTGTCGCCACCAAGCGCGATGAAACCCTTGTCCAGCGGCAGACTGTGAGCGGGAGTGTTCAGGGCACCAGCGAAAATGTCGCGAAGGGCTCGCTCGACCTCTAACAAGTCCACGTCGACCTCCTCATCCAAGGAGCGATTTTCTGACGAATCAGCACTGAGGAATCCTAGAAGGCGATTATACAGGCTCTCATCCATATCCAACAACCAGTTGAAGACCCGCTTGCGATCAAGCTTGGCGGACACCAACAGCGGCCATGCCTCAACCACGATCCATACGGCGGGAACCATGTATTCCGGCACACAGCCGCGCAGGTGGTTCCGGACTGCATCGGTCTGGTCCTTGACATCTGCTCTCTCATCTTCGAATAGCACATTGATGGGCACATTGGAGGTGCCAGATTTGGAGTCCTGAGCGAAGTCTTTCAAGCATACAACGGCGACGATTTTCTCCTTGCAGCGCCCAGCCTTGGGGAGGAAGGCCGCAGCATGTTTGATGTGAGGGTGGAGAGCGATGTTGTGCTCAATTTCACCCAACTCCACGCGTAGACCACGGAGTTTAACTTGGGTATCTTTGCGACCAAGGATCTGGATGGTGCCGTCAAGGTTAAATCTGGCCAAGTCACCAGTCTTGTAAAAGCGCATGGATGCGCTTTCACTCGACACGGTCGCATTCGATGGTGTCAGCGACCAGCCTTCGGTCCAGGTCGGGTTCTCAACGAAAGAGGCGGCCGTCTTTTCCGCATCATTCAAGTATCCACGAGCGAGAATGGGACCGGAGATCAAGAGTTCGCCGACGGCGCCTAGTGGAACGAGCCGGTCGTGGTTCTCGGCATCCACAATCCAGCAAAGACCTCCAACGGCGCGGCCAATATTTGATGGGTCGCTGTTTGGTTTTAAATGTGGATCGCCCGCGGCGGCAACGGAACATTCGGACGGACCGTACCCGTTAATAAGTTGCAGGTGTGGTGCCCATGTCTCGATGTCGACTTTGCTGAGTGGCTCACCACCAAGGGCGAGGGTTTTTAGCTTGGGGACCATCTCGGGTCGCAGTAGCTTGACCAGCGACGGCGTAAGGAAGGACCATGTGATGTCAAATTTGTCGAAGATGGGCTGGAGACCCTGGGCCATGCTGGCCATGTCTGGGGTGCATACACATGCACCCGACATAAGCGAAGTCATGATCTCCAGCATGCTCACATCGAAACTGTACGAGGCGAGCTGCAAGACTCGACTCCCGCGAGAGAGGTTGGATAGAGAGGCGTGTACGAGGGCACCCGAGATGAATGCCTTGTGCGGGATGAGACAGCCTTTCGGTTTTCCTGTGCTTCCTGAAGTAAAGATGAGGTAGAGGAGATTGTTAGGGGTAACGCCGGACTCGAGGACCTGATCCTCGACGGACAGGGAGGCAGCGAATTGTTCGTCAATGACGATAGCTCGCACGCCCATTTCCTTTTCCCACGTCTTGGCCTGGCTCTTGGAGCTCAGCACCCACTTACCTTCAATTTGTTCCATGATGTCTTGCCTGCGGCTGACTGGGTTAGCTGGGTCAATAAACACAATAGCACCCCCTGCTTTGATTACACCCAAGAGGGCCGCAATGGCCCAGCGGCTCTTCTCAAAGCACAGGGGGACAATAGATTCCGGTCGGATTCCCTCTTCCTGGGCTAGCCAGACTGCGATGCGATCGGAAATAGCGTCCAGCTCGCCATACGTGAAGCGGCCGTCCCAGGCGTCCACGGCGAGCATGTCCGGCTCCTCCTGCGCACGCTGACGGAAGAGGAGATGGACGCATGATTCGACCGTCTCCGGCAGCTGGACGCTATTCCAGGTCCAAAGCTTTGCCTTGTCGTAGTCACTGACTAGGTCGATGGCGTCTAGGCGGTCGTGACGCCGGTCGGAATTGTTGATCAAATTAAGAACGTGTGCAAAAGCAGCCGCGAGGTGATCGGCTCGTTCTTGGTCGATTGCAGTTGGTGCAAAACGCACCACGAATTCGAGCTTGCCGAATGGCAGGGGGATAGCCACGAGCTCAATTAGCGCGCCCGTAGCGTCAAGATGGCTGGGAGAGGAGGAGTTGAGGTAGGTCTTGTTGGAGGTGAGGGTCGTGATGGATTGTAGGAATGGCGAGGTAGCGGATTCATTTCGTGAAGGAACCAAAGGGACCTCGTCGGAAGCCAGCTCCTTTGTCGCTTGGTGTGTTTGTTGGATGAAGTCGGAAATTGTGGTTGCGCCGTCGAGCTGTGCGTTGCAGATTTGGTAGGTGGATTCAAGGTCGTCGGCCTCTCCCGATGTAGTGGCAGTGATGAAGCGAGTGTCTTCCTGCCCCGTATACTGCCCTACCACGATGCTCCAGGCAGCGTTGATCAGAGCAGTAATTTCAGCATCGGGGTTCTCGCGATGGGAGACGCGGACGTTCTCGACAAGGATAGAAGAAGTGGCTTGAGTATACATGGTGATAGAAAGTGGAGGTCTAGGCGTTAGGGCAAAAAGCGGTCGGTCGATTAACGATAGTAGGATTCAGGCAGCAACAGTTTGGCAGCGTTTTACGGAAAGGTGAATGTAGAATTCTAAAGTTAGGATACCTGAAGCTACTCCGCCTCTGGGTTATATCGTAGCCTAGGGCTGTATACTCGACTACGGCGGTATTCACACCACGTGGGGCTTAGCAGTAAGGCTTATTATGATTGTTTAATCAGGTTAGCATACGGCCCCTGCAGTGAAGGGCATGAGGCTGTGGTTTACTATTTGTTATGAATTTTGATGCCTATTTTAGAAATTCGATGCCTGTTTTCTTGGTTGGGGTTTAGACGCCCAAGAGTGGCTGTGGTAACATATCCCTGTCGCAGGATTTGCTTACTATACAGTTTCAGCCTATATAGTAAGCAGTTTCGGCCCCAACATCAGATCAACCTCTCACACTGTTCTCAGCATCCTCTGTCCACTGTTTCTTACTCTCGATTCTTACTTCTTACTTCTCTTAAGCTTATCTGGTTTTCTTTTAGCTCGCTTTTCTTCCTTCCTGGTGTCTTTTCCCCCCATCTCCACAACGAATTTTCTTTTCCCTTCTCATATCCACATACCCCATCACTCACCATGACTAACTGCACCACCGATTGGAGCAACGTCACGCTCGCTACTTTCAATCAGACTCTACTCAATGATACCTCATTGTGTACGAAGTGCACCTGTCCTCTCGTCTTGGACGGCGAGCAGCTGTCATGGGTGCGATACTACCCGAATCTGGCGGGCAACGTCCTCTACGCAGCTCTCTTCGGCCTGTTCCTCGTGCTGCAGCTTTTCTTTGGTATTCAGCGCAAGACGCGTGGATACATGATTGGCATGACCCTTGGATTGATTCTTGAAGTCTTGGGCTATGTCGGACGCATTCTCCTCCGCTACTCGATGTTCGAATTCTCGTGGTTCTTGATGTGAGTTTTCCTCCAGAATTAACAACTTAGACACGAAGTCTAATAATTATGGCAGGTACCTCGTTCCCCTCACCATCGCCCCGGCTTTTATCTCCGCCGCTATTTATTTGACTCTGTCGCGGATCATCACAATCTACGGTGCTGAGCACGCCCGCTTCCGCCCGCAGGTCTACACCTACATCTTCATCACGTTCGACATCATCGCCCTGCTGCTGCAAGCCGTGGGTGGTGCCGTCGCCTCCATCGCCGACGCCTACTCGTCCATGCAGGATCAGGGCGTGCACGTCATGGTCGGTGGCCTTGCGTGGCAGGTGGTGTCTCTGTTCATCTTCTCGTGTCTGGCTCTGGATTTCTATCTACGTGTGAACCGTGCTAGCCGCAAAGGAGTCCCGCTCAACCCGGCGTTTGACTCTCTCCGCGCCCAGCGGTCCTTCGAGCCCTGGTTCATTGTCTCCCTGTCTCTGGCCGTCCTGTTTATCTTTGTGCGGAGTGTGTTCCGTTGCGCTGAGCTACAGGGTGGATTTGGCGGCGAGTTGGCCAATGAGGAGATTACTTTCATGGTGCTGGAGGGAGCGATGATGGTGCTGGCCTGCGGGTTGTTGACATTCTTCCATCCCGGATTGATTTTGGGGGCTAGGGAGTGGGCGTTGGCTAAGTGGAGTCGCGGCGGTAAGGGGGCTTAGATTAGATTATTTTCTTTGGATGCGGCTGAAGGCTGGGGATTGGGTGGGGGATGTGACCGGGCGTGATGTGATGAGGTGGTTACGTGGAAGAGTTTGTTTGCTTCCTTGCGTTCTTGCTTACGGGTATTAGGCTTGGGCTTGGCTGGGCTTGGCTTGGGTTTGGGTTAATTATTTTGGTTTTGTTTATCAGCCTTGCAGGTTGTTTGTGGGAAGGGGATGAGTGAATGACAGCTCAGAACCGAGTGTCATGTAAGGGCTAGACCCACTCATCGGAAGAGATACCTTTTGATTTTATTGTACTCACTATTAGACTTGGAAATTCATGAAAAGCCTGCGTTGGAACAATGTTCTAATAATCAGCTAAGAAATGGAACAAAAATCTTCCAACATGATTAACATCTCTTGAACCGAGCTTCTCGGGGGAATTAAGAGTCGATCAGTGGAAAATTCCGTGGAATGAAAGTCTTACCTAAGAAGAGCTGGGGAACGGAATCTCCTGTCAGCAATCTGACACCCACTAATGCACGGTCCAAGCTACTCCAGGCATAGAGGACGTCGATCATCGCACGTATACGAAGTATGGATCCAGTTGTTGGTTGCCAGTTGAACTAAATTCCAAGGCATCATTTCCCTAGCAGAGGCTCGGGAGTTCTCTGAGGCTCTTTTCCAACAAGTGTTCCCAACATGCTACGCCACGACACCTTCGCCCTCCAAGCGAACACCTAAATTTAATTGTCTTCCGTGCTGTGGGGGAAATTGGGAATACGAACGCTAAGACGGCCCCCATGTTACAACCAGTAAATCCCCGCGTGGAACGGGTGATTTCCATATTAAACGGATGCTAACGTATGTGCGGGTGATGCCGTTGGCCCGTAAAATTTTGGGGGTGTTAAGGCTGACCGTCGGGTATTGATTGACTCTTGACTCTGAGGCTGAGGCACTCCTTTGTTCCGCCCGGAGTGAACCTGACTCGTTGGCTTGGTTTTGGGGAATGTTGATCAATGTACGGAGTAACGTGTCAACGCATTTTGTTTTGTAATTGAGATGCGGATAATTATTATTGTACTTTCGAATGTTAAGAATTATGTTATTTGCTTAGATGAATTGACTTCTTCGAAGTTAACTAGTAGTACTACTTTTCGGGGGATGTGATGAGGTGGTTATTAGGGTTCCTCGGAAAATATATATCATGAATCATGAATACTCACCAAGTCATCACGGACTGCTTTAACATCATTACTCGGCACAACGACAACCCCAAATCTCGGCTTACTTCTAAACTCGAAAAGGACAATCTTACGAGTCTAATGAGCTTGCTAGTTTTTATTATGACAATTGGTTAAGCAAACCGACTTTGCTGTGGGAAGAGTGAGATTATCTCAAGGTCCGTGCAGTTGCAGTCGCTAGGCGGTGTAACTTATCAGTCGTGTACTATTATTAGTCTATCTTGGAAATGACAAGTAACCGCCAATCAGAAAAAACTTCATTGTTGGAAACCAGGCCAGCCGTAGTTGGGTATTTGTAGTCTAATCAATCAGATCTGCCGCTAGAAATCAAAACCGGGAGGACGCCTTCGCCAATGGACCCCACCATGATACCAAGACAAGCCATATGGACAAAGAATTCTAAAAAACAGAAAGGTAAAAAAAAAGTATTAACACATCGCATGACTGCGATCAGTGGGTATCTTGGCGGTCGGTTCCTGTCACGGACCAGAAATTTTCGCCCCTTCTTGGTGTAACCAACCAAGCCCCTATGCAATAAGTGCTTCGGGTTTTGTGCGTTTCGTTCGGATTTTGTCCGACTCGGCCACGTGGATATGTCACAATCCCGCGTCCGCACCGTGTTCAATGAGCAGTTTCATCATGTCTGTGCGCCCCGTAATAACAGCTCGTTGGAGTGGTGTGTAGCCCGCCCGATCTCGGACATTCACCGATATGGGATATGTCATTAGCAACAATTGGAGAGTGTCAATTGTGCCGCGTGAGATGGCAATATGAATCAAGGGCTCGTCGGCCTCAGGATCACGGCTGGACAGGGAACAGCCCGAGGCGATCCGCCGTTGCGTGTCGGAGATGTTGCTTGGCATTGAGCGGAGCATAGGGTCGACGTTGGGTGGCGATGGGGGCGGGAAAGGATAGTAGACATCGGACTCCAGCCATCGCATCGCGTTCTGGGCGCTCGCTGTCGAGGCCATCGTCGAAGGTGATGCAGAGGTCGGCATGCTTGTGACAGTCGCTGTAATGTCTTTGGTTTTATCGAAGCAGTTGGTGAAGTCGTGGTCCAGGTCCGTCGGCCAACTCAGACCATCGCCCAGCATCTCCTGATCTGGAGACGGGAAATATGTACTCGGGGGGTCGCGGGGACCAGGAGAGACGCTGCTAGTACTGACTTGAGACGAGGCTCGCGTGGGACGGTCGTCCCCGTCGCTGGTACTGGCGCTCGCGCTGATGCTGCCGCTATTGCTATCGTTGGGGGTGCTGCTGTTGCTGTTCATGGCTTCTTGAAGGTTTTTGACTTGGCTTTTGAGGAGCTCGACCTCTTTTGTACGGTCGCGCATGTTTCGGCCTGGTAGACAGCGTTAGCTATGCTCTTCGTGAGCAGCGAGTAGGGGATGTACTCACGGTATGCCCGTTGTGCTAGACGGTTCTGAATCCTCCTCCGCTCAGCGGCATCAGGGAGATCCTCCCAGCTCTCGCCTGGTTTCATCAAATCGGTGTATGAATTATGCTTGGGACGTCCAGATGGTCGTCGAGTGTCAACGACCACGGGCAAAGTAGTTCCGTTTGACCCTACCAGAGGGTTCTGCTGTTGTTGCTGTATTTGATTCATTTTTTCCTCCCTAGTTATCTATCCAGACCTGATATGGACAAAAGAATTGGATGTAGATATACATGATGAAGAGATACAAATAGGAGGTACCCGGTCCACTTTTAAACTTTGCTCTGCCCCGGATCTCAGACCACATGGCGATTTTCGAAACTGGCCAAGACGGGCGGCGGCATGGCACGCCTCAAGTCATCATGGCAAGGCTGGCTTGTGGTTGGGGGCTTCAAACTTGTAGGAACCCGCTATGAAATGAGCCCTACACTGATCTCACTCCCACACGCTTGGGCGCGAGACCTACTGCTGTGTCACAGCCCCCTCCCTTATTTTACCATCTTTCATTACGGTACCGACCGTCCCCCGCTTTCTTCCACTCACAACCCATTGCACGGACCCCGTAATACGACCATAAATCTGACACGAAGAAAAGTATGGATTGCGGTAGAAGGACCAAGCAACTTGGGATCTTCGTCAGCCATGCACCATGGCACTTCGAAACAAGTCTTAGTACAAAGTTTGCAACACTAATATAGGATTAATGCGATCTAAGCCATGATCTGGGTTGTTTCAGAATAGGTTTTCGCCCCAAGAACCTGGTTAACCTTTGGGTGGGATGGAACATGTCAGTGTCATTTTGGGGCCATGGCAGATTTTACTACTAGGATTACTACTCACATGAGGGCTTTTGCTCATGCATCATACAGACACCCTATGATGATGGGTTTCACTTCTCGTCTGTTGTTAGTATTACTATGACTATAGCTCCTGCTGCTTCAGCTATTGTTGTTCTTGTTGGTGAAGAACCTTCTTTGCATATCATGTCAGATCTCCCACCCACGTGGTTCCTCTCGTCGCAAGCTTGTCTGGATCAGACAACGTGGCTGTGGAATACGGGGGTCGTATTACGTCTTTGATGAATTTGCTTCAGCTGGAAAGGACTGTCTGTACGTAAAGTTGGATGGCAGAGAAATTTGGGGGCCATGGAGACAATTCATGGGCAATAGTGGTGGTTGGTGCTTCAGCTGGGATTAGACCGCGAAGGATGCGTGATGGTTGACTTGCTGTACTGACATCTTCATCTCTAGAGCTATGCAATGTCAACTTGGTTTCAATTGCAACTACCAGTATCACGGGAGGCGAAGAGAATATTCGTTGTAACACCGAACCGAAGCTTAGCTTCACTCGCATATTTTCCTGCATACTCTCTACAAAACAAGTACCAAAAGCAATAGCAACAAAATGTCTCGAACTGCTGCATCCCGCACCTTACATTCTGTCCGTGTGCCCAAACAAGCAAAACGTGCTCCTTTTCCATGTAACCCATCGCCATGGGTGCCATGTGGTTACAACATGCATTCTCCGATGAACTCCATCGCAGACCCAATCATCTCCTTCACACGGTCTGCAGGCCAGACCTCTTCATCCTTCGGCTGGACTCTAGCGTCGATGCTCCTGCAATTCTTACCCCCCTCTCCCACCAGCGAATCCCCCTCTTTCTCCTCAACATTGCTAACAGGCCTATCTCCATCATTATGAGTAATGCCATTATCATCATCGTCAATCAACAATCCCGCCCGCTTAAACACCTCCACCGGCGGCACAGTAACCCTCCCAGCCTTAACCACATACCGACTGATTAGCACAGCCAGCACCCCCTTGCGGATCTCCCAATCCGTCAACACAGCCGTGGGTCCTCCATCAAGGTCCACCTCCCTCATTCCCCTGTACACTTCCCTCCTCAAGAAATACGTAACCGTCCACAACGATCGCTGATCCCACGCCAGGATCCGAGTAGTCACGCAATAGCGCTGAAAGGGGCGAATTTCACGCAGGAACCGCGCCTGCACTGCAGCTAGCATGGGCATGCCGCCGAGCGACGCCAAGGCCGGCCCAAGGAGGCGACTCAGGAGGCGGGCGCGGCTGAGATCCGCATCTGTGAAGAAAGTGCTGTTGCTTTTGTGTAGGTTGAGGTCGATTTCCGGCAGGGGGCAGTGGGTTTGGCTTGTGTGGGGGCGGAAGAGGCTGGGTAGGGCTGGATAGAAGAGATTCGGGGTGTTGATTGGGTGTGGGGATACGAGCTCTTTGGGGCGTTGAGCGTTGCGGGGTTGCAGGATTCGGTAAAGGGAGGGAAGGAGCTGGAAGGAATAGACGAGTGGGAGGGATTTAGCATTGAAGAAGAGGATCAGGATGAGGATTGAGAATAGGAGGAGAAGCATTGTGATTGCGTATGGATGCTCGTGTTGATAGGGTTGCAATGAGACGGGATGGTATGAGGTAAAATGATGTGGTCTGTTGAATGGATGAGAGACTGAGTTTGGAAGGATGATTATGTAGTTTGGACTAGTTATAGTGTGCTAATGCTAGGAGGTTAATTACTTGAGTGATTACTACGCTGGTGGTAGTCAGCCGCGTGGTAGGCTTTCTTGGGGCCATTTCGGGTGTTTACTGGATGCTGAGGAGTAAGAATTAAGAAGTAGGAAGTGGTCTGAGATTAAGGATGCTAATTTTGGTTCATAATTTGCGGCTAGTGATAGACAATGAAACAGTAAACGACCACCACGAACCAACACTGGCTCTTATCGGAGAGAAAACCATGTGGTTGGCATTCTCTGATCATGTCGATCCCACGTGGAGATGTTTTGGTCGATGTTGGTGTTTCATCGTCTACCCGTTCGGTAAATCCTAAACATTTTACTGTCAATCTCTATATCCAAGCCTTGTTTAAGCAACTTTTTAGTGTTCGTGATTAAATTTACATATTCCTTACTAACAGTGTCTATGTCAAAACTCTCTAGTATCCGGTACACTCAAAATCCCGTGACCTCAAAACACCAATCATCACTGTCTGGTGCCTGTCCCTTCTGTATCGCTCGCATGCTGCGAGCGAGATCAAGCAACTTCCCATCTCCAGTCGCTTGGAAAACATACTTTTCGCCCGATGACAACCGATCGATGGAGGCAATGGGCACCGCGGCGGCGGCAGTTCCAACAGCAATGACTTCATCTAACTCCCCTAGCGAGGAGAACGGGAGCTGATGTGAGATCTGTCAGCCCACCCGATCGCCAGGAATAAACCAAACTGTAGACAAACACGAGGATAACACTTACAGGTGCTTTATCCACCTTCCAGCCCTTGTTCTTGGCAAGGACCTGAAGACTTGAGCCGGTGACGCTCTCGATCGCATTCTCCGACTCCGGCACGACCAGCACATCCTGGCCGTCTACGATCTTATGGCCCAAGAACCCACTCGTGGCAAATTCCTCCACGAGGGAATGGGTCTCACTGTCGAGATGCAGCGTGATATGATAACCCATCTTCTGCGCCTTCCCCGCGTGGCGCCACACGGGGGCGTAATTCCCTCCGACCTTAAACCGACCCATTCCTCGTGGCGCCGCCCGATCAAATTCCTCGCATACCAAGCCCTTGATCCCCTGCATTCCGTGGTATGCCCGCGCCGGGTGGCAGTACACTGCAAAGATGGTCTCCTCACACGGACCTAAGGGTAAGCCATCCGACGCCCCGAACAGGACTGGTCGGATGTACAAGAATCCCTCGGCATCAAGTGGGGGTACATACTCCGCGTTGGCAGCCACTGCGAGGCGGATGCACTCGAGGAAGAGATGCTCTGGGACTGGAGGCAGACAGACGGCGTCAGCAGAGCGGGCCATGCGCGCGGCGTGGAAGGTGGGTCGAAAGACGGCAATGGTTTCTTCTGCTTCCTGGGAGCCATGATGGTGGCGGCGGCGGCGCATTGCCTTCAACCCCTCGTAACATTGTTGGCCGTAGTTAAGGCCCGGGCAGAGACCGGAGATGGAGATCTGGTTTCCTGTCACGAGAGACGGGGAGGTCCAGGATTGGGTGGATTGATGGAAGCGGAGCTCGACGTGGCCGTTGACGGGAAGATGTTTGGTCATGTCCAGCTTTGCCCAGTCTGAGTTTGTTATTAGTCCGGGGACTCAATTGCGTACAGGGTGGCTGTGGTTGGAGGAGGGGACTGTGGGGGATTCTTAGTGCTCACCAAGGCCCGCTTTGGGCGCGGGAGGGAATGGCGAAAGTGATCCCATGGTGTTTGGTTGGATGAAGTATTTGGGGAGGGGGGTGAGATTGATGAAGTTAATCTGGATGGATGATGACGATATTTGATCCTGCTTCCATCCTTTTATTTCCTTTTATATCTAAGATCTTTTGAAGACGTCTTAGCCGGGTCCAAGTCATCAAGTCTGGGGGATTTACTGGGTCGATGCTCATTACGTGCGTAGTAAGCAAAAAACTAGTAACTAAAGCTGCCGTGGTTGTCGGCACGGCATTGAAATTATTCGTCGAGGCTGTTTAGGTGAATGTGATGAGTCTAGTAAGCTAATATTAGCCTGGTTGCAGAAACGTTACCTCGTGTTCTGGAATTAGTGGATAAACCTCCGCGATCCTTCTAAGCAAACGATTTAATCATAACACTGGCCCCATGACCTTTGGGTAGTAACCACACAATAAACTGACTAAGAGCTAGCACTTCTAGTAACTGGTCTGGAGGATTAATCTCATCAAACTGTTATTATTAGCGTTGTGTTTCAAGTTGCAGTGTTCCAGAACAGTTAGCACATGATTCTAGGGCATTACCGTAGACGGTTAGTGTCACCGCCGCCCATCTATCTTACGCTTATTTCTTACTATTCAACCATCAGCACGTTTTTGACATGGTTTATCCCCCGGTAAATGTTGCTTACTACGCACTAAATTCACTGCATAGTAAGTTGAACCCTTCCAGAACGTCACGCGATGGATCCAGTTCGTAGGAATCCACCCACAGCCTCTGTGACAAGCAAGCAAATTGCCGATCAAACATAGCTAGATCATGTAGGAAAAGACCTATCTCTCTCCACTTCATGCACATAGAATTTTCTACAGGGGTAGCTCAACACCATGGGCGCTCAAGCATCCAAATGTCCGGTCGACGTCGAGACGGGGTTTGGCCCCGCCGCCGACTGCTATGATGGTTTCGACTTCACTTTGCTGTTCGAAGAGTCTATACTCACTCTTGTGCCTGCGGGCATCACATTATTCCTGTTACCTTTATTTCTGTTGGGATTGAAGAATGAAGAGAGAAAGGTGGTGGAATCGTGGCATCATGTGGCTAAACTGGTATGAGATCTGCCCCCTTGACGATAACGCAAGGCAACAGGACTAACCTTATACAAAATGGATTCAGGCTGGCTGGTTTGCCATATCGACAGTTACGCTTGTGCTGCTAGCCCTAACCGCCAGCAATGGCCCAACGACACGGACATCAATCGCAGCTAATGTTGTTGTCCTGCTCCTTGAAATCGGACTCACCTTTCTCTCGCACTGGCAACATGTTCGCAGCGTGCGTCCATCAGGACTGCTGGTACAGTACCTGGCTCTGACGTTAATATTCGACGCCGCGCGCTGTCGTACTCTCTGGGGGGTACAGTCGGGCGAAAAGGTGGCCATTGTGCTGAGCATCGCCGTCGGTGTCAAAGCCGTCCTGTTCGGCCTGGAGGCGGCCGAAAAGCGCGGCATCTTGCTAGACAAGTTCAAGTTTCTGCCTTTTGAAGCCACCGCCGGCGAGTTGAATCTGTGGTTCTCGTGGTGGTTGAATCCAATCTTCTTCCGGGGATTCAAGAAGCAGTTGTCGATGGACACTTTGTTTGATGTCGATCCTAGCTTGAAGGCAAATGACAAAGAAGATGGGGATACTTTGGCGGAAATGTGGAAGTATTGTGAGTTTTGCCTTTGTTCATCCATCCACACACTGGAACAAATCTGACCACTTTCTAGGGAAATCCAAACTCCGCAATCCTCCCCTACTGCTGATTTGTCTCGTGCATGCCCGAGTGCCACTGTTGAAGACCATCCTCCCACGTCTCGCCCAGATTGCCTTCACCGTAGCGCAACCGTTTATCCTACAACGCACGCTAAGTTACATTGAAAACGACGGGTACGAGAACCGCTCATCGGTCGGCACAGGGCTTATTGTGGTCTATGTGATCGTCTACATTGGCATCGCGGTGACGACTGCCCTAGCGCAGCACTGGACCTTCCGCATGATCACACGAATGCGCGCGGGGCTAGTCGACTTGATCTACCGACACACGCTGGAGATGATTCCCACGGCACTCGATGGCGCCGATGCAGTGACGCTAATGAGTACCGACGTGGAGCGCATCACCAGCGGCCTTCGCACGTTTCCGGAGCTCTGGGCCAACCTCATCCAGATGGGCATTGCCATCTGGCTTCTGGCCGGCATGCTCGATCTCGCCGTCCTCGGTGCCTCCGCCGTTGCCGTTGTCTCCACTGGCTTGGCCATCTGGGTCGCCACTGGTGCAGGTATCGCCCAGAAGGCCTGGCTGGACCAGATCCAGTCGCGCGTCGCCGCGACAGCCAGTATGCTTGGTGTGATGAAGGCAGTCAAGATGACGGGGCTGACGCAGCCGCTGGGCGACAAGATCCGGCAGCTGCGCGAGGAGGAAGTCAAAGCGTCGTCTACGTTCCGGTTAATCTTGGTGAAGCTTGTCACTCTGTCCAATGTCTCCGAGGCCATGAACCCGGTTGCCGCGTTTGGCTTGTATATCCTCTTACAGCGGTTCCAAGGCTATGCGGTTATGAGTACATCGCTGGTGTTGACTTCCTTGGTGCTCCTGCAGTTGTTGCTCGTGCCCCTGGCGATGCTGATTGACAGTCTTGCCGGGTTTGTGGGCGCGTTGGGATGCTTCCGCCGCATTCAAGATTATCTAGGACAGGAGACCAAGGTCGACGGGGAGAAAGCTCGTGCTGCTACCGGCGGATCGAGTAGTAGTAGCGAGGTGGAGAGCCTTGCCCGTCGAGAGAGACGGCGGACGATTCCTAGCTTGGTCTTGCCAACTATCGAGGTCGCTGAATTTCGGTTTAGTTGGCTTTTGGCCGATTATTCTGGGGAACAGGGGCGAGCGTCCAGGTTCTTGGGAGAGGAAAGAGGAGGAATTGGTGGAGTTAATGGGCCGGGCAATGCAGGCCGTGTCGTTTCAGGTGTGGGTTCGATGAGATCTGCGCGGAGTCGCCGACGCACGCGACGCATCATCCCCGAGCCGGTTATTGAATTTAAAAAGGTCTCAGCTGGGTGGAAGGATGGGATGGTCGTGCTCCGGGACATGTCGTTCAAGGTGCCGCGGGGCCAACTAACGATGGTCGTTGGGTCCGTGGGCTCTGGTAAATCGACGCTGTTGTATACACTCTTGCGGGAGACCAAGGTCTCTGCAGGCTCGATCATCGGGTCTCTGGACGAAGCGGCGTTTTGTTCGCAGTCGCCCTGGGTGATCAACACCACGGTCCAGCAGAACATCACGGGCGACTTCGCGTTGGATCCGCGGTGGTATGCCACTGTGGTGCAAGCGTGCGCGTTGAGTCTCGACTTGGCGCAGCTTCCACAGGGAGACCAGACGATCGTGGGGAGTTCGGGTATCGGTCTCAGTGGTGGCCAACAGGTGCGCATCTCCCTCGCTCGCGCCATCTATTCGCGTAAGCGTACGATTGTGCTGGACGACATCTTGAGTGGTCTCGACGCAACCACGGAGAAGTACATCTTCTCCTCCCTCTTCGGCCGCCATGGGCTTCTCGCTCGCCACGGCGTGACTGTCATCCTGGCCAGCCACGCTGTTCACTTCCTCCCCGAAGCCGACTACATTCTCGCTTTGGGCCCCAAAGGCACCATCGTCGAGCAAGGAACCTTCACCGACCTGGCCCGGCGGTCCCATGGCGGGTATATCCGGGGACTGGAAGTCCGCGAGCGTCAAGCAGCCCACCACAAGCCCCAAGAAAGCAGCGCCACACTCGAAACGATCCCCGACAACGAATCCCAAGCCGTGCTCCCAAGTATGGATATGAACGAAATCCCCGCCCGCGATTGGTCAGTGTATGCCTACTACGTGGAGTGCTTCGGCTGGCCGAGACTGGCTTTCTTCATTTTCATCAGTGCGGTATTCGGGTTCGTGATCGTCTTCTCGCAAGTATGGGCTGAGTGGTGGGGAAACCACAATACCAAGTACCCCAACGACAAGGCGGGATACTACTGGGGCATTTACTTTGTACTTGGTCTGATGGCCACCCTATCCCTGGTCACCGGGTGTACCTTCTTCGTCATGGCCCTGGCTCCGCGCGTGGCACGGACTATCCACACACGACTCCTTCAGACCGTCCTCCAAGCCCCGATGTCCCTTTTCTACACGACGGATAAGGGCTCCTTGACCAACCGATTCAGCCAAGACCTCGAACTTATCGACCTTGAGCTCCCCGTCTCGGTAGTGCAAACCACCATGATCCTGTGCATCATCCTCGCCCAAACTATACTTATGGCCGTCACTTCCAAATATCTGGGCGCGGCGTTGCCCTTCATCCTGGCCACTGTGGCCGGCCTGCAGGTTTTCTACCTCCGCACCTCACGCATACTCCGTCTCCTCGACGTGGAGGCCAAGGCGCCGCTGTTCTCCCACTTCCTAGAAACCCTGTCCGGGCTCGTCACCATTCGAGCCTACGGCTGGCAGGAGGCGTATACGCGACGGAATCTGCATAAGATCAATGAGTCCCAGAAACCATTTTATGCGTTACTGTCGGTGCAGCAATGGCTCGGGCTGATGCTGGACCTGGTGGCAGCGGGCATAGCCGTGGTGCTTGCTACAATCGCGGTCAAGACAAAGGGGTCGACAGATTCCGGGTTGATCGGTCTGGCTTTGATCAATATTGTCGGGTTTGGTAGCGCCATTAAGAAGCTCATTGTGTTCTGGGCGCAGTTGGAGACGAGTGTCGGTGCGGTAAGTCGCGTGAGGTCATTCGTTGGCCGGGTAGGTAGTGAGCATAAGGATGGTGAAGCGGGAGAGGGGAGTGTTGGGCCAAATTGGCCCGAAAGGGGAGAGTTGGTTTTTGATGCAGTGGTTGCTTCTTATTCTTCTTCTGGTGATGGCGAGGATGGGGAGGAAGAGGAAGAAGTGGAGCCGGTATTGAAGGGAATTTCGTTGAGGATTGAACCGGGCCAGCGAATTGGAGTTTGTGGACGGAGTGGCAGTGGGAAGAGCAGTCTCGTTGCTACGCTGTTTCGAATGTTGGAGATGGATTCGGGGAGGATTATCGTCGATGGTGTGGATTTAGCGTCGGTCAGTCGCGATCTTGTGCGCGAGAGAATTATTGCTATCCCTCAAGATGCATGTCTCTTGCCTGGATCGGTGAGATTCAATCTGGATCCTAGAGAGGAAAGGACGGATGAGGATATCATGGATGTTCTACGTGAAGTCGGACTCTGGGAGGTGCTTCTGGAGCTTGTTGAGGCGGAGGAGAAGAAGGATGAGGTTCAGGAGAAAATTGCCGCTCCTGGTGATACCCCCCCTCCACTTCCTATCAAGAACAGCGATGTTCTTAACGCGCCCATGCCCACCACCGCCATCTCCCACGGTCAACGCCAGCTCATCTGTCTTGGTCGTGCTGCCCTCCGCCGCTCGACAATACTCGTCCTCGACGAGCCTACCGCCGCCGTGGACGTCAAGACGGATGCCATGATGCAGCGGATTATCCGGTCGCGCTTCGCCAGCCATACTATCATCACCGTGGCTCATCGACTGGACACAATCATGGATTTTGATCGTATCGCCGTGATTGATGCAGGCCGGTTGGCCGAGTGGGGTACTCCCAAGCAGTTGGTCACTGGGGATACCTTGTTCCGGAGACTGTATCGGGATATGCATGGTGAGGTGGATGAGGACGAGGCTTGTCCCGCCTACGAAGATCACTATGATCATAACGAGGTGGATGAGGATGGCGACTACAGCTCTGCCATGGAGACAACATCTTCGGCGGAGAGTCAGACGAGGACGGTGGTTGTGGATGAGCAGTTGAATACTTGGATTTGATTGTTGAATTGGTGTTTTTAATTGATTGGAGCGTGATTATGGTTATTGTAATTTAATATAGAGTAGTACATATTTTACAGCGCATGCAGTTTCATTAATGGCTACATACAAATCCATCCTCCCATGATATAGTGTAAACTTCATTTCTGTGTCGAGACAACGCGTAAAGAACACATAAGCGTGCCTCTACAGTATGCTCTAGATGAAGGAAATACTCTGTCGCCTCTTTATTGTGATGCAAATCTCAGTTTGAGAGGAATCTGTCCCTCCCTGATTTGTGGAATCAAACTTCCCTTCATTCTACCAGATGCCCATGGTTGAGAACACAGAGATCGAGTAGGCAACCTACCCTCGCCAAATTGTGAAAGACCTTTCGATTGCGACGTATCGAAGTCCGTCGCCCCAAAACAGCCTTGTTGGAAGCCTCTACCAGCAGCACAGCCTCCTCTTGACATGGGGGCCGAATATTGCGTCATAAACGAAGAATAATGGAACAGTCAGGAACTAATCATCACCCTTGCAATTATCACACTAATGATTATCATAAGCTCGTATTAAACCCACGTCCATTAACACACTAGTAATCAAATGAGGAAAGATCGCTGCTTATCCCACCTCCTGTCGATCTTCAGGTTCAGGAACCGGTCCACGTGGATGCCACGCGAGATGGGTTCAACCTTAAGAATCAGATTACTATTGCTTACTCAAGGTCTGAGAATGTCATTCTGAACTATGACTTGTCGCTAGGGTCTTACTCGGATAGCATAGGCACTTGTTTCAGGTTGATGACACGGAAATTCTGGAATATTCTGTGTTTGATTTGCAGTGTAGGTTTGGGAGCATTACCTGTCTAATTGTAGATGCCGTACTGTACTGTGTGGTAGTAGACAGGTTAGGTCGAATCTACTTACATGTTGTACACTTTTTTTCTAACGAGAACTGCGAACTTTGGTGCCATTGTAGTAGGTAGATCGTGTACTCGGATATATCATATTATGAAATCGGACCGTGACCACAGTCCTGGCTACGCAAAGTATTCATACTTACTACCATGTTCGGTCTATGAATGAAGATATGTAGAAACAAAGAAAGATTTATTTAAGGGATAGTAGTATATAATGAAGGTATATAAACCCAAAATAAAGGATATATCAAAGAACTCCGCGAATCTCCAAACGCACAAAAACCACTGCTTGCGGCTTGGGTTAAGCCAAGACCATTTGCCTCATTTTGCACTAGATTTACAAACCCTATTCCCAACCGTAATATGCAACAAGAAGAACAAGATAGAAAGATAAATGAAAAGGAAAATAATTAAGCAGAAATCTCGCGCCTGGAAAACCGCAGCCACGGCCCATGCTTCTGACCGGTGATGTGCTCGTGCAACTGGTACTCGTTCTCACGGTGTCGCCCGTGCTCCGCCCCAGGTACTCCGCGACCGACCTTGCTCATGGGTCCCTCAGCGAATTGGAAATCCCCTAGATACAACACAGTGGCCACCGTGGTCATCAGCTCGTGGTAGGCCAAGCTGCGACCAAGACAGCCGCGCATACCCAGCGAGAAGGGGTTGAAGACGAGTCTCGCCCGCTTGACGCTGCCAGTTCCATCATCCTCGAGCCACCGCTCCGGTCGGTAGATGAAGGGATCCGCATAGTACCGCTCATCGTGGTGGATTGCATACAGTGGAACCGCAACCGTCACACCTCCGGGGATGTAAACGTCGCCGACAGTCAACCCACCCGGCAGAACTTCTCTCGTCAGCGCCGCACCGTTAGGGGGACTCATGCGCAGGGCTTCATCAATACAGGCCCGCAGATAGCTACACGATGAGAGCTCCGGGCCTGAGAGAACTTCCTCGGGACCTAGTGTCTTGCCCGCGAAAATCTCACGCACCTCCTTCGCGGCTTTCTCATACGCATAGCGGTTATCCGCCAGGTAGAACAACGTCGCCGCGATCGCCGTCGAGGTAGTGTCGGATCCGGCAACCACTAGCGTCGTGCTTTCACTGACCATCTCCGACGCCGTGAAACCCTCACCCGTGTCCGGGTCCCGGGCCTTGGCTAGCGAGCTGTAGATATCATCCCGGGGCTTGCATGGGTCCAAGGCGTCGGGCGCCCACTTGCCCAGGGCGCGATTAGCGCGCTCGCGAACAGCGCGCACGACGAACCGGAGAAAGCGGTTGCGGGCGATGAGGGCGTCGCGGAAGAAGATGGCGTCGACGGCGCGCCAGGCTGCAATAATAGGCATATACGCGAGCACGGACATGCGCACATTCGACTTGTCAATGACCTCGGGCATGTAGCGGAACTTTTCGCGACCAAGCAGGTTATAGCTTGCACTGAAGACCAGGTCTGACATCAGATCAAATGTGAGGTAGCCGCACCACTCGGCCATGTTCATCGGCTCGCCCAGCTCGCCAGAGCGCGCCGGGAGCACGGCTTCGCAGAACTTGCGTACGTGCACTGCGATGCGCGGGTCCATGCCGCGCTGGGCCTTCTCAGATAGCGCGGTGGAGACGATTCGCCGACGCCGAAGGTGATCGTGTCCTCCGCGCAAGCTGAACGTGCTGCCTACGCTGCCGGCTTGGAGGACTTGGTAGTGAGGGCTCTTCACTACTGAGGCGTACGCCTTCGTCGAGTAAATGGCGTGCAGCGCATCTGCGTTGCGGATGAAGACTGAGTTGGGCATGTAGCGCACGAAGTCGCCGTGTTTCTCGTGCAGTCGCCACATGTCGAGGTGGGCGTCGCCTAGCCAGGAGTGGTAGGCACCGTAGCCATCTGTAAGACGAGCCCAAATTGGACCAGGAAATTTTGCTAGAGGGTGGAGGAAGAGGAGGTAGATTATTCTTCCAAGGACCTGCTGGGACGTTAGTCATGGACATTGAGAGAGGATGGTAAACTCCGCCAAGAGGGAGATCGTGCTCGTACCAAGAGTGTTGCGCCGCCCGCGGCTGCAAGTAGAATATTTTGAATCGACATGACTTCTTTTCTGTGTGAGGTAGAAGCTTTTGAGATGTAACGAGTGAAAGAAGATTGTGAAACTGGCGATTTTCAGTTTCAGAACTGGGCCTTTTCAAATGCCATGCATTTCCCACGTGGGAGTAGAGTGCCCCTGCATATGGATCGGCCAGGGCACTTCCTTATAAGGGGCCCGTAAGCACAGTATCAAATTGCTGACAATCGATTACTTTGGAGTTTGACATGTCGTGGGATAATCTGGTACCAGAGGTGGTGTAGTAATCAAATAGTAAGCATATCCGAGACATGAGATGATGGGAAGGAGGCGCATCGCGATGTCTGTTTCAACCAGGACCTGAACTTTCGTCAGGAATCAGTGGAGCACGGTGGTCAGACCGTTTGTCCATGTGGCTTCTGAAACTTGACCCTCGAGGCTTTTTTTGCGTTCCTGGTTGATCGTATTGTCCCCACTGTGCGCAGCCAAAACTCAGCCTGTCCGTGTACTTTGTCTGTTAGTTTCCATGGCTTATGTCTGTCGCATGATGACTTATCCCTACAGTAAACTGACTACGATGTCTCAGTATCAGCTGCTCACGCTCCGTGATATTCGTTGAAGTTCTGTAGTTCTCCTCCAGGATGCGTCAGAGACACACAGGGTGAAATTAGTGAAGCAGTAAGCAGCTGCAATAACGAGGTCGGGGCTGCATATTTGCTGAAAACCTTAAAGAAAACGTGAGGAAGTACCGCAATAATCTCCTATAACTGATCTGGTCCTGTGGTAAGCCTGTTGTAGATTAATGGCCCGGCTCGGCTGTATGAAGCACTCTGGAGCCGTCATGTTATCCGACGGGTGTAATTCAAACCTCATATGCTTGGCTGCGGGAAACCATCACAGACAGAACTTAATTAGAAGATTTTCTTGGATCGGATCAGCTACCAAAGCATTTAACTAGAGAGTATACGCCAAAAAAAGAGGCAAAAACATACAACAGAAGGGATTCGCTGGTGGTCACCCACCCAACTACTAACCTCCCGGCGTGTGGCTTAAGTACGGCTGAGCGGACGGGAAGCCCTGTTTTCCACACCATGTGGTCGTATGTGATAGTGGAAACTTCATTTAGGATCATATAGTGATCATGGAAATTCTACCTTCTGCCAACCACGACAGAAACATAACAAAGCCAGAATTTTCCCCAGGCTCAGATAACCTCCTCTAGTCCTTAACAGCACAATGGCGGCTCCTCGCCCGAATACTCCGCCCATAAAAGTAGAACAAATAAGGGATAACCGCCATAATCGCACTAACAGCCCCCAAGAACGACAACGTATACGGTACGCCACAATTCTCATAAATCGTCCCGCCGGCGACCATCACCCCGCCCGACAAAAGGTATCGCGTGAATGCCATGAACCCTAGCGCGGAGGAGGAATAAATGCCATAAGAATCAATCACGTAGAGATATGCACTGACGAAGATGGTTGTCATTCCGTAGCCGAGGAGAGCGGAGGCAGCCAAGGGGGACCAGATGGATATGGATGACTATTAAATTGGTGTCTGTGTTAGTATCTAGGAATTAGAGAGCCAGAAGCTTTGCAAGAAGAAGAAGAAGAAGAAAAAGAAAAAGAAAAGGAATAAAAAAAAAAAAAAAAAAACTTACAGTGCTTGTCCAGCCCAACCAGAAGAGTGCAATAGGGACGGCGGGGGCACCGCCGAGCATGGTGTACCAAAGTCTTGCTTCGGGGCGGATGCGGCCTGTCGTCTCGAATTCTTTCGAGGTCCATGTGTAGACCAGCGGTACGATTAGACAGACTAAGGAGATTCCGACGAACATTGCGGCCCAGGTAATGCTGGTGAGGCCTTGCGAGAGCCCGTAGGTAGAGCCGAAAATAAATCTGTATCCCTCGAGTGAGGTGAAGAGGACGATGTAGACGACTGTGAGATAGAGAGCCATGAGCAAGACAATCGGCTCTGTTCTACTCCATGCGAAAGGTCTGTATAAGGCAATCAAGAGCCGTCGCCTTAGTGGCTCGCCGCGTACTTCCATCGGTGCTCGATACCGAGAATTACCTGTTTGCTGCCGGAGTGCCTTCGCCTTCCAATATAGAAGAAGGTCTCCATAGGTTTCAGGTTGGAAAAGGAGAACTGCAACTAATACTGTCGCACCCATGATAAGCATGATCCATTCGAGCCACCGCCATCCAAGAGTAGATGGAATAAAACTCCCTATAAGCTGCCCTATTACGGGCCCGCCGAATCCAGGGATCGCGTATATCAGAAATGCATAAGTCTTCTGTAATGGACTCCACAGATCCGCCACTGTTCCGCCAGAGCAAGTAAGTGGAGTTGAACCGAACAGCCCAGCCAGGAATCGAAAGATCAGGTGGGCAGTAACGTTAGGAGCTAGTGCCGATGCCATGATAAAAAGAAGGTATAGCACCATTGTGACAATGTAGACGAGGTTGCGGCCGAATGTTTCGGAAAAAGGACCGGAAACGAGAGAACCGCAAGAGAGACCAATCATGAACAGCCCTGTATACACACTATGACTTAGCACAAATGTTCTTTCTGCTTTTTGAGGTCTGGTCGAGTGAACAATCTTGTACCTGTTGTAAGACCTCCAACAACCTCAGTTGTACGAAATTCCGCGGCATACTGGGGTAGCCCCACAGCATCAATCGCCGATGCAGCCGTAACAGAAACTCCAATAAGAGACACAAACGCAGTCAGGATAGCTTTCCGTACGATGCTGAAATTGGCGGGGTTGAGTTTATCGTCGGCGGAAGACCAGTGAACGTAGATGATCGACTCGTCGCTGGGGTTTTCGTCGGATGCTCCGCTCGGCTGAGCGGAAATGCTATGGGACCTAGAAAGATGACTCGTGAGTCGTCAGTCGATACACTGCATTAAACAGATGTCGTATCTATACAGTCCACCTACCTTTGGCTGTGGTCGCCATTGCAGGAGGGGGCTTTTTCAAGGTTGGTAAGCTCTTGGGAGACTGCACGTTGAATTCGCCGGTACTGAAAATAAGCCTCCATTACTCCAGCTGAAGCTTGCTGTTTGACAGACGAAAGGGGAGCTCAACTTCGAGTATAAATATCTTCGAGACCATATGCCCCCAGCTCATATTCCCGAGAGACCTTCCGAGGCGCCCCACTTGTTACACGGACCATTACTTGATTGGTGATATCTTAGTCACTACACCCAATGAAAAATCGATCCGAGGCTGCGGACACGGCTCCGATTGGATGCCGCACATCATTCACATTCGAGGCTCGATGGGGCCATCAGTAAGCATGGCTTCGGCTGGCATCGCATCTGACCAGATAAAATCATCAAAGCTAAAAGGTGGTATACCCGCATCATTCGCAGTGAATGGATTGGACATGGCTAGGAGCGAATCCCAGTCTTGACCAATCTCATTCTGCTGTTGTTGAGAGAATCGTTCGGGTTGATCTAGAGAAAATCTCTCGCAGAGAATCTCCAGCAAGGCGACACATCTCTTTGCTGAGTCTCCAACCATACTGTAGCACTTCAAGACGCGAAGAGCGGCATGCCATGCTTGATATGCTTTCGGATCTTTCACAATGCCATCCTTTGCCTCGAGAAAGCGCTCTACTAGAATCATCATAGTGGCGTTGTAGACGTCTATTAGGGAGGTATTGAAGTTAGTGCTGGAACATGGGCCGACAGACTGTCCTTTGTACTGCTTACACAGAACAGAATACCACCAATTTGGCAGCGGCCCGAGGGCATTTTGGCGTGAAAGATGGCGATCATAAATCTCAATTAGTTCCTGGGCAACACGGAAGCATATGCGTGAACATTCTGGGAGCATTGCTTCAGCAAGGCTGGAATTGTTTGCATCAAAGAGTTCTGTCCCAGATGTCGAACCACCTCGAACACAATAGGATATAAGAGCCGGGCGGAACAAGAGGATGCGTGCGTGCAAAAAGCTATATTCATGTTAGAACCGTAACAGAGAATGGACGATATTGTATCTGGTCACATAGGCAGACTAACCGTGCCCTCAGAACTGTTGCTTGTCGCTCCACCAGAAAGTCACGTGTTGCAGTAGCTTCAAGTCGCAGATGTTCTGGAAGAGACTTGTTCCACATTTGCAACTTGCTATCTATTTCAAGGATCCTGATGAGTCTACGTTTGGTGTCTTCAGAATCATTGGGGTTGAGATAAAGGTCAACAAGGACCTCATCCAAAATCTGATAGAGCTCCAAGGCCTTCACAGCACCAGCCATGATACAAGGCTGCCCGTCTGGTCGTATCGGAGAACCAATATCTTGTGTCTCGAAGAATTCGTCATCGATCATGGACGGTAGTGGCACTGAATTAAATAGCCACTTGGGGATCATACCCGGTCGGCCCAGTGTAGAGGACAGAACCCTGTTTCACCCAAATCAGTACCACCGTAATAGAGAACGAAAATGTGCGCGATGTGTCAGTTCTAACAAGGTTTGAAGCCACTCTTATAGCGGCGAGTACGAGCTGGGAGATGGAGCCCATCTTGCTTACCTGTCCAGCCATACACAGCAATGCCATATCCGCCTTTTGTACTCTCTATCTCTCACGCTTTCAAGATAAATCGTCGACTCAGGTAGATGGACCCCAAGACTTTGCGCCATTCGAATCGCTTTCCCGACTGTCATCCAGCATTGGAAGACATGCTTCGTACTTTGCAGGTATATGGCGAACAGCAATAGACACGTGACTCTTTCATACGAAGGAATATCCCCTGTCTTCTGGTACAGACGTTTCGCGCGACCATAAAAATCGTCGCTCGCGCCCATGCGATCTTTGGGTGAGAGAAGATTTGAGTAGTGGCAGCCTATCGCAAAACAAATGTTAATAATGCTCATTGGAATGAGCGGATAATTCGCGGATGTGGGAGAAGTCCAGAGCGAGTCGTAAATAGTTTCAATCTTACGTCGATTGATTACAGGGTACAGTGCCCAGTTGTTGTCCCAGTAGGCCCCTATAAGGCCATCGGCCAGCCCTCTTGGAGGAAGTAGAAAGAGAGTCGGTTCCTCGCAATTGGAAAGGGAGGTTTGAGGGCACGGGGATCGGCTTCTCGGTATAGCTTTCTGTTCACCCGTAATTTGGTGGGCAATACCAAGCTTGAAGTTAATAGCAGTCTGAATCTGTTGGATGAAGGAGCTAGCACTGCTGCTCCCATAAACTTCACGGGTTCGGGCTGGGTCGCCTATTATCCCATTCATAGAATCTTCCCCATGGGGTTCGCTGGGAGATCTGTCCAGCTGCAGTGGATGAATAGCTGAGGGAATTGTTCTTTCTGGGGCAGTGGATGCTCCAAGCCCCGAACATAGTCCAGGGTAAGCATAGTCCTTGGCTGCCTCCAGGAAGGGTTGGATGGGAGCGTTAGGGACGCGCGGGGCGGCTCTGGATTCATCAGAAAATCTCGCAAGGCCAGGCTCTCTGACATCTGCTCCGTTCTCATATATACAGTCTGCTTCTTCGTGACTTCTTCGACAGGCACCACACGCTGTAGTTGATGAGCACCATGCTCTATCGTCAGGGACAGGGACTGGTACCTGGACGAACTCCGTCGCACTTTACCTTCCGGCGACGGCAGCGCAAGCATGCCGTCGCAATCTTGAGCCGCTTCCTCCGAGGAGCGTGGATTTGGGATGTTGTGTGAGGCTCCATGAGTGTAGAGGAATAGTTAGGTTTTATGAAAGTTAAGGATGATTGAGGAAGGTTTCTGCCCGCGCCTTCTCTTTCCGCGACTCGGGAGTTCTTAGTGCGTTTGGCTGCGTCATCGATCCCTACCTCATTTCAATCAGCAGTCACGTGGCTCACCACCACTTGCCCCTGCCCAAACTGATGACACACCATGTATGAAAATAACATCAATAATATACAGAAGCAAAGTTGTCGTGAGCCATCCTTGTCCAAAAATAGGAGCAAGCGCTATAGATTGTTGCCCTCGCCCGTGGATATAAAGACACTTGGAATACCTCCCGTCCGCTTATCCCGCTCCGCAAAACCCCCCTTCAACAATTTTATCCTCACAGATCTATTATCTTCCACCATATGTCTGGTGATACCTACAATCACGTTCAATCGCGCTACGGGTTTGTTGCCAAATACAGTGATAACATCCAGCATAGAGAAGTGGAAAAGAATGTCTCCAGGGCATTCGGCTACACTGCGGAGGATCTTAGTGCGCTGCCAGAGAAGGCAAAAATCTCGGATTAAGCTGTGGAAATCCCGTTGGTTTCGCGAACATGAAAGAGGTTTGGCTTTGCTACCTGGTGCCACGGGCGCCAACAAATAGGTTCTAACCTTAGGGCGAAACGGTTCTGGATCTTGGCAGTGGCAGCGGCATTGATGTGCTTCTGGCGGCTCGTAAAGTTGGCCGCAATGGACAGGCCATCGGCATTGACATGACAAAAGTGAGTGTCCCAAGACCTGCCCCCTACAGAGTCAGGGCTGATTTTAAACTGGGAATATGAAATAACTCGCTAAGAAGAACATCCAAAAGGCAGGCCTGTCCAATGCAAAGATCATCGAAGCCAATGTCAACTGCATACCGCTGCCTGACTCCAGCATTGACTGCATTATCAACAACTGTGTTATCAACTTGGTGCCGGCGACAGACAGAGAGGCCGTTTTTAAAGAGATTGACCGACTCCTCAAGCCAGGTGGAAGAGTAGCAATCGGTGATATCCTGGCTAGGAAACCGCTCCCGGATACCATTACCAAAAACATGGCTCTTTATGTTGGGTGTGTTGCTGGGGCTAGTCAGATTGGATTGTAGGACGAGTATCTCAGGCAGGCTGGATTTGAAGGTACATATACCACCATAAAAAGAGGCCCCCGTACTAATGTAATGACAGGCGCGTTTATTGTGGATACCAAATCGGACCTTAACCTCTATAAACAGTTGTCGTATTTACCCCAGAGCACGCGCTGCAGCGGTGGATGCGGCGTTCAGTCTCTTGATGTGATAGCGGAGTTAGATCTCAATGAGTGGGTTGGTCAGTAAGCACCTTCTTCCATCCTGGGTCAATAAGTCATTGACATTTTGTCTAGGCACTTTCCAAGTATATGCTGTGAAGCCCGAGACGGCTTGATTGAAGGGGTCATCTACATAAGAGCTGGAATTTCTTGATGCCTACGACCCAGATAATCCTGTAGTCTTGCCTTAACTTTGTTCCTATTGATCGGGTGATGTTTATAAGTAGTCTGAGTATGAGAGCAATGGGAGTAAAACTGCATCCTGTGACAAATTCCTCCAAGCCAGATGCACTAATATCCGAACTCGACGGGTGTGACTCCACCCTAGCCGGGGACCTGGATCCACTTTTGTTGGTTCTAGTGCACCTTCGCAGGAAGGGAGCATCATCCAATCAGCGTACGCCAGTGACATACTTGCCGCCGGCTGCCCTGGGAGTTTACATGTCTGGGTCTACGAATATAAATCATCACACTTCACTAGAAGTATATCTTGATCCGAGCCCAGAAAGTGTTATACTAAATATTCAATGCTTGGCCGTCTACAAGCCCCCTCGTTGCACGGGCTCACTCCATTCATTCACTCAGTAATACTATCGGTTCCCAGGAGATACGGCAAAATGGCGTATTCCGTTACTGCTCAACCTGGGCCTAGTATCCCCTCATTCATTAACACATTCCCATCTCTCGCAATATCTGAGAGCGAGGATGACTCCAATATTCGCCATAAATATCGCCCCTTTCTTCTCGACGACGGCGCATCTGACGACTGGGTCAACAAGTTAGAGTTAACAATCGCCATGGAGATGGCAGCGCAGGAGCTGCGACAATCAAACAACAGATTGAAAGTGCTAGTGTTGTACGGCAGTCTCCGCCAAAGGTCTTATTCGCGTCTCGTGGCATTGGAAGCTAGCAGGATTCTGTTCCGCCTAGGGTGCGATGTCCGCGTGTTCAATCCCGACGGTTTACCAGTCAAAAATGATACCGATCACGACCATCCTAAGGTGCAGGAACTCCGAGACCTCAGTAAATGGAGCGATGGGCATGTTTGGATATCGCCTGAACAGCATGGCAACCTGGTTGGCATCCCTTCCCTCACGTCTTACTACATCAATTACTAATCCACCCCAAGACCGCCGTATTCAAAAATCAGATCGATTGGATCCCGTTAACCACAGGCAGCGTGCGTCCCACACAGGGCCGGACGCTTGCTATCGCGCAAGTATGTGGCGGGTCGCAATCGTTCAATGCTGTCAATTCCCTGCGGATACTCGGCCGGTGGATGCGCATGTTTACAATTCCCAATCAGTCATCTATCCCGAAGGCATATACCCATTTCCCAGATGAAGGTCAACCGGGGGACCAGAGACTTCTCCCTAGTGGTAACCGGGACCGGTTGGTTGATTGTATGGAGGAGTTCGTGAAATATACCATCCTCATGCGACCTCACCTGGACCTTTTTGGTGATCGGTTCAGCGAGCGGGAAGAGAAGCGGATCAAGGAGATGAAGGAACGCGCCAAACAAGCATAAAGTGTGACCTAAAAGCTCCTGATTTGTAAATAACCATTCAGACTCTTAGTTGTTTGAAGAAACATAGATTGTCTAGAACAGCCCCTTGACTGTCATTGCTGCCCTCAACCGGTAGAACGAATCAAAGTAGTATATTTAAGCAGTCCATGCAGATGTGTCGTATTCATCCATGAAATCCGTGTATTCCTTCCCTGCTGCCACCCATCCTTTAATACCCCCTTCTAGCACAAGACTTCTCATCCGGGTGTCTTGTTGCTGCTCAATGTAGTCGGCTAACCAACTCGCGGCTCGCACTCCACGGCCCTTCGATGAACCTGAGTCTAGTGAGCACACTCCACCGCTCTTCAATGAGAGGAAGCGATAATATGTAACATACCACAGTACCAGATAACCTCCGTAGCCTGGCTTTGGCTGAGAAGAGAATAGAGTGTTGGGATTGCAGGGTACAGAGTCTGGGCTGGGAGATTGATGGATCCTCGGATGGTACCTCCCTGAAAACGCATGTCAATTACATTCACCTTTTATCCCGATCTACTAACTTACCTCGAAATCCGTCCGACGTAGGTCTATTAATAGGAAATCATGTCCGGGCTGTCTACCTGAGCGAAACCATCCTAGTACCTCCTCGCGACGGATACCGATTGCCGTGCTCCGAGGTGCGGGATAGGCTGCGTGCCAAGGAACAGTAGCTGTAGACATCATGGGTTAGTTGTGTCCTGTTAAACAGCAAAGTGTAAGGAAGATCATTCTATTGGGAAGAATACCAGCCGATTGTTCATACTTTAGCTGTGGGCGTCTTCTGGTTTGGTGGAACCAAGATCGCCAAACACAGCGTGAATGCTCCCTTGACCAATCAGCATCGGCCAGTGACATTCCAGGGCAACATCCGGTCTGAATAACCTCGGTATGCTGGACCCATTCTCCTACTATTTGGATCTTCCCAAAATTTTCAAAAAGGCATTATTCTGATTAACCATGTTTGTCAGGGAGTCCTATGAGTGTACTGGATGATTGGTTCCAACTTGATGGGCTACTGATAGTCCTGTCACGGCATGATGTTGCTACTAATGTCAGATCGTTGAAATGTTTTGTGACTCGCGGTATATATGCGTGCATATGCCGTCTTTCCCAATGTTATGATCAAAATGAGCATGTTGGTAAAGTAAGTGAGTGAGCGACTCATGTTTGAGTGATTGCGATCGCACCAGGCCAATACCCATAGTCTCCTGAATTCCGGGCAGATCGTTTAAATTGGTACATGGAATCGGTGTTTATAAGTATCGCAAATTATCTTGCAATACCTTAATATCACCACTAAAGCAGTCCGTCGCGGTTCCTGTGAAACCCGGAGCACAACCCCGCCTCTCCACGCCACAACCAACGCCAATCACGCAATTCCATAGTATGATTGATAATGACAATTCCTTGTCTGCCACCTTATCGAACCTATCATTGTCTCCAAATGCCACGAACCTAGCCAAATGCATAAACGTGGCAGACTACTTAAATGCGGCCATTATCCGTAAGATTGTCAACCAAGACCCGAATGTGCATTCCGCCCCGAGTACCAAAGTTCTCGCATTCGGCCACACAAGATGACTACAGACTCGGGATCTCCAGATAAGTTGCGAGTTGCTATAATTGGGGCCGGTCCAGCAGGCCTTGGAGCGGCTATTGAATTTTCCAAACTACCCTATGTTGAATTACGTGTCTACGAGCAGGCCCGGGAGCTTCGGGAAGTCGGTGCAGGAATCAGCATTCAACAGAATACGTGGCGCATGCTCGATATATTTGGGGTGTATGACAATGTCGATCCAAAAGACTTGTTTCGTCCTGCAGATGGACATGCAGTCCAGCATCGGTGGGTATTCTGCCTCTTATAAAAGGATATGACTGAACAATTGACATGTAGAAACGGGAAGACTGGGGAGCTATTGTTGTCAAAGGGACAGGAAGGTATGGACCCCCAAAACTTGAATTGCCTGGCTTCTGACCGTATCAGGCACACCTTCTCGCTATCTTCATGCTCGCACGCTTCGATCCGTACTTCAACAAGCTCTACTGAAAGGTGTTGACAAATCAAAGCTACGACTCTCAAGTCGACTAGTAGAAGTGTCTCAGGTTCCCTCAGAAGCATTCTTCCTACGCTTTGAAGACGGCCACACCGACGAGGTGGATCTTCTTGTTGGAGCTGATGGTGTCCGATCAGTCAGTGACCAACCCTTGTTCAATACTTGACCCGTCACTCACATTTTAGGTTGTCCGACAATTCGCCCACCCCAAACACCGTCTCAAGTACATCGGAACCACGGCGTATCGCGCACTCGCAGACGCCCGCGACATCCTAAGCATACCCGGCATCCCGGACTCCGTGACCTTCTGGCATGGACCAGCCGATCGTCTGTATACCTGCAACTTGAAAAACAATGTTTATGAGATTGCCGCGCGAGTTCCCCAGACCGCGGAGACTGCTCCTGTGAGCTGGGGACAGGATGCGAGTGTAGAGGAGTTCAGCTGGAGATACAAAGTATATTCCTTTCATGCATATCCGTATACTCACTGCTGATCAGATCGAGTAGGAATTCTCGCCTGCTCTTCAAAGCGTGCTTGAGAAGATCAAGGTTGTCAAGAAATTTGCCCTTTTCTCTGGACCACGGTTATCTAGTGTTATTTCTCATGGATCGATCGCACTTGTCGGGGACGCATCGCACCGTATGTCCTCATCATTCTCTGAGTGTCCCAAATGCTAACCATATACAGCTCTTTCCGGTGCATTCGGTAAAGGGTGAACATCTAAACTAGCGAGAGAACTCACTAACTTGTTTAGGCGCCGGCGCCGGCTTCGCACTCGAGGACGTCTACGTACTTACGCGCGCCGTGAAGTGGGCCCATGAGCGCGGACTGCCAATACAAGACGGACTGGAACTGTTCGATAGAGTTCGAGCTCCACATTATGCTGCCATGGTAAGCACCCCCAGGAAAGTATATGAGTCTACATATACTCAGGATCTTGTAGTATGACATTTTGGATGGTTATGGGAAATCGGATGTGTCGGTGAAAAAGACGGACGATTTCGACGAAGCGGTATCGTTGATTGTTGCGAATAAGTGGGATGATGATCATGGATGGTTGTATCGCTATAATGTATGTCACCATTGTAAATACTGATTCGATATGCTGACTTTAGTCATAGGTTGAGGAGGCGTGGAGGGAAACTTCCGAAGCCGAAGATGCTCGGCGCGCAGCGGTGGAGCAGTCGGGTCGTGGGGAAGATTTGAATTCTCGGCTGTAGATACAGCAACATTGGTATTTGGTTGTGGGATAAGACAAAGTTTTTAGAAGTAGACTGATAGAAATGATATAAATTCTTCTTGAAAGGAGATATGTCTAAACGTGACGCCCATTTCCGATATCCCATGTTGATTTATCATACAGTATATATGCATCTGCAATAAGTCTTGGTTCCAAGTCACTGATAGAATAATAGAAAACCCCCCTACAACACCAAGAACACGGTAGCCTTTATAAGTTTTGCTACCTCTTCCTCACATCAACCCAGCTTGTCCAGTCCGCTCATGTGATTCGTCATCATATCCTGTACCAATTAAGCAAACTCACCCCTTGTCAGCAAAAGAGATACATACCAAAACCCACGTCGGCATAAACGACGTCAAAAACCACCCAATGGAGGCCATCTTCCCCCTCCAAATAAGGCCAGTCTTCCCACCCACCAAATCATCAACCACCCGACGGGCATAATCGGAGCAAGGCATAGTGCCGCCTGTATTCGCTCCCGTCGCAATATCCATTATCTCCTTCGTCGCAGGCGCATACCTTGATCCCTCCAGATTCAACTCCGGTGCGCGAGTCCAGAGATTCGACCCCACGACACCAGTCATGATGGTCACGACTTTGACGTCAAATGGTGCGAGCTCATGGCGTAGACCCTCGCTATATGATTTCAATGCTGCTTTTGAAGATGTATAGAATGCTATATCCCAAGTTAGTTAAATCATGTCCACCAACTCCTGCTCACCCAGCAGCGAAATTTAAGCACGGACCATTCCACGGAACCGTCATGACCCCACCCATGGAGCAATGATTCGCGATAACTCCCTTGGCTGCAATAACCATCTCAGAGAATGCGTTCACCATTCTCACAACACCCCAGAAGTTGACATCAAAGATCTCTCTGGCTTTCTCGATATCCGTCTCCAGTGCCGGAAACGTAAGCGGGAGACCGGAGTTGTTAACTAGATAGTCGAGCTTTCCGCCCGTAAGGGATTTCACAGCTTCCACAGCGGCGGCAATATCATCGGCAGAAGTCACATCTAATTTGAGAAGCGTCATGTTGGGATACTTTGACAGATGGGATATTTTATCCATGGAACGGGCAGTCGCAATGACGTGGTGGTTCCGCTCGTGGAAGGCCTCGGCTAGGGCGGAGCCGATACCGCCTGCGCTGCAGCCGGTGATGAGAACGGTTGGGAGGGACATGGTTGGTTAGTTTGATAAGGTCGTGAGGCACACAAACATTGAATTGCAAGGATCGGGGATGATGGGGTTTATAAAGCCAGAACAAGGAGCAAGGAGGTAAGCTTACGGGTTGTGGAGATCTCGTATCCGGGCAGAAAATGGACCAGTGGATTACGGATCTCGTGGGTTCTATTAATAATAACGTTATCTTATCGGGCTGAATGGGGAATAGTCTGGTATGTTGCGGTGAGTTGGTTCATTGGGGGATGATGAAAAATGAGTCTTCCAGGATGCAAGTTGTTGTTGTGCATTGTTTGATGAGCACACTGGAGTAGCTGAATGAGGTGGACTTCATTTCGTTTCTTTTTCCCACAGAATCGGTTAGCATCTATGATTAGCGGGCTAGAGGGTGACAACCCGAGTAGCATTTACCCAGATATGTAAGGCCACTCAATGTACCAAATTCTACATTTTTGACATTCTCAGAATCTCAGTCAATCTATCCTGGATCAACTACTGCTGTGCTTGTCTAAGGCTCGCGGCACCAGTTGTTAAGATTTGGCCGGGGGTGACATATCCACCGACAAAGATAACCGAAGCCGTTAGACCCCATGATGCATTTATCCAACCGTGTTCATTACACACCATGATAGTCACTTAGCTTGTAATCGACTGTTTATCACGGAACAACGTTTGATTTGAAAATCTTCCACATTTCCCCCCGAAAGTATCAAATAGTGGCATCTTGGCCAGGATGGACAAAATTCAAGACAAAGCAAAACAACAGTATCATGAATCCTCACAAAATATGCTTTCTGCAACCTCGCTGCGACAGGAAAACATTTCAGAACCAAAGAGACGTCCTTGAAGCTATCATGGCCGCCGGGTGCCATACTGCACCCAGTTCCATCCATTTTCTCGAATATAGTTCAGACACTGTTCAACTTCACAACTATCAGAACCATCAAGCAGATGATAGGTCTTATCATTGGCAAATAAAGGCGTGAGTTCTGGTTTGTCGTATCTCCAGAATCTGACTCTGGTTCCAATTGCCGTGGCTGCAAAGGTTCGCGTTATTCCACGGATGTGCCCCAGGCAGTAATCCAGTAGTTGACCCTCTGCTGATTCCCACTCGGACGGATTGTCCTTTTCATAGCTTCGACACTGCACAACGAATACTAGGTTTTCGGATGGAACAGTATCGTTGCGCCGAGGCTCTGGGGAAGGGTCAAGCATGGCGATTTGTAGCACGATGCAATCAGGCAGTTTGTCATCTCCCCAGACTACCTCATTGCCGGCAACCTTGAATCCCGAGAACAGTGGAAAGAAGGCGATGCATGCGTTTGTCCAGAAGATGCTGACAGGCGATACGGTCGAGTCCGGTTTGATAGCGGTGAGCGCGCTGAATAGAGTGACGTGACGGAAGAAGACGGATATGGGTTGAGATGTCATATTGTCGAATGTAGATTTCGATGTCGCAGGGCAATCTATCCAGATCGTGATGATCTTTCAATCAATGTGAGGAGTTCTATGGTGTGAAGAGGGTAGGAGTTGAGTCCCGCGCTAAAGCCCCACCTTCCAGGCTGTGGCTGCGGCTGCGGCTCTGCACGTGTTGATGTACACGAATGTGCATCTATCATATCTGCTTACTCGCCATGTTTATTGACCAGTGTCTGCTGTCACTGAGAGTTCACACCGTGTAACCTGTGTCACCTGATACAATGCGTGCAAACAAGTTCCATCTGCCCCTCTTCGTCCCAGGCTTCGCCATCTCCATTTCCCATCAAAGTCACTGAGTTGCTCCATCCTCCATTGGCCCGTCAAGTAAATCAGGCTCACTCCGACCCTTCGGCTTGATTAGGCTATTCAATCTAATTGTGACCTGACCCCCTCGAAAGTGGTCTGGACACCTCCCAACAGTCGCCCAATACGTGGATCGACAATTGATCACGATGGTACGCAGGAACTTCTTCTGCCCCATTTGTGGGGTCGTTATCGAGCCAGTTACGGTCAATGCACTAGGCGAGGTAACGGCGCTGGAATGGTACCAGATGATTCGTGTGGGTTCGTTATTCCCTCATCTTATGACCTCTAACCTCCGTTGGTTTCATTGTTCGCCCGGGCTGATTATTGCCGTGTGGCAAACAGTCAGACGTCACGTATTTTGGGCCCCGGCTACAATCAGTGGTATAGGTTACCTCGACCCCAATGAGAGAGTTCTCGCCACGCCTGAACCAGAAGCTTCTATCACAGACCGACATGCCCAACGTGAAGAATATGTCAAATTCCTTGATATTGATGGACACTGGTCTTTCATCCTTCATGCCGGCTGCTGGGATATCATTATCCAAAGCACACCACGAACGGAATCGAACGTTACAAGAATTTGTACTACCTTACACGCTATACTCTACTGTTCCGTGTGGAAAGGTACTTGCATTGAAGACTCGGAGCATGGCTCTGAGGGCGCAGCCCACTTTCAGCGACAATTTGACAGCCCTGAGGCGGATATTATCCGCAGTCAACATGCTTATCTCTTGGTTAACCCCTCTCACTTACTTAGTGTGGAAAGCTTGTTCCTTCCAGGGCGCGAACATGATAGCTTCCCTTGTACTATCAGTGTCCCCAGCACCATTGGTGCCGACAGTGATAGGTTTTCCACTCTCCCAACTGAAATGATACATTATATTTCCAGCTACCTATCCTCAAAATCGGTGGGGGACCTGAGATTGGCCTCTCCTTGGGTAGCTGCCAAAACTGGTGTCATGTCCCTGCCACAAGGCTTTTGGTGGAGCCGCTTTTGCCCCGGTTTTGAGATGGACTTTGCGTTGCCAATACTGACTGGACCAGTGTCAAATGGGCGTCGAGCTTACTTCGCAATCAAAGCGGCACTGCATCTTCCGGAAAATTGGGGCCTCAAAAGTCGACGTCGGATATGGAATTTTATCTCCAAACATGCCGATTTGCTCCAGCATCACACTGTTGAAAGTGGAATTTTGTCCGTGGTGCCTTCTATCCTGGCGATTCACATACTCTACCGCGTGTGCAGCGGCATTCAACAAAATTCATCACAACGGAGGAGAAGACTGGTCAATATAATTATAACCTTCTAGTATCTGGAGGCAGAACCATACGTGAGACGGAATTAGCGTTACCCACTGGGAACGGACAGATCGACGGAGCAGAGGCTTTTCTGGTAACCTTTGGTTCCCGAGAATACATAGCCGGCCTGCGTTTCACACTCACAGACACTTATACTGGTCAGGAGCAAACGCGCCTTCTTGGTTATACTGGTCAGAAGAAGCAGCCTTTTGTCATGTTTCCTTCATCGCAAGACGTTGTAGGTTTTGGCGTGGCAATATGTGCAGGAGGCATTGTCGGCTTGAGATTACTCTTGAGGCGCGACACGCTCACTTGCTGGACAAGATGGATTGGGAACACAGAATCCAAGGAGGCGCATATTTCATACGGACATTTGGTTCCGGAGAGGCCTGTCGAAGAGCTTCATGTTCTAGCACCCTTTGACGTATGTATTTTACAATAGTTATGGAGTCAAGTGCGTCAGCTAAAACTGCAACAGGCATTCAAAATGGTCGGAATGGGAATCGACGACAGCCCATCCTGTTCTCCACCTAGCCAGCCACCGCAGCTCGAGCCAGTATGGACACCATGTCCCCCACGAGCTGGACCGCGCTTGTTGCCTGGGCTTCAGGCTCTTTCTTCCCAAGTTCTTAATCGTTTCCTGAACATTGACTTTGGCGGTGAGCGCGGGGAAAGGCTAGCGCACCTAAGCCGAGTCGTAGCGCACATCTCCAAGCCCCAATGTCCTATACTAGGTTTAAGCTTCTACTTTGTTGGACTGGAACCATTGCACTTCGGCCGTCAAGGAATGATAGAAATGTCATTCCTAATCGATGGACCCAAAGGAGAGAGAATACAGGGCGTTGCATACGATCGAAGATCGGACGTTGTCGTCGCACTTAGGGTATGCTAATTCTATAACCACAAGCCAGCGATCGTACCGGATGCGCTAATATATACTTCCTAGATGCTCACTAACTTTAGAGGCGACATAACATTCGTAGCTAATCGACTCATCGGTCCGTACAGTGCGGGCTGCGATCCGGACTGGCAAGACAAGCTTGACCATATGAGTAATATAATAAGGGCACCTAGAGGAGAAGTTATTGTTGGCTTCACTTCTGTTCTTGAAGTACGTCGTATATCCCCCCGCAAACAGATGTCGCTCACAATTATCCATAGGACGCCGGTGATTCGTTCCAGACATTCGGATTACAATGTGAAACGGCGAATGCCGTAGAATTGCATCAGCCACAACTTTTGGGGACCGACAAGCATCAGATGCCAAAGCTTGAGGGGAAGAGAATAGACGACATAAGTGATTATGTCGAACGCCGATGTTATGACTACACTACTGCCTCCCTAGATGGCATCGTCAGAATACGATTTTCCTGTGGACAAGACGGTCGTCCCAGACGGTCAGATGAGATCTCTGGCTTATGGCTAGAATATAGTGCCGCCCGTCCCGTTATTCTGGGGCAGTGGATCACTGAGGTTGGTACAATTACTTTGCCGGAAAATGAGCCTATAACGGAAATTCGACTTTGGCTTAGGGGAGCTACAAGATTTTTCAATTACTCACGGCCCGTTGGTCGTGTGATGCAAATTGGAATATCGACTCATACTCAATCTTTCGTGTGGCCACCGACTCGGCCCTCTGACGAGGGTGGAATAGTCTGCTTGACCTTCCAGAGCAGTTACTTGGAGAAGTTGGTAAGATTGCCCTGCCACCCGAGAGCCTACACGCCATAATGTACACTCTCGATAACAAATTTCCAGTCCTTGCTTATGTGGGTAATGATTGATACCTGGGATTCAATCTTTCCCATTATGGCCCCTTTATCGCGAGCCCGTCATTTGACGTGTTGGAGCGGCGGCTTGTTCAGAGAAACAAAATACCCATGGGAGGAACCTCACAAGGTACTATGGACACTCGGAAACGGCACCGACCGCTTAATTTCAATTACCCCATTTCAAACCCGCTCGATGTGGAAAGGAATCTCAGGATTGAGGTTCACTTACGAGTCTGGGCGAACTATCAACGCCGGCACTGCCACCACCGGTGATCCTACGTTGCCCGGAATCACGGTTGAAAAGGAAGACCGCCTTTACAAGGTTGTTATCCGTAAAGGCATTGAAGATTTCGTTGACATATATGTAAGACTTGAACGAACGTTCATTTATTTTCCGGCGAGTTTCTCCCGTGATATTAATGTCGGAACCTTGTATTTCTCCTTCAAAAACGCGAAAACTGGTCAAGTCACTACGCAATCCTTTGACAATTATAAGAACTTTCAGGATCTAGTATGCGATGGCGAGATCTCTCGGTACATGATTGATATTGACCAGAGACACTACAACTTTGACGATGGATGGAAAACGCTTCATACACTACCTTCGCAGATTCCAGATGGTGAAGTAGTAGGTCTCTATATTTCTGATGTTCGAATGGACTTGAATGTGGGGCTAGTTCTGCTGCAGGAGAATTCCGTTTGAGATGACTGCTATATGAGACACATAGTAAACTCACTTCTTCATAGATTTGGATATCTATCGTCCATTACCACCAACCAAAGCATGCCCAACTTCAATTGATGGATTGGTTGGTTGGTTGGTTGGTTGGTTGTTGTTCTAAGGGTAGATCGACGTTCACGTTAGTCTTCCGAAGATGGCTCGCCCACTCCTGTCTTCCATCTGGTCGAAGGCCCCCGTGACTGCACTGGAGCTCGTAAGAGCCTTCGTGTAGCTTCTCCTTTCTGACTTCGGTTATTTGTGCTTTTTGTGTCCTTTCCTATTCTTTCCTACTTTGTACTTTCATGAGCTTACTCCCTTCTATTTCAAATTGCTGGTCATAATGATCTATGACTCCACTGGAGATTGTTTATTATTAAATAGTTGCCGATTGGTTTATTATGTTATAGTTTGGTATTATAAATCCTGGATATAAAGTATTCTTGGTCATGTATATCGTTCTTTGGGAGCCCTCCAACGCTCTATGTTCCACAGGGAGTTATTATTCGTCATAATTGTAATTAACTGGCCGAACAGTGATAGTCAATAGGATAATATCATAAATGCTTCTGGCTCCTCCACCCACAACCACATTTCGTCAGTATTAGACTGTGCTATGCCTGCTTCTCCTCCACCAGATGCACGCCACAGATGCCTCCTTTGCCACGGGCACACCCCAATCACCACCTAAAGTCCTCGAAAATTCGGCCCCCTCCCTTTATTCATTGCCTTCCACTTCCCAAACTTGACATCATCCAAAAGCTGCTTCAACAAAGCTCTTCCATTCCAAACCCCAACATCAAACATCCAACTACCCATCCTAAACATCTCAAACCCCTCAAGTTTCTGGGTACACCTATACATGCACACCAACCTGCTCCCATACGCCACAGCGCACCAAGGCTGTCCTGGACACTTACTCAGCTGCGCCAGTTGATTTGAAGTCCGATCCCATGTATCCTCGCGATGGTACTCCTCAGCCTCCTTGCACAAGATGATAGCCATTGGAGAAGAAACGGGTTCGGTCCCAGGACTAGGCCAGGTGTTCTGTTTGACCAGGCAGTAAACGATACGAGCTCCGTTGATCTCAGCGGTGCGGAGATCGTGAGTGAACTCGCCGTTTGGTGGGTAGATCTTGACTAAGATTTTGTGCCAGAGCTTCAAGATTTGTTCTTCTGTAAGGGCCTGTTGATTGGGTGTGGACCTGACAATGTCCGCCAGAGGGTCAGAGGAAGTAGAGGAGGAGGGAGATGGAAAGGAGGGGGAAGGGCTTGTTGTGGTGGTAGAGGGTTCCAGGGTTGAAAGCCGTGGGGACGCGCCGGGGAGCATGAGTGGAGGTAAGCGGTTTTGCATAGCGCGAGGAGATGAGTTGTTGTCTCCTGTATGGCGGGAGGAAGTGTGATGGTGAAGGTGATGGGGTACAATGTTGGGTATGGTAGTTTGGGGAACGCTTCTGGGGATGAGTGGGCTGAGGGGCTGTTGGTTAGGCATTGTTGACATCTTTCTTGACCCTTTTGTTGAATATGGAAGGGGGCTGATGTTGGACAGGCCATGGCAGTTATATCTTCTTTTATGCTTGTGAGTATTTATGCCTGTGAAGGTCACCAATGGTGTCTACGGAGGAGTGGTAGTCGTTGTTTTGTAAACTTCGAGTGGGAGGATCCATGTTGTGTTGGCTGAACTTTGTCTTTACCCGTCTAACTTGGATTTTGTTTCTCTTCCGTGATGGTGTTGTTTATCGGCATGCTAAATAAGCAGAAGTGGCGCCTACTTGGGATGGAGAGTTTGTTTCTAATATATGGAAGGTCCCATGTTCAATGTTTTATTTGGGGTTATAATACATCGCCTATCTTCTTCTAAAGGGTGTGTATGACAAAGGATTCACAGAACACATGCTGGGTGCTTAATAGGCACATTCCTGTTCACAATATCGCTAAACAAATGCGCAGAGAGGTTGCGTTGTATATGGTCATATAATGGCTTAGGGCTTCCCATAACTTTACTATGCTGAATCCTCGGTCCGATCCAATCGGAGGCGTAGACTTGGTTGGCAATGTGCCTCGCGTCTTGCCCATGGCTTTTAAGAACATTGGCTACCCAAAGGCAACAAGATTGATCCTCACGTATAAGTCCATCTTGCTATTCTTCTTCCACAGTTTGAGTGGGGATCTGTATTCTTAGATCTTCCATGTCAATGAGATTTTCCAAGGTTGGTATACCAGTTTTGAGGCGCCATAATTGATAGAGCAAGACTTTCTCTGGCAATTTGGGGAGGCGCAGCACCTCAGTTGTCGCGTTAATGTTGCTGGACTTATCACCTCGAATACCTATCGAACGTGAAGAAGTCATGCATTTAAATTTCTCAACATGTCGAGACGATTATCTCTACGTAGGACAATTCCGCTCTTTTAAAACCAACATTCATAGGACTATAAACATTAGTATGTTCCACAATGCAATTTACTTATTCCTTTTGACCAGTGAAAGAACTGATATTCACTTGTCTATTTTGTGCACAAGAAATCCGGAAGTAGTCACATCCCGTCAACAATACCTAGTGGAACGAGCCGCACTCTCTCATTTCCAACCATCAGTTGTCCTAATAATGGCTCATGAGGTACCTCCTACAAAGGAATTGAATCATTCACCCTCTTGTTGACCTTTTCGACCATTGATCACGTGAACATTTCTCATAGCAGTAAGCCGCAGAAGAAATCGCCAGATGGCTGGTCTCTTCCGAGCTGACCATTCCTAACCTAGCTGTGATGAAATAAAATATGCGTATTCAGAGCAGTTTACGATTAATTATACCATGGACATGGTGACGCATTCCAATGTACTGAAAGCGTGACTGTATGCCAATATCCAAATACGGTAGCCTTTTGTTCTTTCTGACTGTGACAGTATGATTTCAGCAAAGTGTAACGTTGATTTCAGCATCGATCCTAGATTTTATTGTGCACATATCTATCTAAAAAAGCAACATGTTCTGCAAACATCTGACTCCCCCCGTACATAAGAAACGCCATATGCTGATATCGCCCTGCTGAGCATCCATCAGTAGTCTATCACCAGTCAACATGAGTGTTATAGTAATCGTCGACCACATCGGTCCAGGAGAGGAATCTGCTCAGCTCATCATCATTAAGGAGTTCAGCAAAATCCATCTTCGAAATCCCAGGATAAATCGGTTTAGTGTCAGTACGCGGTGACATCAGCTGGCTTGGGTTCAAGATAGCAATCAGTTGCCAACGTGGTCTACCACTATTATCTGCCGTCTTCTTCCAGAACACAGTGAATTCCGGCGACTTGGAATGGTTCATTAGCGATATCATCGCCTCCAGGAATCCGCTGAGATTCATGCCGTTGGTATCACTTCTCAGAAGACTGTGCTCCCTGTTCAAGTCGACATGATCACTAATCCCCGGCCCTGGGTCCTGCCTCTTCGTGTGCAGGCTAACAGCTTCGAGGACAACAGGGACAGTCGATGGCCACATCCGTCGCCATGATGCCTTCTCGTATAAAACGATTTCTTTCAGCTTGGCATCCTCAAACCATGCGAACTTCCCGCTTGGCCCGCGTTGAACGAAGTAACCCCCAATGTTTTTACAGTAGTATCCAGGACAGAACCACTTCTGGAAGAAAGGATTAAGCGCCGGCTCTTCATTATAAGAGGCCGAAGTCTGCTCGAAGAACAGAGCCCGTCGGATGATAATGGACCCCCTCATTATGAACTGCCAGGATCGACAGACCTGCTCCATCCTCAGCAAGTCCGCAAAGCCGAGTCTGACAAGTATCATCTCTACAAGCTCCGGAATTGCGAGTGCCGCTTGCGCAGCCGTGTGTCCTTTGTCGCCGTTAACGTCTCCCGGGGTTGTTGAGCTTTCCGTCGGGCAGTCGGGATCTGAGGAAGCATCGTCCCATGCCACGAATAATGGACTTTTCTGTTCGTCGAGGACGTCCATTTGGGCTATGCGTGGTATGTTCTGATGCTATGAGACACTCTAGGAGAATCTAGAGCATGACAGTCCTGCAGAGATGTAGGGGAGACGAGCGTACTTATACTGTCTCACAATACTATCAGCTTGTTGTCACATCGACGCTTTGCTCGGAAGCATTGTCCGAATGACGACGTAATCCGAATGCGACTTTCCATCATCCCATCAGTGCATCATGGCCTGGTTCCGGCCTTTACAATACCCTTACTTATGTCATACACATAATCAGATACCTTCAACATGATGACAGCGGATGTTGGATATTTTTGACTGGATTCCTCATTTTACGATGTTACACAAACTGCTGTCATCTCTTGATAGGCTAGATTGAAAGTGGTGGCGCTGCCAAAGGATTTGCTGAAGCTTAGCAGATGATCATTTCTTAACACGGGGGTGGAGCAATCCGGAACGAAACATGTCCTCGTCAATTGGTAATTTCCTGCTCCATGTCAGTGGAGCAGAGGCCTGTCGCTGTGGCCTTCTGCTCGTCCAATTTTCTATTGGCTGGAGGCATATCCCTTCTTGCGCAAAGCAAATCAATCCTATCTTTCCGCATGTGCAAAGAAGGTATCTATTTATAGCATTGCTTTAGTAGCCACAGCAATTATAACTATTCCATGACAGAACTCAAGCATTCCGCTTCCAGTGTAGGCAAATTCTCATTGCACAGTCCTAGAGTGTACTGTTACCACTACCAACTACCCAGCATCACCAGCATCACCAGCATACCCAGCACCACCGGTGGAAGACCGTAATTTAACCAAGACTATATATACCCCAACCCAATCATCTCAAAGCGGCGTATGAGTAGGCACCCAATAGCAATCCGGCCTCTCAAAGTACTCCCTCGCCTCATCCCAAGACCACTCCGTGCCACTATCATCCTCATCCTCAGCAGGCCTTATTTTATCCTCGTTATTGTTGTAGTCGAAAGTTCTAGTCCCATCATCATTAACCCACTCCCACTCCCCCCTATGCGCAAACTTCGGAGGCTTATCCGGGCCATAATACCCCGAGTCAAACTTATCCATTTCATACTGATTCCTAATCCCCAAATACTCCCCCGCCGTTGACTTCATCTTAATTGGCGGCTTCACCCTCACAAACGTAAACTGACGCCGATCACACCACCCCAGCATCCTCTCCGGACTCGCACACACAAACGAGCACTCATACGGCGCCCTCAGCCTTCTCTTCTCCTCATCACTAACCCCCTCCTTCCAGTTATTATCCCACTCCCCGCTCCCCTCCCTCACAGCTCTCCACTCTACCGCCATCCCATTCGTCGGCCAAAACCCTATCTCATGCAACAACACATCCCAAACGAGCTCCATCGTCGCTCCCAGCACCGGATCCTGTCCGGCCTCTTTATCATACACCAGCAGGTTCTTCGCTGGGTTTTGATCATCCCGGACTGTCTTTCGGACTACTTTGCGCACCCGGCACGGGATATTCATGGGTCTCATGCGTCGCCAGGAGGCTTCCGGGCGGAAGACCGCCTTGTGGTAGGCTGTGTCGTCGCCGAGGCGCATATGCTGTATGTCTTCGGGCATGAAGATTGGGGAGGTGGGCTTGGTGGAGTCCGGGGTGGGGAACAGCACTGGGAAGAGATATCGCATCAATGGGTTGAAGGTTGGTTCGGTGGGGTACAGGTGGGCGAAGTCGTAGAATAAGACTGCTCGGAGCGGGCTGCGCGTGGTGATTAGCGTGCGCCATTGGCGGCAGACAAGTTGGGCGCGCATCAGGTCGAATGGGTCGAAGCGGAGGAGGATGCACTCAACTAGTTCGGTGATGCTGAAGACGGTGTCCATCATTGGGGTGGGGGTGGATGATGCTATGAGCTTTGTGGATGTGGTTGGTTCTTGAGTAGCCATGGTGGTTGTGGTCGATTCTGTTGTAGTCATTGTGGTAGATGTAATTGGTGACTTGCTTTAGGGTTGGGTTTGTGTAACGTAGTTCGTGCTTTTTTAGCAGTGTGGAATCGTTGATGCTGTTTGGATGACGTGCAAGGATGGGCTATATATAAGTGTGACACAACATGAATGGTATGGAATAAGCCCTTGTGAGTAAGGATATGCCATGTACAATTTCAATGAATTAAAAGTATGTTGTAGCCATTGTTGATGCTGCTCGTATTTAAGGTTTGTCAGCTTTATGCTCTTTGTGTGCATATCAAATCATCAATTTATGGCGGGACCACCCTTTGTCGAGCATGAGCATTGACGAGAAAGAATGTCTTTGTATGCAGAAGACACTTACATTCTACGCATATGTCATGTCGATGCATGTTACTTTCCATCGTTTTCTATGCCACGAATATCTCGTCATTCTTACAGCTACATAGTAGCTATGAGTCAATCGTTCAGTACACCTTCACAGCTACAGTCAGAACAGGAAAACAGCAACAAAAGCGTAGTGGATAGTTTCAATTTATTCATAGCGTAAACCGGGTATCTCATATCTCATCGTAGTCAAGTCATCAATATATAGAAAATGCATAGTGCTCTGCATCACCCGCGCCAGATCATCCAAGGTGAGCCACACAAGGCACCATCTGAGCCATCTCAAATGAGAAAGGAGCCATGGAGTTCACCCCATACCTCCATAACAGCCCAATGATGCTTCCGGCAAACCTGACAAGACAACAGTGTTATAGTAATTGTCGACCATTCAATATTGGCCGACCATCAGTATCCCATGATCGGACAACGCGAGCGTTATAGTACGTGTTGATTCTTTTCGTCCAGGCGCAGAACAGTCCATTCAGCATCACGAGGCACATCAAGACGCAAGACACTGTAGCATGTCGCAGGAAATATTGCAAAAGACAATTGAAAGTCATCATAGATTTGACTCACGCTTCTTGATGTAGAGTCTATCAAGAAGTAGAGAAGTATAAAATTGCTCCACACGAGGAAGCGTAACTCTCCATCGGAAAATAGTACCCATTATATGAAGCTCTCAACACAAAATAAACTTCGGGTACTACCCCCATCTTTCCCCAGACTCTCGAAAGTATAACCCGGCTCCACACGAGGAAGCACAATCCTTCACCGAGAGGTAGTACCCATTACATGAAGCTCTCAACACAGAATAATCCTTGGGTACCGCCCCCTCCTCCACCTTCATCCTTCCCCAGATTCTCCACAGCCCACAGTGCCACCTCCCTGGCAGCATAGCAATCCTCCGCACAATCATGTCCCTCTTGGACCTCTTCCCCTCTCTGAATCTCGACCCCACAGCAATCCCTAACGATATCTCGTAGGCGACAGCTCCTCCCTCTCCTCTCCCCCTTCATGAGAAGGTACGTATCCACGACCCTATCATGCACGATGCCCAACACATCGAGGTCGAAGTTCAGACTCTGGCCGACCAAAATCGTATTCTGGTCGACAAAATCCCACACACGGGCCCGTGCCTCTTCGTACCCGTTCACTGTTCTTCCAGCGGCGACGTGCTGGTCCATGAGTTCGGCTGTCATCCCGCTCCATTTCGTCTTCCAGTCGGAGACCGGCTCGGTAGGCAGCACAGGCTGATCGAGGAGGAGTTCTCCCGTGAGGACGTCTACCAAGCTGACTTGGCAGAGCTGGGTGCGGCCCGTGATGTCGGTTACCATTTCGCAGTCGAGTGAGATGGCGCGGCGGGCGGAAGGGTTGTATGTGTCTGGGGTTTGTTGGAAGCGGATGTTGTTCTTTGTTGTATCCGGGGTGATGGTGTAGTTTGCTGCTTGGAGGGTTTGGATCGTGTGGCAGTTGTTGGTAAGGAAGTCAAGGGCTTTGGTTTGCTCGGCTTGGGTGGTTAAGGTTGTCCAACGGGAGGGTGCAGTGTATGTTGTTGTGGTTGTTGTTGTTGTTGTTGTTGGTTTTGGGTTGATGGTGATGGTGCTTGGTTCGGGGGATGGGGGGTTTGAGGGGATAAAGATGCCGCTGTCTCTGCGTTCGATGTGGGTGGTGTCGGTAATGGGACAGTAATCTGTCGTTGTGTCATATGGTATATCCCTTTCGATGTGGGTGGTGTTGGACATCTGACAGTAACTTGTCGTTTCGTCATATGGTATACCACAGGGCAATGGGTGCAATATGGGGGTGTCTATATCGATGGTGATATAGTAGTATGACATGAGTTCGACTGGGATGTAGAAGGTGGTCATTTTGGCAGTTGATGGTGATTAATAGAATTAGTTGTTTGTTGGTGGTAGATTATTAGGTGCTTCGTTGGTATATTGGGATTTCGCAGTAGTAAAATGATAGTAGATGAATGTAAACGGACAGTTAGGAGTCTAGAAGGTGGTGTCTGGCACCCGTTTTTATAGTCCATGTTATTAGGCTGCGTAAGAGCACATCATCACATACCTCCCTCTTAAACTATTGGACGGTCCAGAAAATCTATACGCGCCGATGTTGTCAGTTTTCCTCATCAAGAATGTGGAGTGGTCATGGTTATCTGATGTTCATCTTAGGCGCCGAGCTAAATATAGCAACCCCGTCGTTGCGGCGCTAACGTACTGTGAAACCTTACCCCGGATCCTGAAATAGACAGGAACACCAAGACTGGCCATATTGATTCCAACGGGCTTCAGAAAGGGAGCGTTTTGTGGTATTGGTACTTGCTGATAATAATCATCTTTCTCTCCAGTAATCCAAGATCATGTGCGACACTATCACGTCATCATCTGACAGGTCGACGGACCCGCACTGCCAGGAACTATCATCGGAGGTCCCGCTGTGGTGTTGCAGATGTGGGCTAATGTATTCGTCTTTATTGTTGGCTTGCGCCTCTGGTGATATTTCTCTAGAGCTTTCCGTACGTTCTCTCTGGAGTATACCGTAATCCAATCCTTCGCGCTGGTCAAGACACCCGGACACTTTTAGGCGGTTAGCGAGAGACAAACAAGTCCAAAAAGAATTCAAGGTCTGCTGCTCTCTTCTCTTACTATTATTATTCACACCAGTATATAGTGTAATCGAGAGTGTAGTTTGCAAATAGCAGATGGGTCAAGCAAATATGTCCTTTGAAACCCAATCCTGTTATAGACAATACCGATGTCCACCCCAGAACATAAAGGCAAATTGGAGGAAGTTTACCAACGCATAAGCCTCCCCTTGATAGCTCTCTTCCTCATTATCCAGAGCGAGCCGTGATGCCATATCAAAATCTTCCTGAAACACGGCCGTTAAGACATCCCAAAGCCATGACATAGGTTATTAGTACATGTGCCATCCCATAAGAACAATAGAGGATAGCATGTAGAATATTGCTGGCCCTTGCAAGCTTCAAATATACCTCCTGGTATTCTTTCAGAAGGATCTTCCAGCAGGTAGCATGGAGAATAAAAGACCATTCTCCAGTGTCTTTTTCAAAGAATAATTCGTATTCTGACCAGGCATGGAAGTCTCAAGTAGACTGGTGGTATCATCCCATACAGAGCAGTCAGCAAACTCACGTACCATTGTATCATCTCTTGCAACATGAAAAATAACTTCTTGTATCGTCAAGAATAACCTCCCAGCAACCGACAGATCAACCAGACCAGAATGGAAACATCATTTTGGAATAGCTATCCAATCCCACCACATTATAAAACACCCCATCATAAATATAAAAGTATCGACCATGTCCCCACCCCCTATCTCCAGGCCTGAGAACCAAAAAAGGTACATGACCTGGTACTTGAAGTCTTTCTTATATACTCGCTCGTGACCTCACGTGCAATTAACAATATAAAGCGACAGAAGCAATCAAGCGACGGAGACTCCCGATGAATGTTGCTTCTTCGCAGATTCCCGATATTTATTTCACCATATAGGGATAGGAACTTGCCGGTTGGATGCGGTCACATGGTGGTCGGGAAGGTTCCATTAAATGCCGAAGTCAGCATGATGCCGATGCCGATGCCGATCGACGTTTCCAGATGTGTCGGTGTCATGGACAAGGTCGGTGATGCTGATTGGTTGGGTGGGGGAGTGGCGAGGGTGGCGATGTGGTGTTCACGTGATGTTGAGGTTTGATGGTGCAGCGAGGAGTGTGGTGCTTGATGGTGACGGTGGGAGATGAAGTAGGACGAGGGGAGGTATTAGGAGGGTCTTTGGATTATATATAGAGGGGTTTAGAGTATTTGGAATTGTAATTATTAGGATAAGATTGAATGATGGGGTTCCATCACTGTTGATTGGGGTGAATTCTATGGACGGCTATGAATGGAATATGTGAAGATATGGTTGACTGGACTGCAATGTCTATTGATGGATCTAGAAATATAACTATGAATACAATACTCTTCAATGCAGACTCTCCACCCTGCCCAGATGAAACAATATCAATCACTACAGAAGCAAAGAAGAAAAACGAAAAGAAAATCACTCGAAGAATAAAATTTTGAAATCCAGTTGATGCATCAACTCTAAAAAATTAACAGTACATGGTATAAAATAATAAGGTATCATGCGAATCATGCAACATGCAAACATGCAATAGTATCATGCAAGACATATCCATCAACATATAGACAATCTCCCAAAACTCCTAACCCGATATTTACGCGTTCTCCGCGTGGTAAGAACGAGACTGCTTGCGCTCCTCCTCGTACTGGAAGGAGTGCAGAGCGGGGATCTCAAATTTGCTGCTCTTCCAGGGCTTGACCTTGTTGACGTACAGCCAGTCAAGCTCCTCAAGAGTACGGCCCTTACCCTCCATGACGAAGAAGTAGACGACAAAGGCACCGACGAACATGCAGCCCGCGAAGACGTATCCGTAGGCAAAGTCGATGGCGCTGGTGATGAAGGGAGTGAAGAAACCGATCAGGAAGTTCCAGGCCCAGTTGGCAGCAACAGCCAGAGCCATACCCTGGGCACGGTACTTGGAGGGGTACAGCTCGGCGGTGATGGTCCAGACCATGGGAGCCCAGGTCATGGCGTATCCGGCAATGAAGAAGCAAGCAAGCACAATCATACCCTTGCCGACGCCGGGGGTGTTCTCGGGCTCGGCGACGTCGAGCATGAAGTGACCGATCGAAGCGAAGATCATGAAGCAGACGAACATCCACAGGGCTCCGAAGATCAGGGACTTGCGACGACCGAAGTTCTCAACGGTGTACAGACCACCGAAGGTGCAAGCGAAGTTGACGGCACCCAGAATGCACTGAGTAACGAAGCTGTTGGACAGACCGGCACCCTTGAAGATGGTGGTACCCTATGAGATGTTAGTATGATGAACCATTGTGTAAAGATGTTTGTAGGAATACATACGTAGTAGAAGAAGTAGTTGGAACCAGTCAGCTGCTGGAGGGTCTGCAGGGCCATACCCAGGCAGATACGGTAGAACATGCGAGGCGCAGTGAGGAATTCGTACCACTTCTCGCTGCCAGTTTCGGCCTCGAGCTGGTTCTGGATCTCGTCGAGCTCCTGGAGGATGACCTGGTGGTTCTCAGGCACACCGTACAGCTTGGCCATGGTGGCACGGGCCTGGTCGACGCGGCCGTGGCGGAAGTCGAAACGAGGAGACTCGGGGAAGAAAGCCATACCACCACCGAGGACAATGGCGAACAGGAAGGTCAGACCGAGGGTGATACGCCATTGGGCAGTACCCTCCAGGGTGTTGGTACCCAAGTTGATGAGGTAGGCCAGGAAGATACCGAAGGTGACGAACAGCTGGTAACAACTGACCATGGCACCACGGACGTGACGGGGGGCACTCTCACCCTGGTACATGGGAACAAGCAGGGAGCAGGCACCAACACCCAGACCAGTGGTCCAACGACCCATGACCATCTGGACCCAGTTGCCGGAGGGGGCAGAGATCTGGACGATCAAGCCGACCATGAGGATAACACACCAGAAAGTGATGGACCACTTGCGGCCGATCTTGTTGGCGATGGGGGCAGCGACGAGAGCACCGACCAGGGTACCAATGGACAGAAGACTGGTCAAGAGACCGGAGCGGACGTCACTCAGGTACCATTCGCCCTGAGCGTTCTGCATACCATAACGGCGGAGATAGTCGGATTCCTGCTCGAAACCGGAGATCTGACCAGTGTCATAACCGAAGAGGAGACCACCCATAGAGACGAAGACGGCCATGACGAAGGCCCGCAGGGTCACGCGGGGGACAGGGGTGTCAACACCGCCAAGAGGCTTCTGGAAAGACTCCTGGCTGGAGTGCTGCTGAGGAGCGACCGCCGGGGAGATATGCTCCCCGTGGTCAGCGGAGGTTTCGACACCCATGGTGGACACGTGGAGGATGTTTTGTTTGTTTGTCAGTGGGGAAGGATGTCAAGTCAAAGACAAGATAAAGAAGAGGAAATAGTAAATAAAGTAATAGGAGGAGACCCTAGGTTGGGATTGGTTGAAGATCACCGTAGGGTAAAAGTCAAGATAAGTGATGATTGTCGGGGTTGAGATGGAAGATAGAAAAGTGCCCGAATCTGGGGAGATGCAAGCCCTTTTATGTCCTCCATCGTATGAGACGACAGAGAGAAAAATTTCACCAGGGAAAAGAGATCCACGGGGGAGGGGGGCGTCAGAGCCGACGTGTGGAGAGCCGACATCAGATGCAGCACCGCAGCGAGTGCCGCCGGGGGAGACCGACCAAGACGATTCATGAGCGAGAGGCCGTCAACCAGTGAGAATGGACGGCCGGCCGAAACCGATAGACCAGTCAGAACAGCCGAAATGCTGGGGAAGGGCCGGCCGTACCAGGGGGAGCAGGCATAACTTCGGGTTCCACGGCCCTTTCGGGGCAAGGAGGGTCGGGTGGCGGACGCTCGTTGGCTCAGCGCATCGGCACTGGCGTCTGGCGACAGAACTTTAGCCGGAGGAGATGAAAACGGATCAACATTATTGGATCAGAATGGGGAACGGATAGGAGGCGCATGTAAGAGAATAGCCATGGAACGGGGGGGGGTGGAAGAAGGCAGAATGATATGGCGTCGTTTAGAAGCCTGTTTTGATAGATGATAGACTCATAGGTCTATAGATTGAGATGACTATACACCGTATTGTACAATTGTCGGGATGATAAGACGGGATACCGTGTCATTGCTTACAACTGTCTCAGCCAGGTTTTGCAGAGAAGCGAGCTGAAGGAGGGCAAGACTTGAAAGAGGAAGGGGAGGCGAGCAATACTACTACTAATTGAAAGGGATTCTTGCCCAACGTGGAGAAGCCGCTTACCTTCTCCAGTCACGAGGCTAGTGAGAAAGAGGCGACCCACTGTTTCGGGACTAGACCGGTGCCCTAAACCGAATCGGGTAGGCCTCCAGAGTTCGGCAGGGCAAATCGCCGCTTGTTGGCTCGGAAGCAGACGGACTGGAGGTGGAGGAAGTGTGGACTGGAGAGAGTGTGGGAGAGAGAGAGAGCCCAACGCAGGGATTTCCTGGAGGGCCGGAGATGCCAACCTGGAGATTCCCATATTCGTTGACCGGTGAGTCGATATCCCGGATTTTCTTATCCTTGCAGGGGGGGAAAAGAGGGGAAAATGCGGAGGTTAGTAGACGTCAGTTCATTATCATGATCGAACTACGCTCAGATACATTTCTGCATATTCTGGGGAAACTGTAGATGTGGCCATTGCTATTCCAAAACAACTCTGTACCGATTCCAATCCTAAGCGATCCCGATTTCTGTCGGTCACCTGCCCGAAATTGTGCTGCGCCCACGAGGAAAATTCCAACCCTAAACGTCTGGGACTGACCACGGCCGACCGAGAGAATCGGCCCCGATTCACGGCATGACGAGGGACTACTCAGCCAACAAACGAAAACCTGCACGCGCACAGCTGCCACAGAATCCCGACCGAGCCGACTGCACACACACAAGAATTTCAGTGGCACTCGGCGACACCACTGGTTGGCTCTGGAACCATCCACCGGATCCAATGAAGCTTTGTGGCTGCCTTGGCTGCAACATCATCGTCAGCGAACTGCAGGCATGCACCTTGGCATGACGACGCGGGCTGACTTGATGTGCTCAATTTACCACTAGGATATTGACCGATAATCTTACTATGCAAATCAAAATACACTACGCAGGGTGATCAGCGATAATATGCGTTGTTTTTCTTTCCCCTCCATCCCCTTCATTTCGCGTGGGATGGTCCCTGACCACTCCAGATTCCCCCATGCGACCGGGGGGACATGACTAATAGACTTGCAGCCCGGAAAAGATGTCATCCAGAGGGCTAGGGTTGGTTACTACACGTGGTCGGCTAATGCAAGATGACGTATGTCATATGGGGGGAGCGTAATTTCCGGCGGCACCCCGGCTGACTATGTAACTGACTAACAGAATCCCCGTGGAACCTGCCTGCTTTGGTTTCTTCGGACACTTGGAGAGGCCCGGCCCAGCTTTCCTCCGCCTTTCTGGAACAGCAGCCACAATGTCATCCTGGTTTGCAAGTTGGTTCCCGGCAGCCCTCAGCGCCACTTCCGTAGTAGCGCGGAACCCGGTAGCGACGAGAGTCCAGATCCTGGTCGAAGATTCCAAGTGAGAAGATTCAAGTATACACTCGACCGAGATCTGGTCAGCCGACTACAGAAACATGACCGATGATGGTGCCATATGCAGACAGCATGATGTTGCAACTTGTGGGAGGGAAACAGGGTATCTGGGGTGTTGTCCCTGCATCTGCCTCTCCGTGGGGTGCCGCTCCTTACTTCCAGGCTGGGGATGTCAGGAAACACATGGACAATGCAGAAACCACCCTGTCACCACAAGAGCGTTGGGAATTGCTAATTATAAGCTTACCCCTGACAGAGACAGATCTACATCCAAACTCTATCTATCAACATCATCATCTATATCCTATAATCTATAGATAAATATCTTAACTAAATGTAGTCATCTGTTGACACAACACTGGATGACTAACCCTACCCCATACCACACTACGGCAGTCCACAGACACCCAACCCGCACCCCGCTCGGTACATCTGTTTCTCCCCACATGCCGCCTCCCACAATTTCTCTCCTCAGAAACATTTTTCCGACTGTTCCTTTCCACGTCCGAACTCTGGAGGAATGTCTCCCGAGCATCGGCTCGTCACCTGCTGTACCGCAATTTACGCCGATATTAACCCAGTCAATTATGCTTAACGCCGCCTCGCTAGCTTGTATTCTCTAGTATCGGCCCGACCAACACAGCGGAAGAAGAGCCAATCATCAATGATCTGGATGGAAAACTCTGTCTCTGGCTTCTTTCCAGGGACTGTGCTGGGGTTGTTCAGCCCTGCGCTCCGGATCATACTTTACCCTCTGTTGTCCGGCTTCATGCATTGCAGTCGGACGACTGCCTGTCTAGTACGATGAGGAGATGAGGGGGTGGGGTGAACTCCGAGCCACGCGATGAGGTTGAATTTTTTTTATTCGGCTTTAAGGTGTCAGCACTATTAGACTCGGACTGGGGTGGTGATTCTGTCGTAGGCTCTTGCAAAGGGCTACTCCGGCTGGGGAAGGAGTAGAACTTGCTGGTTTCCTTCGCTTTGGTGGTCTTCGGCAAATCTTCGGATAAGACTAACTAGGTTAATCTCTTAACAATGTTTGGCCAGTATGCCCTCGATGTCAATGTCATATGGTTCGTAGCTAGTCCTTATGCCAGTATATTCTGGTCAAGCCGTTGTACAACTGTACTGTTCCAGTTACGTCTTGTTTGGTGCTATTGCATAACCTTCTGTAATTTGATAGCAAATGAAAAATCAATGAAAGTAAACACCATTCAATAATAGTATTCGAGACATCACTATCCTCGTAACCTGACCCAATAGGTATGATGTAGATACGCTAGCTTGTAGACAAGAAAATCAATACCGACATAGATCAGACATCAAAATCACTGTCAACTTCAAAGTACAACTAACTACGATTTTTAATATGACGACAGCACATAGTACTAGTATAATCAAAAGGTGCCAGGGCTAGTCAGTGTGCATACCTACTAGTACCACATGTCGGCTTGAATATATATAATCTGTAGTAGTAGTACTAGTAGCAAGTGAGAGCGGAAGTAGGGATGATGGTACTAAAACCGTTATACACATCATCAAACCCACTACACAAGTCCCCCTCGGCAGAAAGTATTAACGACACTGACAGGTGATTTGCAATGGAGATACTGTCAATCATACTTTGTTTTCCTTTTCCCTTGTTTGTGGATGGTTTCCAGTGGTTCCTGGGGTCACACGCACTGGAATCCCGCCGATCTTCCCGCTGCCACACACGTGGTTATCCAGAGTGCCCCACGCCGACCGGTGAGAGAAATAAGCCATTTATCGCAGAAACTATTCGTCTGTTTCGATATCTTAAAATAGTTTATTACGCTGGACTCATATCTCCCACCTGTCCATCTTTTGTCTTCTCACTGACATCAATAACCCATAAGCAACCGCCACTCATCGCCGGTCGCACCCATCCGCACCCCATCAGGCCATCCACCATCCACCCACAACTGAAACCAACCCAGCAACAAATATAGAAAGCAACAGCAGACTCTTCATCAAACTATCTTTACACAGATGTAACACATCATCCCCACCAGCGATCCCTGATGCAGAATCCCACCACTCAGATCACCTGAAACACACCGCAGAGGGTCTCGCCATACCGAATCGAGCACGGACAAAACACCTGTATCTGCAGATTGATTAATTGCCGCGATGATCGTCACCGCTCCGTTCTCAACTCGGTATCTGGAGGTCCAAGACTGGAGACAGAACCCCTTCCCAGTCGTCCTACAGGCCACTGCTTATTTCAGAACGGAGCGTCGTCCGTGTAGCAGAAACCGACTGGCAGCGGGCAGAGTAGCTATAAAGCAGCTTAACCCACATCATTCAATAAACCCAGGAAAAGAAACAATACAGCCAAGCAAACCACCACAATGAAGCTCTCCAGCTCCCTTCTCACCCTGGCCAGCCTGGCGCTGGCCAACCTCTCCACGGCCCTGCCCAAAGCCTCTCCTGCACCAAGCACCAGCAGCACCAGCGCCTCCACCTCCTTCGCCAGCACCTCGGGCCTCCAATTCACCATCGACGGCGAAACCGGCTACTTCGCCGGAACGAACAGTTACTGGATCGGTTTCCTGACCGACGACTCGGATGTCGACCTGGTGATGAGCCACCTGAAGTCGTCCGGACTCAAGATTCTCCGCGTATGGGGCTTCAACGACGTCACCACGCAGCCCTCCTCCGGCACTGTCTGGTACCAACTGCACCAGGACGGCAAATCAACCATCAACACTGGCGCTGACGGTCTCCAGCGCCTCGACTACGTCGTCTCGTCCGCCGAACAGCACGGCATCAAACTCATCATCAACTTCGTCAACTACTGGACCGACTACGGCGGTATGTCCGCGTACGTGAGCGCATATGGCGGATCCGACGAGACGGATTTCTATACCAGTGATACGATGCAATCTGCGTATCAGACGTACATTAAGACGGTCGTGGAGCGGTATAGTAACTCCTCTGCGGTATTTGCGTGGGAGTTGGCGAATGAGCCGAGATGTCCCAGTTGTGATACTACCGTGTTGTATGATTGGATTGAGAAGACGAGTAAGTTTATTAAGGGGTTGGATGCCGATCATATGGTTTGTATTGGTGATGGTGAGTGTCCCCAAACCTTCGAGACTAAGATAAGGTGGGTGCTAATGAGAAGTAGAGGGCTTTGGCCTCAACACCGACTCGGACGGCAGCTACCCCTACCAATTCGCCGAGGGTCTCAACTTCACCATGAACCTCGGTATCGATACTATTGACTTTGCTACCCTCCACTTGTATCCTGATAGCTGTACGCACCTCCCCCTTCTGTCTTCTCCCCATCAATATCCAAACTAACAAATAATGAAGGGGGCACCTCCGACGACTGGGGTAACGGATGGATCAGCGCGCACGGCGCGGCGTGCAAAGCGGCCGGCAAGCCCTGCCTACTGGAAGAATACGGCGTCACCTCGAACCACTGCAGCGTGGAGAGCCCGTGGCAGAAGACAGCCCTCAACACGACGGGCGTCAGCGCAGATCTGTTCTGGCAGTACGGTGATGATTTGAGCACGGGCGAGTCGCCGGATGATGGAAATACTATCTACTATGGGACGAGCGACTATGAATGTTTGGTCACGGATCATGTGGCTGCTATTGATAGCACCTAAGGGATAGGGAGATGTGGATATATCTAGTTGCTACATTATGAGGGGTGTGTACATAAGAATGCGCCCGAGGGAGGGTGTGAAGGGTGATAACTGAACGTTAAGTTTGGATAGGGTACAATTCGAGAGGCAAATCATCGCTTTGATTAACACAGTGCATATCAGTCAATCAAGTTGGGTGTGTTTTGGAACTGGGTATATTGATGAAACATGCTATCTATACATCAAACAAGTTGAGATCGAAAACCCAAGAAACAAAGACACAAAGAAAACAAACAAACATATATCCCAATCCCATCATAAGCCATCATTATAACCACTCCGTATTACCCACCCCAAACTAAGATCCCCACCCTCATTACCCATCTAATCCCTCTCATACCTCCCCCCAACCCTCGTAAGCTCCACCTCACTTTCATGCTCACTCCCACCCCCCTCGCTCTTCTCCTCCGCCTTAACCATCAAAAACGGCTCCGCATCACCGACCCTCTCCGCCGTCAACCCCATATTCCCAGGCCTCCTCATCCCCGCCTCCAACTGCCTCTGATACGACACCCTCCTCAATCTCGCCGACTCAGCCGGAGTAAGATGGAGATACAGCTCGGCCGCAAAGACATGAATAGCGACCGCGAGCCACGCCGCAGCACTGAAACTGATATCGAGGCCAGCGGCAGCCTGGTCCACATTACCTGTTCCATTGGAGCTGAAAGCATTGACGAGAACGTGGTGGTTCGGATTACTCCCCGTGCAGGACGGATGGAGGGATTGCACGATGGATTGGTTCCCGTTTAGCATGAAGGAGATCTCGGAGCAGGAGTAGGAAACGAAGTATTGATTGGGGGCGAGGGCAACCAGGACTTTGTTGGTGGTTATGCCGATGATGCGCATGGTTATGATGAAGCCGCCCTGTTGGGTATTAGTACGGAGTATTCAGGGAGAGAAGGTAAGGGACATACGCAGACCCAAGCACGTATCATCCACGCGCGGTGCTGCTCGATCTGCAGTCTCTTGATATTATAATAAGCGATGCAGATACAGCTAAGGAAGATAATGAGTGCCACGCCGAGGGCGATTTGGATGCTCACGCCACCGCCGAAGCTATGCTCCGCTATCATTAGCACGCCGGCCATGCCGGTGAAAGAGCCGATGATGACCAGGTAGCCGTTGATGCGGTGGAAGAGGATGACTTTGTGGCGGATGACGGGGACGAATTGGAGGAAGGCGAGGAGACAGGCTGGGAGGATGGCGCCGAGGTGGAGGAGGATGCCGACGCGGCCGCGGGTATCTTGGTAGTAGAAGCATTCGCCGGGGAGGGCATCGGCTTTGTTTTGGTCTGCTGGGCAGAAGATGCCGTCGAAGTTGAGGTACATGAGTCGGGCGAGGGAGAAGCCCAGGAGTGCGCCGGCGGATATCATCCATAGGATGAAGTTGTAGCCTTTGGCGAAGCCGATCGGGTTGTAGATCTTTCGGGCGGTGGCTACGAAGTTGTTGGCTGGGGGGCGGGTGGGTTTGACCATTTTGATGGATTGAAAGCTGTGCTCGAGGAGGGATAGGATAAGTCGAGGTTCTGAGGGTGGAGTTCTGCAATGTGATTAAGTCGAAGCATGTTGGTGGTTACTGAGAAGGTGACTTTATACATCTTTCGTGCTCGAGCACACTTTTAACAGCCCCGGGCTCTTGTTCCTGCGGGCGATGCATCGTTTCAGAAGACATCTACATTTCCCAGACGGGTAAGGGTTTTGCGATGGGATGACCTTAATCAGCACCGTAAGATAAACTGTAACCCGACAGAGGCTCAGCTATTGATAGTCTTGGCAGATCGAACCCTATAGATTTGCTTATCTGGACAGCTGAAACCCCAGACTCAAGCATGTTTAAAGTTATAGCAGTGCCACACTATACCCAACTGGGTATCTTTTTTGCGACAGACATGGCCAAGACCCTACCCCGTTGGACAGAATCTCAGCCGCAGTTGCAGCTTCCGCACAGCTAGCCTGATTCTGCATTGTGTTTAGGCAATGAGTGGGGGCCGAAGTTCAGCCTTGTCATGATGGACCCCTATTTAATCCATTTACTCATGAACGATTAGAGTTGTTCCTTCTGTCGCAATACCATCGCTACTTTGGGCACCCCCACTCTCAATATGGTCAATTACGGCCCCTCTGGAGGATGCGTTACATGCAAATCACGACGGGTCAAATGTGACGAGGCGAAGCCAGAATGTTACTCGTGTCAACGCCTCAACCTCCGCTGCGGGGGCTACAAGTCGAAGCCAGTCAAGATAAGGTTCAAAGATCAAACCTCCAAAGTGTGCAATGACATTGCTTTGAGGCATGCGGCCCAGAATCAGCAACTGGTTCCTTGCTTGCGATCGCTATCCGACCCCGACCCTACCGTACCATTCTTCATTCGGCATTACGCCATCATGGGTCGCGACATGAAATCTTCCCGTGGGTTTTTCGAGATGTTAGTCCCAGTATACGCTTTTGAGAAGCAGAACTCGGCGCTCTCACTCGCCGTGACTGCCACGGCTTCGGTAATCATGTCGCGTTGGCGACACGAGAGTAGCTCCCGAGCATCACGGGAGACGTATGCCCAGGCCATCAAGTGTCTTCGAAAGACCATCGAGGATCGCAATGAGTGGACAAATCCAGCAACCATTCTAGCAGTATTGGCACTGCAATTCTATGAAAATTTCGCTGTCATATACGGGAGTAAATCAGCCACAAGGGTCCACCACGACGCAGCCGTCTCCCTGCTCCCATTTACCGATCAGAATTGTCCCGATGGGTCACTCATGGCCCACATTCGGCGATATATCCTGCATATTGAGATCTCCTCGGCGATACGTCAGAAACGGCTGCTGCAGAGCACGGCCCATTCTCGTATTGGGTGCATAGAACCGAAACTTGCACCAGGTAATTTTGGGCCCGCCCTGGATGCAATCGGCGCGTTTGTTGCCGAGTTACATGCAAGTTATTGGCAGCATGCTGCACATAACGGCTTTGTGTCTTCTGCAGAGGTTCCCAGAAATTGGATAGCCGAGGCAAAACGCATTGACGAACAACTTCTGGCTTGGGCACAAAAGGTCCCGCAACAATTGCACCCGGTGAGACTCACGGATGGAAGTGCCCTTGACCCATCGATACCAACCTACAATTCCAACTGCGACGTTTATATTTCATGCCAGATTGGAACACTATGGAATGAATGGCGCGCTCAACGCCTCTTGCTCGTCAAGATCATTCTCAGCTCGCTTAGTACGAACCCACCAGGGCGTCTTGCGCATCTAGATGCTGGAACCTCAACGGGAGATGAAGACTTCGCCAAATATAAGTACATTCTCCAGGGGCTTATCGACTCGGTCTGCTACAGTGTGCCCTTCTACCTTGGAAACCAAGGCGGATGGCTGAGTATCCCCGACTTGACCGACCCATCAATTCGGCTTCCTAGCTATCGCTTACTAGGAAACGCCAACCAGCAAAAGTCCGCGCAAAAGTCGGAAGACGAGCACAGAAGCCATATTATTGCCCAAGGGCCGTGGCATATCATGAGTATGCTGAGTCGTGTGGTGGTCTTCTTCATAGAGGACTATGGTCAGGGAATGGTGTCTTTTCTCCAACCCGGACAGCTTCAGTGGATCCGCGAGCAGTTCCTGCGTGTCACGCAGCTACTCCGTATTCCGTTGGAGGAGGCGAGTGATGCTGGTGGGAGAATTTATCCTTTGGATAGGTCTGTACACGCAGATTTAGATGGGAAGATAGATGATTTGGCGAGGAGGGTCAGAAAGGGCGCGTTTATATGATGATCCTTCTAAATGTGCTTTCAGTGTTACCTGTAGTGCATTTTCGCGTGATGAAGTGCAACGAGGTTAATGGTTATATTAATACTACGTTTATGATACCTATGTCAATATTTTGCAATATTCTGTAATTGTAGCATATCCCCCAAAGTAAGCAGCAACCTGAGGCCGCAATGGACAGCCTCGCCGCCAAGCCCGAATCTGCCCTGCAACACAGCCTCGTCTTACTCTCTGACTCTTCACAACACCAGATCTTTAGGCTGCACAGTAATATCGCTGGATTGATTCATCTATCTTCATTCAGAACCAGAGCAGCACATAACCCCAAAGTCACTGACAATACTCCCCCAACATGGGCCGACCGAAAGATCTTCCCCCATCCTACGAAGAGACGGTGGCTAGTGATCCCAATCTCCCCGCCGCCTCCCGGCCAGCACCACCACCTCCACCACCTGCAACCACCTTCTCCTTTCCTCATCTCCCCGATGCCCCCATTCCTGAAAGTCAACCCTACCACAGCGTCCACTCGGGCAACCGCGACTCTTCTACTATCACCCTCGCCCCATCCCTCAGCGAAGATGCCTCGTCCCTGCATGCCCTCATCACCCAGCAAGCCGAGTTCCCGCCGCGACCGTACCTGACCGTGCGCGGTTCCCACACCGAGACCCGCCACGACCACCATCGCAAGGAGGATCGCAAGGAGACGATCGTGGACTTTTCCTTCAAGGTTGATCTTTACGGATACATAATACGCCACGAGCATGGAACCCAGCAGTATGGCGACGACGATGACCTGGGACTGGACCTGGACCCGACCCAGGATGGATGGCATGTGCTGAGTGTCGTGCGGGATAATGATACGCGAAAGACCTACCGTGGGGGACGATTCAAGTCGGAGACGTGGTCGGGCCGAAGGAAAGGGCCACTGGGACAGCGAATCCGACAGCGAGTGGGAGAGCGACTACGCTCACGATTCGTGCAACTGGAGGAAGGACTCGATCACGAGGCGACCGGGTTGGTGCGACAGGACGAGGGAGGTCCTAGTTTGATGGGCTGGTGTGAGCGATACTGCGATGATCCGTCTTCTGTCAAATCGTGCGCTTCCCCAGGTAGTAAACGTTTACCTACGGCATGCTGACTTGTGCAGGTTTAAATTCTCCCGCAGCATCGTCGGCTTTGATGGCTCTGTTCTCATTTCCTCGTTGACATCCCATCTGCGCAGTCTGCAATACAGAGGCGATATCAGCATCACAGTTGACATGGCGAATCGCGACTTAATAGTATACAACCCCCACTGGGTGAACAAGCTACGCAACAATGCCTGGGTGTACTTTCTCTGTATCATCTTACAGGTGTGGATCCTCGCGTGGCCAGTTATCTTTTTGCTCGAGCGTCGCTACGATATCGTTCGATCAGTTTGGTATTTCTCGCGAGTCGAGGATGGCGAAACGCGGTATGCGCGCCATCGCGATGAGGCGACCATAGCGGATGAGCTGGCCCCGGCGGTGACGCAGGCGGCGCTGGAGCGGAATCAGGAGGGGAGGATCTTGACGGCACCGGAGATGCAGCTCCTTGATTCATTGGGGAGAGAAAGACGGGAGCGTGGCGTGGTCGTGATGCAGTGGGATCGATTCCTGGGATGGGGTGGTGATAATTACTCCTAGTTGCCGGGCGATAGCCGGTTGAGTGCTATCTAGGAGATACCGTGCTTGGCCAATAAGCCATGGCTAGGCTAGCATGTATGTTGCACCCGTCTTTGGTGTAGAGGTGTTATTATCAGTGACTTGTCTATTACTAGTCAATGGCCGGCATGTGAGCAGACATAGGCCAGAAGCTGGCAAAGATTGGCTCAGTATACTTCTTATCATATGAAACACATACCAAACTAAGCGAGCCTGATCCGGCTCAACGCCTGCATGGCGCATATGTACAACACCGGGTAGCTCCCCGAATAGGATGACCGTTTCTCGACCACCACCGAGCAGCCGGACCGGTGGCCGGACCGGTAGAAGGCGTTGGGAGAGCTTAAAAAGAGGGTTCAGGGGCATCAAGACCCTGGGCGAGGCTAGGATTTCGGCGATACGAGAGGAAGCGATAGCCAGCTGGACTGGGATAGGGCAGGACGAGACACGCTAGACAGAACCGAGGCACGGGACGCCACAGCAACCAGTCAGGGGAAGAGCTGCCACAAGGCTGCACCTCACCAGGAATCCTGCATAAGCCCTTCCGGTGGCCGGTTTGAGGAGCGCATTGGCAAAGGAAGCGAGGTGAAAGAGTGGCTGATAAGCGTGTCTTGAGCCCGATGCACTATCACGCGAGCACCAATCACGCCCAGCAACTTAATTTCCCCCGCATCTTCTTATCTTGTCCCGTCTATTCCCAATTTATCTGGATGTCTCCGACCGTCATGAATCCAACGTATTTCATTGGTTAATGCCACTGACCGTCTCGGTTGCGGGGATTGTCCTACTGTAAGCGATGTCATGCCAAGGGCACGAGTGGTACGAGGACAGCGTTATGCTTTCCCGTTACTTATAACCAGGGCACGTCGCACGACGTTGCTCTTCCGTCACCTTGAGATGTCCACCCCTTCACCTTCACCTCGCCTCCCTTCCCCTTCGCAGTGTCTCGTACACCATGGCCTCATCAGAGAAACCAGAAATGGCGTCCACATCACATCCGGACCCCGAGTCCGGCATCGCAGCCGGTGATCTGAAATCGGGTGCTTTGCATGAGATGATCGCGCGCGACCTGCTCGATGAACGATATAAGGTCACTCAGCGTGGCCTCAAAAACCGCCATGTCCAGCTCATGGCCCTGGGAGGCACAATCGGTACCGGTCTCTTCGTCGGATCTGGTCAGGCGCTACATATCGGTGGTCCTCTTTCCCTCTTGCTCGGTTATATCTTCATTTCAGTCCTTGTCTTCTCCCTCGTCACGGGAATCGCGGAAATCGGCGCCTACATGCCCGTTCACGGTGGAACAATGAGCTATCATGGCTTTCGCTACGTCTCGCGCAGTATGGGGTTCGCAATGGGATACTTGTACTGGTACTCGCTGGGAATATTGGTGCCGTACGAGATTGTCGCGGCTTCCATGGTCATCGATTACTGGCATCCGAACGTCAATCTGGCTGTCTGGATCACCATCATGCTGGTTGTTATCGTCCTTCTCAACTGTCTGCCGGTGGGCGTGTATGGCGAAACTGAGTTCTGGTTCTCCGGGATCAAAATCATCACTCTGGTCGGTTTGCTGCTCTTGTCCTTTATACTCTTCTGGGGCGGTGGTCCCAACCGCCAACGCCTCGGCTTTCACTACTGGAAAGACCCCGGAGTCATGAACACCTACCTCGTCTCCGGTGATGCCGGTCGCTTCGTCGGCCTTCTGCAGTGCATCGTCAAATCGGCCATCGCATTCATCTTCGCGCCCGAATTAGTTGTCATCAGTGGTGGCGAAATGGAATCTCCACGTCGCAACGTCCCCAAAGCCGCCCGTCGATACATCTACCGTCTCGTCATCTTCTACGTCCTGGCCGCCCTCGCCATCGGTGTCATCTGCTCCTCCAACGCGAAACAACTAACCGCCGGCTCCGGCACCGACGCCTCCTCCTCCCCCTTCGTCGTGGCAATCTCCAACGCCGGCATCCCCGTCCTCCCCAGCATCGTCAACGCCGCAATTCTCACCTCCGCCTGGTCCGCCGGCAACTCCTTCCTGTACATGTCCTCGCGCTCACTCTACTCCCTCGCCGTCTCCGGCAACGCCCCCAGCATCTTCAAAGCCTGCAACCGCTGGGGCGTGCCGTACTTCGCCGTGGCTATTTCCTCCCTCTTCTCCCTGCTCGCCTACATGGCCGTCGGCAGCGGCAGCTACACCGTCTTCAACTGGCTCATCAACTTCACCAACACCTCCGGCTTCATCTCCTGGTTCTGCTGCAGTGTCGTGTACTTCCGCTTCAACAAAGCCGTTAAAGTGCAGGGCGTCGAGAAACCCTATTCATCGCGCATGCAGCCATGGGGTATGTACGTCGGTCTGGCGGGCTCCACCTTCCTTGCCCTGATCAATGGATTCACCTGCTTCTTCCCGTCCGAGTGGTCCGCGAGTAACTTCTTCACGGCGTATATCGGTATCCCCGCGTTCGTGGTGCTGTATGCTGTTCATCGCATCGTGTACTGGAGTGATCCGTGGGCGTGGAGGAGTGAGGAGGTCGATTTGCATACGGGTTTGAGGGAGATTATGGAGGCGGAGAAGCCCGAGAGGGTGAGGGATACGTGGTGGAAGAAGTTGGCTGTTTTGGTGGAGTAGTTGGGATGTCTGCTGGGTTGTGTTGCTAGGTTAATAGTTATTTAGCTAAATATCACCTCTCATGTTGAATTCATATTCGTTCAAACTTCCCTCGATTGAACATCGTCTTTCATCCGTTGAAGTGGTATCATGGGTAGTATAAATATATATAACCAGACGACAACCATCATGTCGATCGCATCGCAGACCGGTATGTTATGTATTCGAAATAACCATGGGTGTAAGAACATATTTTCGGACTATGTCATGCCAAAGGCATGCTGTATCAGAGCGTTGGGGATAACTATATACCATAGGTAGGGCACACATGTCGGGCTGAAAGGTGAACTGGCACACCTGCCTGATGCAAGTGCGTGTCGCACAGGAACTGATTGGATGGTAGGACGCATTAGTATGAAATGGGTAGGAGGGCCAATAAAATAGGAGGGTATATATATTCCGGTAATGAGGGTGCTTTTACTACTGGAAAAGTGTTTGACTTTGTTTACTTGCTAACAAGGTAGAGCGGTCAACGGCGTATGAACTGGCCTTGGAGAAACAAGCTGAAACAAGCTAGAAACTCCGATCAATGGTTGGTACATACGGACCTATTTGATAGTAGAATTGAATCTAGACTTTGATGTATATCGTGGTTGTTTGTGGTGTGTTTCGGCCGAAGAAAAATAGAGTTGGGAGTCGGGGTCATTGGTATGTCAGATATGAAGCCACGAAAGTATCGTCACTCATGATCGTTTGTGTTTACACGCTCAATAATCAATCACTACGCTTTAGGTGGAATGTGATAGGGATGTCTAGGACAACAGGTTCATGATGCTCAGCGTCAGCCATTGCATGGCAGAGTGAAAACCCCCCAGCAAGTGGAACGAGCGGGTTGCGATCCAGGCCCGGCTCGACATCCACCACCAAAGGCAATATTGCTGGCTACTGTGAACAGTTTGGGAATCTAGCTCTTGAGAATAGATTAGTAGTGACGAAATAGAAAACATTAGGTGATGGATGACTTCCGATCCGAATTGGTAGTATTCTATACACACCTGTAGCCATTTTCTACCCGTCTATGTTCTATTTCATTTTCTATGCACAGGCCCACTATCATGACTCCCCGAGTCTAACGAAGTAGAAAACCCTGTCCCCCTATAGCAAGTGTTTATAAGGCAGTTTTATGATTCTGCTTTCACCGAACTAGCCCGGCTAGCTCAATCGGTAGAGCGTGAGACTCTTAATCTCAAGGCTGCGGGTTCGAGCCCCGCGTTGGGCTTTCTTTTTTGCTTTTCCTTTTTTTCCCCACACCCCCAAGATGCTTGCAGTACTAACTAACCACTAGGTCGCCAAGGCTTAATTTGTTAGTTAAGTAGTGAGGTCAGTGCTTATTCAACTGAATGTCTTAGCCTCCTATTATGCCAACAAGCTTTTCTATAGCTGGCGACATGAACAAGTGGCGTAGGGCCTGGCCATCAGCTATCAACATGCCACCCTGGACTTTAGACTATGGATAAGCCACTTGATCATGGCAGCAGTATAGGTCTGGAACGGTCTACCTTTATGTGGCTAAAAAATTGGGACATATATCGTCTACCTTCATTCATTGTCGACCAAACGACGGCCAGATGGTTAACCTGCCTAATGCAAAATTGACCCCGTGGGCTGCACTAATCACCAAGATGCAGCTGATCTTCTTTGCTCCAGCTTTACTTCTCTCCAATGTCCTGGCAGAGCAGTTCCAAGCCCCTCTGCAGCCAACTGAATCACTGTCCTTCACTCCCAAAGACCACCTCCATGATGACCCCAACCGCAACATCAACACCAACACCATCCCCCACGGCATCACGGACGACCCCCGCACAATACACAACCAAACCTTCGACTACATAATCGCCGGCGGAGGACTCACCGGCCTAACTCTCGCCGCAAAGCTAGTTTCGGAGAAGAAATACACCGTCCTAGTAATCGAAAGCGGGTTCTACGCCTGGGAATACGGACCCAAGATCGACGATCTCAATACCTACGGCCAAGTATTCGGCAGCAGCGTTGACCACGCCTATGAGACTAGTCCGCAGCTTGTCGGGAACGACGGGGAAACCGGTTTAGATAAGGATATCAGACTCGTTCGGTCAGGCAATGGGCTCGGAGGGTCAACACTAATTAATGGCGGATCGTGGACGAGACCTCACAAGTCGCAGCTAGATTCGTGGGAAAAGGTCTTTGGGAATACGGGGTGGAGTTGGGACGCGCTGAAGGGGAAGATGGATGAGATTGAGGTGCCGAGGGATCCGAAGACGGATAATATTACGAAGGGGTCGTTGCATAGGTTTGATACTGAGTGTCATAATAAGGAGCCGGATAAGGGGAGGGTTAAGGTTGGGGCGAGGGATCGGGGGTATGGGTGGTCGCCGTTGATAGGGGCGTTGATGAGCACGGTGAAGAAGACGTATAGTGGGGTGGTGAATCAGAAGGATCTGTGTTGTGGAAATCCGACTGGGGTGTCGATGTTCTTGAATACGCTCACTAATGAGCAGGTGAGGACAGATGCTGCGAGGTCGTGGTTGAAGCCGATTTTGGATGATCAGGAGTTGAGGGAGTATATCACTGTTTTGACGGGGGAGCTGGTTGGGAAGGTCCATTTGGATAGTGGTGCGGCTGTGAGGATGGGGGCAAAGTGGCAGGCGAAGGGTGTGGAGTTTGGAGTGCATAAGAAGCCGGAGTGGAAGTGGGATGCTTGGGCTAGAAATGAAGTCCTTCTGGCTGCAGGATCCACCATCTCTCCTCTTATCCTGCAGTGGTCGGGGATTGGCCCCAAAACCTGGCTTGATGCGGCAGGAATCAAACAGAAGTTGGACCTTCCAGTGGGATATAACCTGCAAGATCAAACAACTACTTCTGTAGTTACCAAGCCGAAACCAGCAGGGAACGGCCAAGGCCAAGCTGCTTACTTTGCAACCTTTGCAGAGATCTTCGGCGACGAAGCTGAACAGATGAAAAAGATCCTGAATGACGACAAAGCGTTGGACAAATGGGCCGAACACGCAGTCAAAGGCCACGGATTCCCCGACAAGGCCAACCTCCTAAAACAGTACAAGAACTACCGAGACTGGCTCCTAACCGACAAAGTATCCTACGCCGAGCTATTCCTCGACACCGATAACAGCACCCACTTCGACCTGTGGAACCTCATCCCATTCACCCGGGGGTACGTCAAGATCCTAGATAATGACCCCTACCTCCGCAGCTTCGAATACAACCCACGCTACTTCGAAAACATCCTAGACTTGTACGGCCAAGCTGCTGCTACGCGGCTGGCACGGCAATTGACAAATACGCATGACATGAAACAGTATGTGGACAAGGAGCAGGTTCCGGGGAGGTATGTGCCACAGGGGGCGAATCTGAGTCAATGGGCCGATTATGTGAAGCAGAACTATCGTGCTAATTATCATGGGGTGGGTACGTGCTCTATGATGAAGAGGGACCTTGGTGGTGTGGTTGATTCGGAGGCTAAGGTGTATGATGTGAAGGGGCTGAGAGTGGTGGATGGATCGATTCCGCCGACGCAGCTGTCGTCGCATGTTATGACGGTGTTTTATGCCATGGCTGTGAAGATTGCGGAGTCGGTTATTGAGGATGCTGGGAAGACCTAGGGAGGAGTGGTCGGAGATGTTTGAAACTTGAAATGGTTAGGTTTATCAACTGTATTCAGTACAAAAATGGCGATGAGTGCAACATCGATTTCCAAGATAGAGATTCTGTGTAGGACAAAAATAGGCTTCAGAATATGTTAACATAAGCATTCATGGTGTTAGTCGATAAGAAGTAAGACGAGGAGATCAAAAGTCTATTAGAAAATGGAAAAGCATCAGAAAAAATCAATTCCTCACTCCCGCGATCTTCCATATTGCTCCCCCTTGGGCTACCCATAAACTGGCAAGCTCCATCAACCAAGCTATGTGACGACGGGATTTGGAGGAACTATCCAGGGTTATCCCGTCCTGATCAGGGATTACACATTACCTTAGCTGCACCTCCCAAAGTACATAAGCAGTACCATAAGTCCTGTGCTTCTACCAGTCTGTAGGCTTCAACCTCGAGTATAGTAGGTAATCAAAGCTACATGAAGTATATAAGTTAGCGAACACCTAAATGGCCAAGACCAGGATGACATGATGATCGATGCTTCTGATCTGGCTACTCAGCATGAGAAGATGCCTGAACAACGCTCCATAGCCGGTTCCGAACATACCCAAGAAGTGCCGAAAGAACAGCATTAAAGGTTTACAGTCAGTGACACTGAGAAGGGCTTCACGGAAGTACTTGATTTCAGGAACCCCAAGCACCCATATGCCACAAAGGTACATATAATCTCCAAAAGCCTGCGAAAAAGGGGCTTTGAAATGAAATATAGAAGCTTTCTCAAGACAGAAGTCATCATAATGGTACAACGAGCAGGAGACCTACGACGGGTCCAAGACATATGCAGCACAAAGACGTTTTCACTACCTCGACACAGGGAATTTGCATTCATTGGGCTCTCTTTTGCATCGTTGTGTCGAGCTCTAATGAATTCCCGTATTCAAAAAAAGAAAAAGGGCGAAGAGAAGAAGGAATGTTGCCGGATTATAACCCAGACCAACAACCTTTGTGGTTGTTCTGCGCATACATGCATTGGGTTGAGTTTGAAGTTGTTATCGAAGGATATGATGGACGTTGCTTTCATTTCAAAAGCTTCTCCACTATCTTCATCAAATGAAGGACGAAGTATATAGCACGTGAACTCTTGCAAACCTGCACTACGAACATCTCCGCGCTTGCGAACATATAATTTCTCGATCTATATAGAACAATTGTCAGAATATATTGTTCGGCAGAGCAAAAGCAGAATGCGCTAAGGCTACAGCGTGGTTGATACTCATTTCTTGTTTCTAAGGCTTTGTGATGCCTGGAGTTTGGAATGAGGTTGCTGGTGGCTCGTTGCATGGAAGCAGCATATTAAATTCTCCGTTTTCTCGGTCTCATCATGTCTACAGTACAGGAGTGGGCAAGGTTGAAGATAAATGTGCGATTGTGGAATGGCGGTTGCGGAACCTAGGACCTGATCATCGACCCACACTGACTGGAGAGGAAAGGCACAGAGAACATAACCGGGTATTAATGTGGGTTTCTTTGAACGATAGAACCACGATATCCCCACAGCAGGCGATTCTCTCATAATCTACCGAGTCGAGGGAATGGGAACAATAAGCCGCAGGCTTTGACGTACTCAGAAAGCCCAATATTCCAGCCAGTCGTTGGAACAATATACCCAGGCTTTGACTTCGGCACGCAAATGTCTCCGATTTTGGTTATCCTGATGAGACCGATCGCTATCAGAATACCACTGCGCAACCCGTCGCTGCTTCTGCAGGTCCGATGAGCTATGATGCCGATATCTCAATGCTCCAGGATAGTGTCAACCTGCCTAGCTCTCAGGTGGCATCATACCAGCCAGCTATGGCAGGAAACAATGCTTCTTTCTTGCAGAACCCCGTTGGCCAGTATCCATATCCTGAACCCAGCAACTACCAGCAGAATGTCTGGGTCAATCAGCAGCAGCCGCAATTGTCCAATGTTGCATTCCAATCAGTTGCGCAGTTGGGGACGCAGAATCCTGGGTTCGTCAACTACCAGATCAACACCCTGGTCAACCAGCAGCATCCGGAATTGTTTGGCGGCGTCTTTGAATCCGTTGTGCAGATGGGTATGCAAAACCACGTGGATGAACTGACTGATGGCATTATTGGGCCTGTTAATGATGAAATGATCGAACCAAGGTATGTCACTCGAAATCGACAGGCTCATGGCGCCCCTTATACATGACCTGACTGCATGTTAGCGAGATTGACCTGCGATGTCATTGGCCGGGCTGCACGAGGGAGGACCCTTTCGGGAGGGTACAAGAACTCTATCGACACATTAGAACCCTTCATATCCATCCAGGGAGGTATCAGTGTCCGCATTGCCCGAGGCGGTTCAACCGAAAGGATAACATGTCTGAACATGTAGGGCGGAGAAAACTGGGTGTTTGTGTTTCAGAAAAGGTAAAGTAGTTCAACCATACTGCGTTTTCGGATAGGAAGTTGGTTATCTCTCAAGAACATTCTTGCTTTCTCACCCGATCATACTCCTCTGCAGCTCTTTCTTGCCCATGTTTCTGCTGGGGGAGGTGACCCTGTTATCAATACCGGTCGGGTTATACCCAGTGTTCGAACTTCGTCGCTGTTGGATGGTTATCGTTCTTTCTCGCGTTTCAAACCCGCATAATAGTTAGCTAACATGTTTCTGCAGAAGAGGAAGAGCAACAGAGTGCGACGAAATCGTGGGAATACAATCCGTGGTGAAGACAAAGGAAAGGGGCATAGTGCCATATTATCCTGAACGAGCTGGGTTACACGAGGCATAAGAAAGCCATTTTTTGGTGAGATGTGTCACACGAAGTAGCACAATCCAGCGGGGTTAAACACCAAATAGCTTCCGTTGCGAGTTTCGGAGGATATATGCCACATTCGCACAGGAGCCACAGGATTTTCTTTTGTCTCAGGGTTTCCTTTTCCTCTTTTACTGTTCCCCGACAACAGGTTGCTTAATTAGATTGTCCTTGCCTTCTTGATTGTCGTTGACCGGAACAGGGAGTTGAATATCAAATTGATCGTTCATCTTGATTGATACTGAATATTTCCTTTGAGTTATATGGGCGCTTGTTTGCAACTTAAGGTGGTGTTATAATGTCTTTTTGTCTGGGAGGCGCTTCGAGGACATCCGTTTTCGAATAGTCAACTTTCGCGGTCGCCAGAAAGTGAAACTTGTCAGGAAGAGCTCAGGTAAGAAGATCTGTACCATCAAATTGTGCCACTGCTCATGTTAGTGTTATCAGGTAAAATACGATCGTGAAGCCCCCATGACCATCCGCGAGCGAGCCGTTTCTAGCACAGCACGAGGCCCAACATAGCGGACCGTAGGATTGTGGTGCCCATGTGGTTAAATAAGGAAGTCGTCTTCGCAACACTGGTCCTTGTCACGGTGTAGGGCTGAGATTTGCTGCACATTAGGGACAATAATTGGTCAATATGGATAAAGCGAGATGGTTAGTTCTCACACACAACCTTACCTCGATAACGCTGTCATCGTGGAGTACATGAATGTAAGGGGTAGGAGGGCTAACACGTCCAGAAACGTGTTGGATAACAAAGAGCCCCCAAACGCTTCTTGGTCATGGCATGGGAGCTCCGGTCTCGTAGAATAAGGCAGGTTCCTTCTTCTCTTTCTCTTCCCAGCCCCCTCTCTCACTATCTATTTTGCCTACTTAGCGCGACAGTCATTGAATAGGTATAGTCCTAAATTTGATTACACATAATATCCCCCTTCGATCAACAAGATAAGCAACATACCCCGAATACACCTTCCCATCCCCAAGCCTGATTATCAGCATGACACAAAGTGGACCGCGCTAAAAATCCTTCACGGTCTCGACCGAGCCAAACTCCCGAGCCGAACCAACAAAATAGATAAGCCTCTCTTAGGATACACGGCAAGCGTTCCCTTGCCCTGATTGACACGGAGGTGCCACATGGGGCTTAGTTTCCGCGAATATGAGGTCTGAGCGGACATTGGCTTTCGTCTAAGCGAGCTTACTATTGAGATTGGCATTGGGTATCGGGGAAGTCGATAGGGTTCGTCACGGTTGTAGCCGAAGGGTCTGGGCCTCGGTTAGAATTGGTGTCTGTGGTATGTTTCACGTAGGGGCGGATATGCAAGGTCCAATTGTCTGTGCGTTGTTGTCTTTTACGGAAGAATCGACGGGGGAGCATGGACGGAGGACAGATGAGGATGGATTCGTAGGCAGATGGCTGGTCAGCTGCTACAATTGGTCGTATCTCTACCTTTTTCTGTAGGACTATAATTTGCGTTGCCTATTCGGTTGTGTTTAGCGACAGCGAAACGACATCCTTGTGTCGGAGGAAGCGTCATGTGGTGGGTTTTGGCGAAATTGAGGGATTGCGGCGTTCCGTGCCATTCTCTTTGCTTCAAAAGGTGAAGCACCTACGTATGTAGCATCTTACTTCACGGGCTAGAGCAAATATCGGGATACAAATTACAAGGAATTGAAATAATGAGTCTTAAAATGGTGATGTAGAGGATAGTAAAGTAATAAAATCATAAACACATTTTCAGCTATAGATACAGTTACGTCCCTAACAAGACCCGACCTTTTCATACAGCAACTGAAGAAGTGAAGTATTTACACAATCAAAGCATGAGAATACCCTACTCAAGGTACTCGTTGGGCATGTACAGAGGCATCGAATCCTCCCAGATAGTATCCGTCACAAGGGTCTTGTTGGTACCATCGTAGTTCATGACCATGATCTGGCCGTACGGTTGGAAAGTGTCGTCGAAGAGAGCGCTCTCATCCTTGAAGCCGTACATACCGGTACTCCACATGATACGGCCGTCCTGAGACCACACAGCGCTGTATATTTCATTAGCTTATGAGTGAGTGATAAGAGATAGGAGATAAACATACTGAGCATCGTTAGACAGACTGTCAGTGACGCGGGTCAACTCGGATCCGTCAGGGCGGATGGTGTAGATATCGAAGCGATCGGCGTACCAGCGAGCGCCGTAGGACTCAGTCCAGTTGTTGTTACGAGTGAAAACGATGCGCTCGCCGTCGGGGGACCAGCCGGGGGTGTTGTCCCAGCCGTCAGTGAGCTGGTGGGTCTTGCCGGTGGTGAAGTTCAGGATGTGCAGACCCAAGGGGGCCTCAGTAGCAAGGCTCCACTTGCGGTAGACGATGGCAGTTCCATCGGGAGACCAGGAGGGGAAACCAGAGTTGTCGGATCCATCAGTCAGGTTGGTGTGCCAGGTACCGTTGGCGAAGGTGCGGTAGATATTGGCGGTGTTTGTGCTGCGGCTGACGAACCAGGCACCAAAGCCAGACACCAGCTCCGTGCCGTCGGGGTTCCAGGAGGGCTGGAAGGCACCAGAGTTACCTTCCAGGAGCCACTCGACCTCGGTGGAGTTGCTGATGTTGTAGATGTCGTAGGAGTCGAGAGCATCAACAACGTCGGTGTACAGAGGGGAAGAGTGGACCAGAGAGCCGTTGGCGCTGCCAAGGACCTTCTGGGTGGACGCAATGCGGTTCACGACGGTGTTGTGCATGGGGAAGACATCCATGTAGCGGTACTCCCAATCGTTGTCGTAGCTCCAGAGCTCCAGGTCGGCAGCCTGCTGAGTCCAGTTGGGGATCCAGTAGACCAGCTTGGAGCCATCAGGGGACCACCAGGGATCGCGAAGGTTGGTCAGGTTGAAGTTCTGGTGGCTGAAGTCAGGTTTGGTGTAGTGAATACCCTCGTCTCCGGCCTTGACCAAGTAGCCAATGTTGGTCGAGTTGCCAATGTAGTGCTGGCCGACCTTAGGGTAGCTACCGGAGGTGTGAGCAATGACGTTGGAGCCAGTAGCAAAGTCTACGCTGTAGATCTGTGCGGTGACAGCCTCCTGCTGAGCAGAAACACCATGGCAGCCGTAGGTGTTCTCAGTAGTCATGTTGTTGTAGATGATGCGCTTGCCATCGGGCGAGAACTGGGGGGTACCCAGCGAGTAGCCATCCTGGCGGATAACAGTGCGGAAGTCACTGCCATCAGGGCGGACGGCGTACACGCCCAGAGTCTGGGTGTGCTCCCAGCCGGTACCATCGCTGTGGCCGGTCCAGTCGGTGTTGCGGTCAGAACTGAAGACAATCCACTCTCCGTCGGGAGACCAGGAGGGGCGGAAGTGACCAGTGGGCCAGGTGTTGTCGGCTCTGTTAGCCTCGGTATCGGTCAAGTTCTGGGCCTGTCCAGAGGTGAGGTCCTTGACCCAGATGTTGGTGGTGTAGTTGCCCTGAGTAGAAACGTAGGCCAGCTTGTTTCCATTGGGAGACAGAACACCGATGTCTTCAACAGAGTCCGTGGCCGCAAGTGTCTCCAGTCCCGAACCATCCAAGCGAACACGGTACAGGTCCGACTGACCCGGACCGCGGCGCTCGCTGGTGAAGACAATCCACTCTCCATCAGGAGACCATGTAGGGTGGTAGTCGAAAGCATTGGTCTGGTTGCCCATGAGCTGAGTCGCGTTGGTGCCGTCGGCATTCGAGATCCATAACTGTCCTCCGGAAGGTCCAATGCGGTTCACTTGAGTCCGTAAGTACGTGAATCACTAGGGTCAATCAGGCAATCACTTACTGTAAAAGATACCCTTCTTGCCCTCAATCGGACCCCGACGGGCCAGCCCGGGGGTTTCTTTCGTAGAAGCAGCAGCGGCGCGCTTAGCATAGGGACAGCCCGCAGGAGCAGCAGCAGCAGCGTTATTGGCGCGCTCCGCGTACGGGCAGCCAGCAGCGGCCGAGCCGGCCACCAGGCCAGCCAAAGCAAAAGCAGCAGAAATACGCATGTCGCCTACCCAGTCAAAGCTGGAAAAAGATGATAGTAGATGCGACTTGGCGAGAGACTGTTGTGAGAGACAATGTTCTTGTAGGACCTGAGAGGGAGGGATCTGCACCTTTAAGTATTGCTAGAACGGCGGGGGAACCATCCTTCATCTCGGCTACTTGGACCGTGACAAACTCGGGGGTAGGCAGACTAACAAGCAAAGCTTGCCAAGCCTCACTCCTCCAAGGTGTGGATTGGCTGGGCCCATCAGATAGGCGTAATTCGAATTCTAATCTATCCAAGTGGATCGGATCAAGTTATCAACTTATCAATCAATAATGAAATCCGCTGGAGAAAACGCGGAAGAAATCTATTCCAGTCCTGCAAATCTTGCAGAATTGGGTCAACACTTGCTGGTAATTGGGATCGTGGTATAGCTATGATCATATCGAGGGCCAATCAGCCCTGATCTATAGAGGTCGTATGCACTATCTATGAGACAGATCACTCGCTATACCGCATGACATGACCCCAAAAGCAGTGACAGACAGTACTGAGAGACTCCCACGGGTCACCAGAGCCCCTCTCCCACGCGAGATGAGCAGGTAACGATCAGCAAAACTTTCATCAGCACCGTGGTGCGGTTGTCGGACCCTCCTTCCCTGTTTTCGCCATTGTAGATGACGATCAATTATCTCCGGCTTGGCACGGCACGCCAGGCCCGTCCGTAGGACGTCGGCGCCTTGGCCGTTGGCTTGGCCCGTCCTCTAGCGACCCAAAAAGTAATCAATGCCGACCACGACCATTGGACGCCAGTATCGCCGAATTCGTCTCTCGGATCTAACACAACTGCTACCTCATCCCGTCTCGTCCCTCGCAGGCTGCAGGATGTCTAGCATCATCCTTTGTGCCAGCATTGGGCAGTGTTATCTATAGAAACTCCAATCGGACAACGGCTTCGTAAATGCCTGACCGCCAAATGGGCCGGGGCCCTCACAATCAGCCCCACAGCCCCTTCCTGGTGCGTTCCAAAGGGATGTCGGAGCGTGTCCGCAGGAACGTTCCGACCACCGACCCCCGTCGTATTACGTGCTGTGACCCTCTCTCCCATTGTCTTCCCGCCAGTCACAGGCGGGGTATGGGGTATCTTTTTCGGTGTGCACAAATCAAGACCCTCAATTTGTGCACCTTCGAAATGTCCAGACTTCTTCGTCGCGTTATGGTAGCGGGAGATGACTCATTCAACTCGCCAAATCTCCGTCTTGCATGATGGAAAATCGTGCTGACACACCTGCATCCTAGGAGGAGGATGCAGATGTCGGAAATTAAGCCCTTCAACAAAACGCTGTAGGGGACCGGGATAAGACGGGTTGTCGCTCTAGCGAAGATACCACCCAGACCCTAGATCCAATCCCCGTGTTGATTTTGTGAAAGGATTTAACTTACCTGCGCCACGCAGTCGCATTATTCCGAATTCATAGCTACCAACCGGATACGATATCCACAAGGTATACGGCCCTCGGTCGGAACTAACCAAAGCAGAGGGTTGGAAGCTCAAGAAACGTGGCCACGACACATGGTGATGCTTATCCAATCCGCTGTCGACATGGTTATCTCAATTATGTAAAGCTGGGAACAATAGCAGTCGACATTGAGATTAGAAAAGATCTTAGTGGCGGACAAATTTAGAATACAGGCGGCTTCCGTGGCGCAGTGGAGGATCCTGGGCCACTTGCAGGGACATCATCAAGGTTTAATTGCGCTGCCTAGAATTGCAGCAGACATGTCGTTTGCCATATCGCAGTGATTGAGATTGTCCTTGAGATAAGCACAGGGTCAATTGTGACTAACGTCAATATTTGACAGCCGTGGTGTGAGACAAAATAGGTTTAACCTCCGTCACTGGACAAGTTTCGGTACACAGCGTGATCGGCACCTGCAAGTGAAGAAGGACTACAAAACATAACATTCTGACAGCGAACATCATGCTACTTTTCCCGAACTTGACTGCCATCTATCTCTCATGATCAACTTTCACCGAACCATTCTATCTTATTGTGTCCGGCTCAGTCATGAGCAGCAAAATGGGAGTCAAGAAACGCGAAACAGCGGAAACGATGATAGTCAGGCACCCGGGATTGAGTCGACGATACCTGCTGAAAAAGGCTACTATCACCTAGCAACCCATGAAACTACGAGTGTAATCAGACCTGTTCGATCCTCACACTTCGGGGATAAATGTGGTCCTGCTTTGAATTCCTCGGCCCTTGAAAGGACGACTCAAATTCAAGTGTGCGCTGATGACGCAATGATCTGCGCTCTCGTGGATCCACTCGATGATTTGGTTCAATAGATTTTGCCCTCGAAACTTCTTACAACTGATGTTTCTGACGCGTTATATGCCAAAAGACTGCTCTGGTTGTGGATGGCTTCTGGCAATCGATCGTCGGAGTCAGGCAACAGTTGCGTTCACGCTGCCGGGGTTAGTTTTCTAGCTGCTTCGCCGAGGGATTGATTAGTGCGGGTGCGGGTGAATAACCTTCTTCCACCCGCGTCTTCCCCACAGGCAACAACCAACATGCATTTGCAGCCACCCGCGGCTGTTTCGCCTCATGCCTCATTCAATTTTCTGGCACCGAACATTACTGGAGAGCCTTCAATTCGCTTCGAAAAGGTCTCATGATATGTCTGGTTACTATAAATAACTGTCGTATTGACCCAAGATCATATTGGTGTCAGTCAGAACAGGACAACATGCACTTGTGTTCAAAAGTAACCGTATCTGTCTGCTCACAGGGCTCTGCTAAATGTGCAGGTGAGCTTTTCCTATGGTTGCATGATACCTTTCATATTTTTCTATGGCGATTCAGCGTGATTCTGCCCGACAAGCCGTAATTGCAAGTCAACACGAAGGAAATTGTGCGACAAAACTTCCTGCCACACCGTTAACCTTCAATTAGTACGTCCCTGTGTAAAACGGTACTTGAGGCACGATTTAATCTCGGTTAGCTTGTTCAGGGATATGATGCGAATGACTTTTATCGTTTAGACAACAACCAGCCGGATGAGAAATCCACCTCAAAAGATACATGTGCTCGTGCGTTTCTATCAGCATAGTACTTCCATTTTTCGCATTCATATTTCTGATATACCACATGACCTATTACGCTGCTGCGGAGATATATCTATCGGGATGACGGTGTTCGCCTTCAAAACAGCAAGAATGTAACAACATCTGACTTGTATACTTTAATACCGCCTACAGCCTCCAGAAACGTAAGGTTCGGTCAATATCAGGAACAATAAGAAGCTTGAAATCACTCAAACAGGCTATTTCTCCGCGAAAACACCTGCTGATCCTATTATCCGGTCCCTAAGTAAATTACTTTTTAAGATTCATATTTAAGTTATATATCTTAATTATCTTCTCAAGTACCTGAAAAATCAATTTATTACCCACAAAATGTACGCCCCCAATGGTCGCAAATTCTTGTATTATAAAATCATTAAATTTCAGAGACTACTACTGTTTTTCTATTCTTGTATATAAATTCCACAAGCAGAATATACTAATTTCAAGCCTGCCAGCTAAAAAGCTGCCATCCGTACTCCAGAATATAAAATAATATTATATAAGTATTTTAATACATGAGACCTATTACACTGTAATAATATTATAAATATAAATAATATTTTTACCGCCTCAGCTGACAGCCAAAATTTTAAAATTAGATAAAAAGATATAACACTAACACTGGCCGCCCAATACTCTGATAGTATGAATTAATCTGCCGGATAAAATATTCTAGATCCATGCTGTTCCATCCCATAATATAGAAGCAGCAAGGGAGCTATCCGGGCTGATACCGATCCATATGACACAAGGAATAGCAGCATTGGCCAGTGTAAAAGTCGCTTATGATATTTTTTACAACATAAACTGTGACGGGCTAAGAAGCCGGGAGGACTACATAAGGTATAGTAGTTGGTAGAAAAATTAAATTTATTAAAAAAAGAATTATCTAATTTATAGATAGGTTAATTCTTCTTATAAATAACTTTTCTAAAAGTTTTTTTTTATAACTCCAGTAAACTCCTTTATTACTTTAGAGATTTCTATTTTTTTTATAGATATTTCTAGGTCAAGATCCAGAATCAGATAGATTAGAATATAAATATTTTAATTTTAAATAATTAATAAAATTTAATTTTTTTTAATTATTATTCTTTTTACCGTGACACAGCTGAGCTGATATAAATTTTTTTAAATAAAATAAATAAATAAAATTATATTAATATTTATAGATCTTAATATTATAAAGCTTAGTTACTAGTTTTTATATAAATTTAATATATTTTTTTTATTTAACTAAAAATATTTTTTTATAATTATATTTTTTTTAAAGTATATTTTTTTTATTTATAATTTTTTTAATAATATATTCCTCAGTACCGTCTTCTATGATAATAATATTTAATTATTAATTAATTATTTTTTAAATAAATAGAGGATCTGTAGCAGTAAATTAAAATAAATTAATATAAAATATTAAATAAATTTCAGATAATATATCTAGTCTGTATATATATATTTTAATTTATTTTAATATTATAAATTTTATATTCTACTAATCCAACTTCTTATTAAATTAATTAATTATAATATTTTTTAGATTTAATTAAATTTTATTATTTTCTTTATAGCAGAAAGCAGGATTTTATTATTAATTAATATATTATTTTTATATTTCTTATACTGCTACTATTATTAAATTAATAATATTTTAAATTTTTTAAAATTTACTGAAAATAACTTTAATCTATTTTTAAAAATTTCTAATTTAATTATATTTTAAAAAATTTATTTTAATATTCAAGTCCAAGGACTTTATATAAAAATTATATTATAAAAAAAAATTTATTTTTATTAATATAAAGTTCTAGTTATTTAGAGCTAGCTGTATTAGAGATAATAATTTTTATTAATTAATTTATTATTAATTTATAAAATATTATAAAAAGATTTTAATAATTATAATTCAGTACTTTATTACTTTATCTATTTTAGAATAATAAATAATAAAAAAATATTATTTAATATCTAGAATCTTATACAGGATTATTTATAATTTATTTATAAATTAAAAGTTATAATCTGAAACCACTGACTGAAGTATTTTATAATAATTATAAAATATTTAAATAAATATATTTATGAAGTCCTTTGTATCTATACTTAAAATAATTTTAATAATAATATTTTTAATTAATTAATTAATAATAATTATAATATTTTTATAATCTTAAAACTCCGGGAGATCTACCAGAAAATTAATAATAATATCTTATTAAGATTAATTAGAGATTAATAATAGTTTTAAAAAATTTTATTTATAGTTTTTCTAGATATAGTTAGCTTTATAACTATTATAATTATAATAAAATTAATAGATATTTTTATTTATATCTAGTTAATAATAATAATAAATAATTATTTTATAAATCTAGTCCTATCTGGGGTATCTAATAATTATATTATTATAAATTTCTTAGATAATCTAAATTTATAAAAATTCTAAATTAAAGATCCAGATTTATTCTTAGAAAAATAAATATTAATTTATATTTAATTAATATTCTATAATAAAGACTTTTAATTCTAGCTGTTTAGAAAGTTTAGATCTATTTTTAATTATTATTTTATAATACTTTTTTAAATTCTTATCAGCCTGTTCTGCTTGTTCTTATAAATTATTTAATATTAATTTTTTAAATTCTAAGTTAGTAGGAATTTCTTTATTAAAAATTTTATTAATAAATATTATATAAATAAATCCTTCTTCAGATATAGAATAAAATAATTAAATTTCTTAATTTATAATATACTTATCTTTCTTTTTAGATATATTCTGGAATCTTTAAAATAAAATATTTAATTAAATATTTATTATCCCTGGGCAGTAATCAATTATAAAATTAAAATAATTTAAAAACTGGATCTAATATATTTATTATTTTATAAACTATTATTAGATTATAAAATATTCTAAATTCTAATAATTACTAAGAATTTTAAAATAAGAAAATAAAATAAGCTCTAGCTTTTATTTTTATAAAATTTAAATAATTATTAATAATTTCTTATTATAGATTTAGTAGTTATACTTTATAAATAAATTTTTTTTTAAGAAATATATTATCAGATAGAAAATTTCTTAATTATTTTATTAAAATAGTATTTCTTTTATATATTATCTAAAAAAATTAATTTTTATTAATATTTTTTATTCAGAATTCTAATAAGTAAGAATAAAAATAATAATAAAGATTCTTTTAAAAATTTTAAATATTTTTTGGGTCTCTGGTGTCTAACTAAACTTAATATTTTTTTTAATAAATTATATTAAAGATTCTGAGTAAATCTTCTAATTCTTAAGAAATTATTAATAAAAATTAATAAATTCTAGAAAGACTCTAATATTATAAATAATTTTTAATATTTTTTAATTTTATATAATCTGGATCTTAATAGAGTTTATATAAATTTCTTTTTTTATTTTAATAATAAATTTTAGATATTTTATAGTGGTCATCTTAAACTTATATTTATTAATATTTATTTAAAAATCTATATTTTATAAATATTCTAATATTTACTATACCTGGGTATAATATATAATCAGATTTTTATTTATAAAAATAAAAATATCATCAACATAAGTAAAGCAGAATTTATTAAAGAATTTCTATAAAATCTAGTTAATATATTATTAAAATATATTTAAATAATTAATAAGTCTGAACAGGGCTACCAGCTATTTAAATAATTTAAAATAAATATAAAATATAGTTTTTTATTTATCTTTTTCTTTAATCTAGATATAGTAGAAGATCTAAATAATATTTAATTTAATATAATAATAGATTTTTAAAATATATTAAAGAATTTCTTAAATAAATAATAAGAAATATTAATTTTTTATAATTATTTAATTAAGTACTTGGTAATCTATATAAAAATATAAATTATTATTAGATTTTAAAATAAATAATATAGATATAGCTGCTAGAAAATTATTAATTTTTATAAATTTTTTTCTCAGAAAATTAATCAAGATTTTTTATAATATTAAGAATTCTAGTTAATTTATTTAATAAAAAAAGTTTTAAGAGATTTTCTTTTTTTTTTTTAATATTTTTAATTATTTTTATAACATAGTCCACCCCCGGGTAATAAAATAATAAAATATTTATTATTATTTTATTAAAAATATTTAAATATTTATAGTAGAAGCCTAGTAGCTTATTTTTTATTTTTATAAAATTTTTTAATTAGTTAAGTTTATAAAAAGTTTTATTAATATCTATTAAGCTTACTGTAAATAATTTTATTAAATTTTTTTCTTTTTTTAATTCTTCTAAGTATACTATATATTGGCAGAAATTATAAATAATATTAAAAAATAATTTTATTTTTATTTATATTATACTTTTATCTCTGTACTCTGGATATAAAATATAAAATTTTTAATTTAAAATATTATATTTTAATATTTTATTTACAGAAGTCCTAACATAATATTATATTTATATATATATAGTAAAATATAAAAATATATATATTTTTATAGATTTTTATTTATATTTAATAATATTTTTATTAATTTAATTACACAGGCTTTTTTTTTTTTAAATTTTTTAATATTTTAGAATTTAATAAAGACATACTTCAGTTTATTTTTATTTATAAAATTCTAATTAATTATCCTGTAAGATATACAGCTAGTATTAATTAAGATATTTATAAAATAAATTTTATTAATTAATCTTAATATAAAGAAGATATAATAGCCTTTAAATTTTTAAATTTTTTTTTTAAATTTTTTATAATTATAGTTAACTAGTATATGCTCTTCTAGATAATAATTTAAAAAAATTATATTTTTTTTAAAATTAGAAGCTGCTGAGTAACTGAGCTCTTTAATATTTAATTAATTTTATTAATTAAATTATTTTTAAATAAAACTTAGTAGATTTTATTTTTTAAATTTTAGAAATACTGTAATAGCAGATAAGAGTATCTAATAATATAATATTTTAAGAATTTATAATATAAATAAAATTCTGTTTTATAATATTTAACTAATATTTTTTTTAATATTTATTAAGCTTGTTAAGCAGGTCCTGTATTTATTATTATAAATTTTTAATTTATAATATTATTTATAATTATTTTTTTAAAGATGCTATCTATTCAGATATTTAAATATTTTAATTATTTTTTTAAAAATTAGTTTATTTTTATAAGTTTATCAGCTATTTATTTAACTTATTAGTAAAAATCTTTAAAGTCTAGTTTCTATTCAATATTTATTATTTATTAATAAATATTATTATTTAAAGTTTAATATAAAAGATTCTTTTTATTTAAATTTTTTTAATTATATTTTCCAGCCTTAATTAACAGGCTGTTAATTTTTATTAAAAAATTATTAATTATTTAATTTTTCTACTTAAAAATAAATAACTTATTAATAATCTTTTTTTATTAAGCTAGATTCTTATAAATTAATTTAAAATAATTAATTAAAATTATAGCTAAGAAGAATAGAGTCTTATAATTAATTTTTATTTATAAATTAATTTTTATTTTAATTTCTTTATCTAGAAATATAAATATATACCAGGCCTATTTAACTAATATATTAATAAATTATTAATTAATCCTGATTTTTGCTTATATATTATTAAACTAATTTAGAAATTTATTTTTATTTTTTCTATTAAAATTTATAAATATTAATAACTTTAATTTCTTTATATCAGCTAGATCTTAGACTGGTACTAATATTAATATTAATATTAATATAAATAGAAATATTATAGTAAATACCTGAGAAGACAGAAATTAGATATTAATAAATTATTTAATTTATTTAAAGCTGGCTTTAATCTTATTATCTATTATTATATTTTATTAAAAGATAATATACTGTATTTCTATACTCTGGATTATTAATTTTTTAATATATTTAATTAATTAATTAATAATATTAATTTAAGTAATACTTTTATAGTAACTAGAGATATTTATTAATTTATTATAATTATTATATATTACCAGTCTGTTATCTAATAAATATTTTAAAAAAGAATAAATTTAAAATTATAACAGGCTAAGAAGCTGGAAGGACTATATAAAATATAATAATTAATAAAAAAATTAAATTTATTAAAAAAAGAATTATCTAATTTATAAATAGATTAATTTTTCTTATAAATAATTCTCCTAGAAGTTTTTCTTTATAATTTTAATAAATTCTTTTATTATTCTAAAGATTTTTATTCTTTTTACAGGTATCTCTAGGTCAAGGTCCAGAACCAGACAGGTCGGAACATAGATGTTCCGATTCCAGATAGCTGACAGGGCCTAGCCCTTTTCATAAACCATGGGTTTACTGTCAGGGCTGAAGGCTTGGCTTCCAAATAAATCCAAATCGCCTGGGAAATAATGTATAGAGCCGGTTTTATCATAGTATATAATAAAGTTTGGTTATTCCTGTTCCTTTTTCAAGAAAAATATCTTCTTGCCATTCAGAGCAAGCTCCCACACTATAATATAGCTATAAACTCCACTTTTATTATTATTATATAAAGATAATAAATACCACGGCACATCTGGCTGGTCAAAAGAATCTTCATCTAGAAAAGATATAAAGATAAGAGTAATTACCTCTTCAGAATATCCGTGCAACATATTAATTTACTTTTTAATATCTATATAGAATATATGAATATTATTTATAATTCCTACAGTAACTAATCAATTATCTGGACTTATAGCAGGGGTAGTCGCCTCTTTATCCAGAAAAATTTTTGCTTTTTCTTGTCCCAGTATTTTCTGTTCTTCCAAGTTACCAGTATACCAGACATAGAAGCAAAATCTAAACAGATGTAATATGTCCAATTTCTGATAAATTTATACTAATCTATTCCATACTCATTCTCTTTGCAGGACATGATGTCGTCTTCCTGCTCTAGATAGCTAATTAACTGTGCTTTTAAAGCCATCTTGTGACGTATTTTCGATTCAAGAAAATGCGACAGACATATAGAACAGAACGAAGTTAAGAGTTCTTATGTGTATCAATATATCACCACAGTGATGAGTCAGTGATAGGTTTTCTGCAGCTTAATAAATCAACGCTAGTTCATACGATTTCTTATCTACGGGCGAAAAGGCCATGTCTAACTGTTTTGCGCGCCAGTTAAGTCGAGATCATGCAAGGTAACATGCAACACTATAGCTCGAAAGCCTGCGACTACCAATTAACACCGAGCAGGTCAAGAAGCTCCCTTTATATGCTAAGAATTCTTCGTCCTCAGAACAGTTTGTTATCACAACACCGGACTAGTAAGATGGGTTGTTTTGTGGACCAAAACCGACGCGTCGTCTGTGACTCATCCTCGCAGGGATAAAGGTTATCAAATGAATCCAACGGACAAGCGGTCGCAACAAGACCACCATAACCATGGCTTTGCGACCAATGGAGGAAATAATTAGAATGTACATTTACCTGTCAGGTAAGTAGGCGTGTCTCTTTATCGTAGATACACCAATAAGCGATCTTAGAGTAAGCAATAAACACTCATTGGCCCAGAAGTACGTCTTCTAACACCCAAGTAGTAGACATATATAATTAAACGGACATTCGAGGATTATCAAGGACGATTACATCGTCATTCAAAGTTTCACTCTTTTTGCTGGTACATTTCCCTAGCAAGCGGTAATAGTCTGCAACAATCTGGCATGCGACTGCATTTTGTCACGGCGAACCTCTCTGGATTGGGCTGGTTAGGTTTCTATATTGACAGCAATCTCCTGATTTGTTGATATATAACCCGACCTTTTCGCGTATCTCGGCTTCCGATCGTGTGTACCTCCGGTTATATGAGAGAAAGAATAGCCAGTGCCTGAATGGGCTCACTTTAACCCATTAACAGATGCAGGCTTGGGCTTGTAAGGGTAAGTAATTCGCAATACTGGTCCAATTCTGCATCTATTCATCGGTTAACGTGTGATGTCATGCAAGATGAAAATTTGAATGTATGCCTCAGGCAGCCAACAGGTGCCACACATCGGTCGGTCAAAGCGACTGATGTCTGCTTATGCTACAGCACGTGGTGCTTTCATCTGATCTTTTTCAGGGTCCAATTGGCCAGACACAAGGCAATCCAATTTCATATAGCCTATTCCCTATATTTCGCGTTCGCTTGGGTACGAGGCTGCATAAATTCGTGTTTCAGGGACTCGGTGCTGATTCACAATCTAATCTCCGACCGCCGATGCCGAGAATCGGGACACGGACACATCACACTCATGGGGAAATCGCACTGCAGATCAGATAACAATGCCAAGAGATTAAACGAGAAGTGGAAGTCTGGGCATGGGGTGTCTGAGGTCAATATTCGCTCAGGGGATTTGGAGGTTTAATTGTCTCTCGCCAAATCCTTCCCTCCGTGACCATTCAGGTAAGGAGCAGTCGGGGCCACCCGCCTTTGATGGTTGGATGTCCAGGACAGTTTTAGGTAAACGAAGCCAGGGCTTTGTGTTCATCGAGTGCCCCGTGAATACGTGCAAAGGCCTTTTGGATGCTTTAGCCCCCGGCACTATCCATCTGAGTGCCCTTGCACCTACTGCGCTTTTATTACGTCTCCGCACTGAGAGTCAAATTTGCAGCCAGATCCTCCCGAATCTGGTGCTCTTAGAAGACCCCAGAAGTAGTCGGGTCTTCCGGTAAATTTCTGTGGCGATGCTGGGACCTCCAGGATACTACAAATTGCAGGCAATGAAAACATTTGAACCACGCACAACACCCTATGTGATAAGGAGTATAACAAGGGTTCTGCCATAACATCAGGTGTTGGCAAAAAGGAACCCGAAGGACAACATCGAAAAGTGTGATCATATTCACCCACTGGTCCGGACTTTGGAACATACCAGTAATGAGTATTGGGCTCGTTGTTAGGTAATCACAGACGGAAATGTTGTGGCAGACGACAAAGGAATTTCCCACGTCCTAGCACTGGGGAATACGGCCACCGGAAATGTCACCATTATGCTGGCATCAAATACGGAGATAGGTGGGAAACGCTAAGATGAAGCCAAGGCTAGCTTGCTGGTAATGTCTGATCTCAGAAACAATGCTGCTGGACTGGGTCTTCGAAGGTAATACTAGAAGCCGGGTGAAACCGAGTGAAACCTAACATTGTTCACATGAGGTATGGAGTAATAACAATCAACTGTCCTAATGGGCCTTTCTTGATGAGCCTTGGTAGGAAGATTGTGAGACATATAAAAGCAAGCATGCTACCTGGGTACAGACTCTTGGCCTTGGTCTACTCTATACCTACTCATCTACCAGCATCCCAAAACAGAGCCATTGCTAGTTTTTACAAACGAAATGGATGGAAGAGAAGTTTCTCATACCGTTGGTGTCAACCATGGCGAGTCTGTCGAGCGTCGCTCCCCCATAGCGTCTCCTGACAGCACCAGAACATGCACCGCGGCACTAGCGGGAGGAGTACCTACTTCGACCGACGTTATGATTGGTTTGGATCTTATTGAGCAAAACCCCAATGAACCGCACCTGATGGATGCCAATGTGCTCTCAGATGTCTATGGTTCTCCTATCCCTGCCGCACAGTTGAATACCAGTGTCCCGGCAGCTGAACAGGGTCACACAAACTTCGGAGTGACACCACAGCTCCATGCTCACCATCTTGCTCAACACTCATTTCACCCTGCGTCCCAATACAGGCAAGCTTTTCCAGAAGCGAAAATGCTGAATGGTGGTGTTTGTCAGTGCAAAGAGTCGAAACTTCTTAAGATGCTGCGAGACCCAGAACCTGCTTACGAACGTCATTGCTTTCGAGAGGAGATAGAAGCGAGACACGGCGGCATAAGACCTGATGATCTTCTGTTGACATCCCCCCCGCCTAGAGAATATAGATGCATACTTATGACCTGTGACAGGGTGTTTGATGATGGAGATGAAATGAACGATCATTTTCAACTCGATCACAACTATCCCGACAATTGTGTTTGTCGGATCTGTCGCCATGCTTTTAGCAGCAGTTTCGAAAAATGTGTGCATGATTACCATCATCACAAGGGTGATGTTTGCATATTTAGTCCTTGAAAGGCTCTAGAGAATTGAAGCTTAATTCTTTGGCATTTAATATTCTCCCTGTTCTGTAGATGTCATAAGACTTGGATTGTTGGTTGGTTGTTCCGGGTTTCCAACAATCCCTTCTCCTGGTTTCTAAATTGCTTGCTAGTGGAGTGGGCCTAGGTCTACTCGGTAAACGGAAGGACGGAAGATTTGACGCGAAAAATTAGAGAAATAGTCACAAATGCGACGACTAACTACCCAATAAATGATAGTTCTCACGCAATGTATGTTGTGTATGGCATCAAGCCTATAATTTCGTGTAGCGCGCGCTCAGATCTCCATTGTTCGTAGTGTCGAATTTGAACCTTGAGTGTAAGGAACACTGTGCATTGGTCATTGGCTACTTGTACCGATACAAATTGTTATCTTCACTTGTCCGGCATATCCATCAGATGAACCCTAAGCAGATGGCCCAGATAGTAGGCACTTCCCGCCCCACAATTATCAGTGTAGATTATCTCACCCAATCTGAGAAAAAGCTCGTCTGCAACATATTTTCAAAATATATCATTCGGATTCTGACTATTCGAGGTATCTGAAAAGCACGAGAGTAATTATACCAACCTCAGATGTGACGGTATGTTCTTCTCAATAACAGCGTGCGGAGACGAGATCCTCCCAAAAATAAGACCTTACTCCGTACACATATGTTTATGCTGGTAAATACCTATGTTAATCTACAGTATCTTCGGGAATTGTGATTAACAACGGAGAGGATATTTCATGAAATGGCAGAATTGTAATATATTCCCTTCCAATGTAAATCTAGCTTCAATAGATGTAAGAATCACCGAATCTCAGTTTGCTCGTTACCCTAAGGAACGTACCAACCTCACGTATACCTGGCATCGGGAATATCCCCAACCTGGTATTTGTTTAAGGGAAATTCCTAGAAGCCCTACGATGACCCTTTTATTGTACATGGGCCACCAATTATATAAGACGCTACATGTCTGCTCGAATTGGCAAGATAAACTCTTCTAGTGCTACAACCGGCCCTACGCATTCTAGTTACGAGTCTCTGCAAGCAGAACCCTACCCCATTGACGAATATCTTCACCTGTCCAGTTGTATATTCAAGCGAAAATGCCTTCGTTTCTACCACTGTGGGACAGAAAGTCTGAAGGCTCGCCTTACAACCCTGATACCAACACACCTACTACCAATTGTCCAACCGAAGGCCAATGCGCTACCGATGAGAACGGAAGTCCCGCGAACCAAACAACTCCTGGTTATGATTTTGGAAGTGACGGGTCCCAACCTTTGATCCAAATCGAAGGAGAAGCCCCCCCTGGTGCCACTGCTATCGACAATGCTTCAGCACCACCGCCCACCACCACCGCTGACCTTGCTGAAACTCAGCACGGTGATGCGGGAGGATGGCCTAGGACGGCATCACTGATTGATGCACTTCCGAAAATCGAGACCAATTCTCCTGCAAACGAGCAAACTTCTGATATGGGAGGAACAAGGAGCCAAGTACCTACATCTGTTCTGTCGTTTAGTTCTAAACTGTCGCGCCCCTGTCTAATCCATACTGCCCCTCCATGCATACAATATGCGGGACCAGGTAGGCCCGAGGGCCCTGGTCTTTTCAGATCCTCAATGAGGGAAGAAAGTGACTATGTTCAACAGTTTCTGACCAACCAGGTACAGGCAGCGCAATACCCCCAAATCCGGCATCGCCGCGGTGCAGCGGTTCACAACGTCGATGCTGGAAATTTATTTGGGATGCCACGCCGTCAGGTGGAGCGGACTAATTCCAGCGCGCTTCTCACTTCCGAGTCATCTACCGCCTCCGAATCTCCAAGCGAAAACGATCCAACAACTCAAGCCCGTAATACAGAGGGTGCAGATGTATCCAGCCTTCAAGGGCCGCAAGACGAGTCAACTGAGGCCCTGGATTCGGGTGCTTCGAGTGTATACTCTGCAACACCACTGCTACAGCTCGATGACACCCATGTCTGTGAAAATGCAGCTGGTAATACATCCGCCCCTCAGGTGGAACAGCTGGGCTCAACTGAGTCTCAGACTACTGGTACATCCAGTGCTCAAGACGGATCATCATTGCTCCAACCTTTGTTCAAAGCCAAATCTACCTGGCCAGCATTTGAATCAACTCCGGCTTATTCTAATGACTTGAGCTGTCTTTCCATGCCGTTCGAACTAAGCCACAGTGAACGCTTGCCCGGGGCGTATCCTTCCGCTGATAGCCCAAATTCAGATGAGGAGCTTGGCTCTACTGGGAAAGAGCCCGCCACGAAAGCCCCGGAGAGCGCAGCTAAACAAGAGGATATAAATGCCTCTTTGTCGACACTTTCTTATATCCAGGACGCCAGCAAACCTTCGGACCCTTCTCCGAATGCCTGGTATAGCACGACTGAAGAGGGCTCTAGTCCATATAGCTTCCCAGTAAAATGGTACGCTCCAGAATCCGAGTTTGACTCCCGCAGTCAGTATTTCGATGCTCACAGTACCCTTGCTCGATCCTTGCCACAAACCGAGCCCGAACCGTATGCACCTCTTCTGGGTACTGCAGCTCTTAGTCAGACAAGCCCTTCAAGCCAAGAGAGCGCCGACAGTCAGGCGACCGCCGCAGGTGCCTCTGGAAATCAGTCCAGCGAGCTGGACAGAGGAAAGAGCTCAGCACCTACTCCGAACGACGACGAGCTGAATATGGACGAGAGCAATCCAATTCAGCGTCCCCGTGACGAGATAAACCTCAAAAACCAAGTGTACGTGGAAGACGATTCTCCTACTGTCATATCTGAGAACCTCAAGAGCAGGAGCGATTGACTCGACATAGAGAAGAGTCCGATGACTGGTCCATAGACGAGGACGAGAACGGGATGTTCTGCCACCTTCGTGATCTGATGGATCATGTCGAGCGTCTCCAACATTATGAACAACTTTGTCAGACGCACAGGGCTGCAGTTCGGAAGGTTTCACTGTATGTGACCATGTTTGTGTATTTGATGGTTTTCCTCATCGCGTATCATTGGATACTATTGACTGCCTAGAGTAACGTTGCTCGGGCGTACGCTCTTTCTACAATGCTTTCCCACCCCAAGTTTACCTAATAATTTGCAAAAGAAATTAGCTATTGGATGTAGTGAACTTTCTGGTAGCCATAAAAGTGCCATCCGAATGTGACTAAACATGTTGCCAAAGGGTCATAAGAATTCATATAGATTTGTAGCAAGATCTCTTAGCCAGTTCACGTACGAGGCAAATAACACTGTCTTGTATATTGCAATAGTCGGCTTGACCCCATATTGTGCAGCCTTACACCCCAAAACACCGAGTGTTTGCGCCATTTTAGCCGTGTAGCAAGTCATATGTCAAGTGGATCTCATCGATCTGGGCTTCAAAACCCACCGGGAATGCCGTAGCCTGATACCGCATCGTAGTGTAGGAATTCATTGTTATGGATGGCCTGATGGCTAGAAGGCCAGGAGATATTGAGCTTGGTTGTAATCGGTTGTCCGATTGGTTTATGAATTTGTCATTATATTTGTCACAAGAAGAACCTGGCCCCTCAGCAAGGTTTTGGCTGTTGGTGGAAGGATACACCCCCGGCAGGCGTTCACTGTAGCTTAGTTCAAATGGCATAGCTAGCGAGGTCACAGAGAGAGATAAGTCCCCACATGACATGAACCCATAGTCTTCACGCAGTCGAATCCAAAGATCTCCCATGCAATCGATCGAATCTGTCTTTATAAACAAGAAATAGAAAAGGAGATATATCTAAAGCGCCATCAGAGGTTTGGGGATGGTCATGTGTCCATGTGTAACCATGCTGGTTTCTCCCTCTCATCCTACCCCGCTAGATCGTGACACCAAGTATCCTTATGGCCGTCATTCATGCTCATTTCCCTTCTTATTGCCAGTGATACCCTCAAAGCTTCACCACAATGGGTGGTTCCGCATTCGGGGAAAGTGAAAGAACACATTGACAAGCGAGTTTTAGCGGCGAAGAAGCGTTAGAACGGAATGGTACTCAAGCCACAATAGCAATGGACTATAGACCCCTTTGTCAGTGTGAAACGAACATGTTGTGTGGCCTTTCTCACCTCAGTGATCAACAACCACTAATAGCAGGAACCTGAAAGCAATCAAGACCCCTATTCTGACGCATTCGCATCATTCGGATCCCCGTGTGCCTTTCTGCGATGCGTCATCATGTTATCCTTGCGAGTGTACGTTTTATGGCACTCTGTACACTGGACAGGTGTCTTGTTATGGACGGTAGACATGTGTCGGTTGAGGTCAGATTGTCGACCGAACGATGTTCGACAACCTGCCTCCGGGCACCTCACCCTTCTGGGGGAAGTCAGTATCAATTATTTCGGACATGAAGACGTGGTTCATACGCTGGTTCATGGCTTGTTTCATGGTGCCCCCCCTGCGAGGGAGACACGGATTGCAAGCCATTGGTGGGATTCTGATGGGCGACATCGTCCATAGGATGGTTGTCGGTTGTTTCAGGAACGGCACTCTGACCAATGCAGGCACTCGCGGCCAAATCAGGGGTACATGAGACGGCGCCCTCCTCATGATCGTCGATATTCCCCGGCGAGAGAGATTCAGATTGGAAGGCCGGGGTGGAATCCTCATGGGCGACCTCGTCCATAGGATAATCGTTCTTTGTTTCAGCATAGGCACTCGGATCAATGCAGGCGCTCATGGGGCAGTTCGAGGTATATGAGCTGGTACTGGTACACTCGTCATAATTGTGAATAGTGCCAAAGGGTAGCACAAGGGGATTCGAAGTGCCGGGACCGCTGAAGGTCCTGTCCGGGCTAATCCCAGGGAGGGACCAAGAAGTGGTAGTGTGGGCACTACTGTGGTCAATATTGGTTGTGCCGTTATGATCGGACTCCTGATCATCAGCACCACTAGCGGTGGTCGCAAAAGGATCGAATTTCGGTGCTACGACCCGGTCTATGTAGTCTTGACAAGGAGAGGTGTCCCCGTCCGGATGAGGCATTGTGGGTGGCATCAGACCGCCCGATCTGAAGGTAGGGCAAGCAGAGCTTCACGACCAATGACTAGATCCGCTGCCAGGAATATAGAGTGATATTGAGAAAGATGAGGAGTATTGAGGCAAGGCGTCCTGTAGCCGGATGTTTGGCGGGGCTTGGGGTGGGGGAGGAATAGCTAGAAGCCTTCAAAATACGTAAGAGGTACGGCCAGTAGAAGCGGCTCGTAGCCTGTATATTTTTAGTGAGAATACTACGCCTTCGTCGTGCCTTGACTGGTACCTTCTCCGTCGTAGGCCAATCATGACGTCCCACTCGACACTCTCGAAGGCGTGGAAGTCTCCGTTGCGCCTGAACATGAACTCTCTGTAGATTTCTTCCCGGACCGCCTGTCTTCCCTGGCGCAGTCCGACTTTCAGACGTTGAACCAAGATTGTATGGTTTGATACGTTCCAGGGCTGCCAAGGTTCGTTTTATCAACAACAGGCCTACCGAGCCGGGGGCGTGATGATCTGAGATCTTATCTCTTCATTAGATCTTCTGATGTAATCTTCATCTGCTTTTGTGCGTGACCTTCGTCATACCCCAACTGACCCCTCCTCTCACTTCCGTTGTCAAACAGCACACCATCACCAAAGAGAATCTACAAGCATTCTGGCCTAGGACGTTGAGATAGCTCATCAATGTCCTTGGTAGCTCTAACTGGCTAGTCCTTCCTGTTCCAGGCGCAAGGCGCAGTGGACACCCTCCGCGGGCCCCTCCATCGATTACAGTCTCCAATCCTTGTTTAATACACGTCATATCGATCGATCTTGCGAAGGCAGACATTTGGACACGGAACCATGGAGCGACGGGATTTTGATTCCAAGGCAGCACATCAAATGGCACCGGTCGCCGCCGGATATCAGATAACGGACACTTATCGTGATGGCTTCCATTGTTTGAAGTCCGCACTACATTCTTATACTGCACGTTGGTGTATTGAGTGTGCCCCGCCTACCTGCTCCGGCCCTGCATCCCCAAGCACGTGCTAGTGCGGGGGCTCTGCTACTTAAGGCCGAGCAAACCAGAGCATCTCAGACGTACAAGCAGTTCAAATACGGGCAGTAAACATACTAACATCATCAGAAGGGCCGTTTAGGGACTCCTGTTCCCCACAGCCACGAAGGATCTAAATCCTGGCTCCGATCAAACACGTGACACCACTGCCCTGGTGTGCACCCGGTTGGACGGACGGATCAGGTCCTGCAAGCCCAGGACCAGTGCTTCAGAGGTGGGGTTACTGAGATATGGAAACCCAGAATCAACCTCTTCTACTTTAGGCCCTCTTTTGCAGAAGAGTGTGGTAGGCTGAACCCCTTACTGGCGGCGGCTCCTCCGCTCGTTCATGGAATGGCATTGTGGTTTTTCCCCCCCTTTTTTTGGCCACTATCACCGTGCGCTTCCAGCCTTCATTTCTAACTTCGTTCATCTATCTACAGGGTTAACCTTACAAAATCTGATCCACAACCTCTCCCGTTCCATAGTTCAGCACGGATATGCCCGGAACATTAGCTGGGACGATCGATCCCCACTCTTTGGTGGGTGGTTCCAACCGATGCGGGTGGTCTCGTTGATACGATGGGAATAGATTCCGGTCCCTGTCAGATCGCAGGACTTCATACGGCCAACAACGGCCTCAGCTTCCATTAGCAATCAATTCTTGCTCTCTAATGCCTCTCAAAGCACACCAACCGGTCGCGTAAATGGGCATACGTGCCTCTACTAGTTAGAGAAGACATCTGTGCCAGCAGCACTCCGTAGGGTTGAGTCAAGCCATGTAAACACCTCCAGCCTACTTAACCATCGGGCTATATCCCCCACGTGGCTCAATAGAGCCTCATAGGAGATGAATGAAGACATAGCTTACAGCATAGATCTCTGGAGTCATCACTAAGGCAATCAGCCAAGGGTACTCTTTTAAAATGTCGATTACCCGACTTGCTTCGCCTACCCCACTTACCTATTTGGGAATGCGTCGCTCGTGCACTTTCCTACCCCACCTACCTAATTCGGTCTTACGCCTGAAGGCGGTATTGTACTGTATTAGTAGTTCCTTGCAGAATCTTCGAGCATGGACTCATCCCCCTGTTCAAAACAGACACCAGCCACATACTAACCTGCAGTCATTAGGTAAGCCCCAGAAGAAGCCCCTTGCGAGTTACACAGGCGATTCCGCCGTGTTCAGGCCCGTGTATGGAGGCAGAATACAGTTCGTGTAAGCCTTTCTTCCTACTTCAGTTGCAGAGATTTACAATACCCGACAAATCTATCCGAATCCTGCGAATTTCGTAACGAAGCCATTCTGCATCAGTATCAGAGATTACTGCCAATGTCTCATTAATGACATGCCTCTTCCCAAAACTGCTACGCAGGAATCAGTGCTCGAGATTGATCTGATAATATTGATTCGGAGTCCGACTGGGTCAAGACTGTGGCACAGGATCTGACATTATGTGGTGGTATCTGATGCCGCCCCACCTTTCTCTTTCCTAGCAGAACATCCGTAGGCGATTGCTATTGGCACTCTGTACCTAGCTAGACCGTAGTAGTAGCTGTGGTGGTAGTTAAAGAGCAGAGAGTCTAGGTAGGGATCTCTCCTTGTAGAAAAGCTGCGCTGAATGATCTCAAGTTGCCAACTCATTGCAATTGCACGTAAACTTAAACGGAAGATCATTCAGGTAAATATGAATCTGCTTGAACAAGTGTCTGGACTTAGACTTTATGTAAGTACGTAGAAATTGTAGTCTATTCAAACTAGCTGGAGACTACCTGTGGCTCGTTAATTCTGTGAGATGCATAGAATTCAGAGAGAGAAGGTTAGACAAGGGGCGGTGAGCAGCGAGACATGTAGGAATAAGCAGGTATCCGAGCTGAGTGAGTACTGTGCCGCATGCATAGGCCAAGACACCTCACACTCAGTCTTGGATATATGCCTGAGTCTTTTTCGCGGTAACAGGGCGTGGAATTGATCTGCTGGCTCCATATCCATGGCGTTGCCGCTGAGGGTCAGTTGAAGCTACGCGGAATGGAAACCCCAAAAGGGCCTGGCTTGTATTACTGCAAGCCAAAAGAGATCATCTGGACGAACGGCAGTCTCCGTACAATATAAGTAAATTTCATAACTGACAAATTCCGATGTACTAACCCTCTTCATCGCAGAGACCACGAGGATTCATACTGTAGAAGGAAGTTCCCGATATACCAAGCCCTATCAACCGTTATATAACCGCCCCCCCCCCCCCCCGCCTCCTTGACTGTGTTCTTGGCTATCCCCATATTCATCGATAGAGCTACAGATCGCAGCACTGACGTTATCCATGTCTCATAATACACCATATTACTCATGCACGCCATCATTCTATCATGAACAGCAGTACATGGAGATTTGGGCATGAATTGCAAGGTCAAATCTACTTTAGCATCTGTTATAACGGGGATTAACGAGAAGGATCTATGAAAAGAGCCGGAACCATGACCGCATCAAGTATAACTGGACTATGCCTTTGCGAAAGACCTCCAATATATTCAGTGTGGCAAATGACCTACTCAAAAGAATCAACAGAATTCAGCTGATGTTTTAGAGAGCTCCTTCGCGATTGATTCCCTCTATCCCCACAGACAAGGGATGAGGGCTGAGGTCTTGATCTTCGTCCGACCTGAAAGTGCGGTCGGTTCTCTGACAAGGATGGGGAAATCCTCTTCCACCGGTGCCTCAATGGACAAAGCACTGAGCCAGCATTCTCATATACACACGCAAGAGAATGGCAACAGTTACCGCTGTCCTCGAGGAAGCCACCGAGGACATTGGCGCCTCCGATCTGCCCCATGGGAATAGCCTCCACGAAGAGACACCAAGGGGACGGCTGGCCTTTCTACCTCAGATATCCCCTTTCCCTGTTCAGGTTAATACACCTCCTTCGACGACTGGGTCGGTAGTCTAGCTGAAGCTGGCTCGACCGACTCATCGATATTGGCGTGACACTCATAATCAGCCCACTTCCAGTGCATCGGTGTACTACCTGCCAGACGCATTTCCTCAATCCCACATGTTCAATGTGTTACCTTTGAAGCCCTAATTCTGATCATCACCATTGATGTGGCGGCATAGCCAGCATATTTAATTTTTCATTTTTTCGCTTCACAGCCGTTCGTTATCCTCCTACCTATACTCGACATAACAGCACTTCACCATATACTTGGTCTTTTATATATACTCATTCCTTTCTTCTGGGTCCTGGCACAATATCTCATCATGCCAAAGGTCTTTCTCTCGGAGTCCGGATAGAAGCGAACTACCAAGGCAACCGGTTGCTTGAACCCCGAGGCGCATCATGTTTACAATATCGCAAATACCCCTTCATACATCAATACCAATGCCCATAGGCAGACAGGACCTCTTAACAGAAGAGCAAAGACGACATATGGTCGGCTGTGTGGAGCAACCTATAGACCAAAGAGAGCCAAATCACGGAGTCATAGAAGGAGAGAACGCAAGACTTGGGAATGAAGGCGTGATGATGTAACAATCACTGCCAACATCTGGGCGTAAAGCGACTCCAACAAAGACGCAGCTGTCCTGATTCAACATCAGTACAGCTCATGTGGGGTCGGGGTGTACTATATAACTAACCGAAATTGATGTCTGATGTATCCGTTGTCCTATTCTATTCCTTGGACGCCTTGTTTCGCGTTATGAGGTCGTGCTTTCCAAATCGGCCTATATGGGGCACAGATAAAGCGGGCTTTTCTATGAAGATACAAAGATGCGAAAAACCCGCCACGGCTAGAATAGAAGAAGAGGATGAGGTCGGATTGTGACTTTCTGAGCGGTCTGATGGGGACACATGTTGGCTCGAATGATTACCCTCTGAAATTATTACCAATTCAGTGATAATTGGGATGACTACTCTAGTGCTCGGAGGTCTCTCGCAACTACCGCCCGTGAAGTATATTGCGCTTTTCGTATACTGGTGGCAGGATTTCCGTATAAGTTCTTTGATGGGAAACAATCACAGCATTGTTATGCAGTAGCCATGAAGCAACCATTTTCAAGGTCTGCCCAGTGTTGTAATGGAGGATATTTATAATCCCGATCCAGATGAAAGGGCTCTGTGAACACAAAACACACCTGGGGGTGGTTCGCTAGACCAACCGATTTGCTCTTGTCATGTCGATGGAAGGTTCCATAGAGTGACTCCTCCATTCGTCTAGAAGGACCGCAATACACAGTCATAATCTACTTGGTCAGTGATGCTCGACTTGGGAGTATCTAACAGCTTAAGGACTGGTCCCATCTGGGAACATATACTATTTGGCCATATGATGACGAAGATTTCAGAGACCAACGCGATTTTCGCTCTAATTACATTCGAGCCTAGGGATAGGAGTTGTAAGCAGGAAAAATATGCTCATAGATCAATAGTATTCTCGAGCATGAAACTGTCTGTACCTAGCAAATTATAGTCAACATATGCCCTTGTATCGAATGAACGGTGAATAAATGAAGCAAATTCAGAATTACTATTGCGATGCAAGATGTAGAATTGTCGATATTGCAGCCTCTATTCGCTTCCCCCACATTTTCTTATTTCTGCTATACCGCAAGACCTATGGTTTGTCGACGGATCTTCGCTTCCCCGCTCCTCATCTTTTAAGCGCTTATGAATAACCAACGCAGATCAACAGATCTGATCAAAATCCAAAACGGGCGTAGGGACGTAATACACCATTAGAATACCTGCGATCGATAGTACTCCAATGATCCATTAGAACCAAATACATATAGCATATTAGAGTATTATCAAGAGACATAGAACCAACGCATTCCCATCCCTACCGGAGATTTATCCATCCCTCGGAAGATAACCTTGGAACCGATCTCGGCTAAGTGGGCCGGTCCGAGCTCGGACCGCATGGGTTTCTATCCAGTGGGTCCGGAGACTTTAAATCTACGAGCAGACCTTAAAAGCAATCTTATGCTGAAATTTCCGATATCTCCGATAGCCCGGATGCCTTCCCTCAAAGTCTCTATGCGTGAAGAGATTCGGATTCCCTGGGCGACCGGTAAGGCTAGCCGGTGGGTCTGATCCAGACGAACTACTTACTACTACCGTAGGTAGCAGCCATTCCATTGGACCTCCTGTAAGCGCGCTCAGACCAATCAGTTTCGACGTGACGAAGCGGAACGAAAGAAGCAAAACCAACCCATCAAGCCAGTAACAAGCTGTTGCACGAATAGTCAGTACTTACGTGTCCAGGCACAGGGCAACTGCCTTGGACACACACAAGGCACTGGGCTCACTAGCCACATTTCGGCTTCACCGCCACGCATGCCTCGATTTTTCCCCCCGTGGGATGGTTCTGGGATTTCTAATGGGGTCCAGCCGTTTCCCATGTCTTTCTGTGGAGGTTCTGCGTTGTGTAGCATACGCGGCTCGGGTGCAGTGAACTGCCAGTACATCAGACTCCCACACAATTCGCAGGGGCACTAGGTATGCTTGTACTCTATCGGTCGGCGGGACGATCATATAGCCGACCGATCATGAAACCCGGCTTGCAGAAGTTCCACACTTAGATGCAGACTTTATCTCACTCAAATAATTCCGATTAATTCTAAAACAAGGGGTATTCTAACAAAGCTACCGCAGATTAAAGGCCCCGTCTTAGTACCCCGATACAACACAACAAGAATAACCACAGATGCCCGAAATGTATATGCTAAAAGGTATAGTTGGAAGCGCCAAAAAGAAAAGGCAAAGTTAGAGTAGGTCACCGAAATTTGGAAAACGCAAAGACGACACAGGTGATTGTCGTATGAAAATCTCGCTCAGCAAAGGATATAAGCAGGAGGCTTTACTAGAATCGATGGGTCCGCAACTGATGCTCCATGAGGTTGTCCTTCCGATTGAACGTCTGATAGCAGATCTCACACACATGGGAAGCAGGAAACACATGAATGGTCTTGATGTGTCTGCTTAAGTCTGCCCATCTATTGAAGGTTGGTCTGTTCGTGCAATTCGCCCAGTCGCACCGGAGAGGGGTATTCCTGCTTGGTTGTCAGCTGGACGCATTACTGACTCTGAATGGAGTGCCAGGAGAGTCAATATACCCTTCCACAGGATTGTTTTCCGGTCTGTTCAATGGTGTCATTACTCCTGGGACGGCGAAGTTGTTCCATGTAATAGCTTCCTGCTGTGTGCCGGCTTGGTAATGGTGGTCCTGGGGCGCGACATCTGGCTGAACCGCGGTAACGAAATGCCAGTTCTCCACGGCGTTCGGCATATTGTACTCGCTTTCAGCATCCCATGGGTACTGGCACGGAAGGTCGAGGAAGCGACCACCATTCAGATACCTCGGGTCGATGTATGCCTGGGCCTGATGATGAGGAGGTAGAGCGGCTTGGTCCAACAATTCGCCTGAAGGAGCGATATTGAAGGAGGCAGAATTTGGAGCGCATGGAATTGTCTCAGTGATACGTTTTCCATTGTTGTCCGTTGGCCTTGCGGTCTGTCGAGAGGCAGTATGAGAAGCGTTTAGGTGGGCCGACATTGTGGAAGATATCAACAAGAAAGTCTATCGGGTTGCAGGGTCGAGAGAGTGTGGACAAGAGTATTGAGAGACGGAGTAGGGCGTAAAGTAATAGATCTATCGTCAGTGAGCAGAAAAGATGGAACGGTTTTGATTCTGATGAGAGGCCATGAGGAAGGACTTTATATCACTGCTCAGTAGAGGGCTCAATACTGACCCGCGCCTTACCCGATTAGGCAGGTAATCCTAGTCTCAGCAAAAATACACTGAGACTGCCAAGAATCTCCTCTTTGAGATTCTGCTATCGCACACCGCCCGTACTTACCGTACGGAAACCCCCTCAATCCCCCCTAAAGGGGAGGCCTCCTATCGGAGGGGGCCCCTCCACAATCTCCGTGGATCCTCCAGGTTCTGTAATTACCCCTAAAGGGGTAATTTGCTGAGTCTCAAGTCTCAGCAACAGAAGGCAAAGTTATTAGAAGTGGGGTTGCTGAGACACCTGAGGCACCAATATCCTACACCTCGATCATCACCTTGGGCTTGCATTACGCAGAATCTAATCCAAGTAGAACATAGACAAGGGCTACGCCCCCCCAGGCTGCGCCCGGGGCCCCCCTGTTTTATCTCAATAGAATCCATGGAAAGTGGAAAAGACCTCCATTCCAAACCGATTAACTCTCGGATCTTCCCGTTACCCGCAAATATATATATATATATCTATACTTCAGAGCTACCAGACAAGTCATGCAAGCACATGCGCCCACGAGTAATCTTAGTATCACCAAACATGACGTTCGTAACAACAACAACAACATGGACATCCAACCTCATAAATCCGACAACCGATCGGTACTTGGTATTTGAAATCACTCGATTCTTGACCATCTCGATAAATGAATAGATCCCATCGTAATGACTCGACGAGACACGCCGCTCAATATCAACGACAACATTCTTCTGCACTCCTTGACGAGCCCACTGGTAAGTCATGTCTGCCAAACCCCGTGGCAGAATATACGCCCATCCAGAACGAGCCAAAGACTTCGCAAGTGTAGATTTGCCCTCACCACCAGTAGGGCCGTAGACCCAGTGTATATAATACGATCATCCGGGAGCTGCGACAGTTCATTATATCTGAACCTGCCAAGGCCGATCCATCCGCTCGAGCGAATACTTTTCGGCATTTTCCTCAAAGTCCCTAGTCATCCGATCAATCTCAATCTGAATAGCATCATCGGGACGTACTAACTTGAAAGACCGAGGATCAGCATCATACTCCTCTTCCATATCACTCTTCTTGCGCTTATTGGACCGCGCCATGAGAAACTCGCCATGCTCCCAGGGACCATCAAGACGGCCCTCTGCCTTCTTGGTATACCGAATAGCATCCATAGGATCTCGAGCCTTCATGGGCTCGAGGTGATACCGACCACCAAGATACTCCTTGGCCCTTTTCATCGTAGTCTTCTTGTCGACGAACTGGACAAAGCCCTGAAAATGGGGCGTCTTCTGAACCCCCTCCTCCAGTTGATAACAAACATATTGAACAATCTTCCGATCATACGGCACCCGGTGTTCACCCGGGTTATTCAGCGTAAAACACCAATATGGTGTTTGAGTAGTAGGCGCCATCGCGACCAATCACAGAGAGCTAGTCTCAGGAAAGCTAGAGCTAGATTCAAGAATACCACCTGTGGAACTAGCCATCCTTATATACTCCGTTGGGCTGCCAACGCAGCGCGCGGGGTCAAGAAGCCTTTACTTATCTCAAAACTTAGTGACGGATGTTAATCATTCCCGCAGTGAAATGCGACGATGGGTATGGCAGTGGGATAGTTCATGTACCGACAAGGGTAGACGGGGTGGAGAACGGATACCTTTGTCTATCCTATCACAGTGCCGGCTGATCGTTCCAGAATCGTGAGCAGCCCAAGAGTTGTTAAGCGCTACCGGCCGGAGGTTGCCCTGTTGGGAGATTATGCATGAAGAAATTATCTCATAGGTAGATAGAGGCCAAGACGGAAATTCGACAACCAAGCGGCGTGCGACCGTCTCCTCCACACCGCTTGAATTAGCCCGAGGCGGCCTGTTTCATTACAACGAACAAGAAGCGAACTAGATCAAAGATCTCATCCGATGCACAAGGGGATTTCGCCATGTTCATTTTTCACATTGTATTGTCAGGAATGCCGCACCAACTGCGGGAATTCATGGCATTACAGAGGTTGACCAGCTCTTCTTCGCAGCCCCCTGAGAGAGCGCGCTCGGCTTTGTGGAAGTGGGACCGCATTGAATTAACAAGCTCCCCGGAGACTCATAAGTACAAATGAAATGTGCCAAACCAGGGGGGGGGGGTCTGCCTGGTGGTAAGACAGGTAACTGTTACATGCTTGGCCGTACTTACCGGACGCTTAACCCAGTCAGGCGAAGTGTGAAGCCGAGTCAGAGGGGGAAAAAGCGATCGTCGGGCTTGTCCGTTAGCTTTAATATACGAAAGTAGTTTAGGTCGCTGTTCATCGGGGGATCCGACCCTCTGACTGGGGTCTGGAACCACGGATTCGTTTTCATACTATCATGTCATTGTTATCCCGCAAGTCTATTGTAACCAGTTGATGCACATTGGATTCATTACGAACAGTACTCCGCATCACATGTCAAGCCTAACTACGACCAAGTACATGGCAAGGGGAACAGCAGATGCAACAGCAGATAAGCATGCGGGGTAACCTATTCGCTTCTGTATTATCAGAAAACGTATAAGTTTAGCGTAGACATAATATTTCAATGTTGTTCATCCAAAGCATTCGGATTGCGGTCCATACACTTCTAGCATAGAAGATGGGCCCGAAGATGAGGGAAGAAGGGCTACCGCCAAACCAGCCTTTGCTCATGCCGCCCGCACCCTGCCGCCTACCTGGAAGGTAAGGCTTGTTGCCCAGAGAATAAGGCCGGGTATTTTGAGCCGGCAGAATCGCACCGCCTATAAATCGAAAACTATAGGCAGTGACTTGATGCCTCGGGCAGCAAGGTGTCTCTGTCATAAAGGCGGTGGGTCTCTCCCACTAGTCAAAACAAGACTTAGCTCCTACTGTGGGCGGAGGGTAGGTGAAGGGTGTATCCCCTTCCCGAGAAGTATAATAGCTAACCTTTATCATACTACAAACTAAAGATCCCGGAATAGCATTTCCGTTTGATCGATGAGATCTGCTGGAAACCGACTATGCGGCGAAAGTATTGTGGTACAGATCATAGAGAATCGGTTGGGAATGCACAAACCGACCATATTGTAGTATATCCAGCTGGGCACTTGATGGCTCATGTGCTAACGAACTTAACATGACTATTCCAGCATTCAGAAATAAATGAACTTATAGCCGTACGGAAAGTCTTAAGCTTATCAAAGCCTTATTCACAGCCGTTATTTCATGATCTTGATATATACACATATGATCACTTTCATTCCCATAAAAATCAAGGATCTTCAATACTCTATAATATCAATCCTACTCATGCTCCATTTTCATATGATCCGCATAAAGCCCTTCCTGCTTCTTCGTATTATACTGCACCTCCCCCTCATAGATCCAATACGCCGGGGTCTCCTGACCCAGACTCCCCGGTCCACAAGATGGATACTTGAGAATGGCCGGTACACCGACCACCTCCTCGCCCGTATTAGCCACCAGCCGATCACCACAATGTTCGATGTGGTCATAGGCCGCCGTATAACTATCCAAAATACCCAAGTTTCCGGCACTGAACTGCCCGCGCCATACGCCGCCACATGAAGGCACAATGTGTCACATGGTACCAATGGTCGACGTAGACGTATTCCCAGTCACCGTCAAGCACCTCGGACTTAGAGAGATGATGCTTGCCCCATGGGTCTGTGGTCCAGGTCCAGTTCCTCTCGGCGAGGAACTCCTCAGTCAACTCCTTGTCGTAGCAGGCTGGACGTACCCAGCTCATGGCTAGGAGGTCTAGTACGCAGTCGAGAGATCGGGCTTCAGCCGGGGAGGTGCCACATTGTAGTTCGGTGACGGAATGTGGTGTGGATTTTGAAAGGAAGGGGGTGGTCGCAGAAGGAGAAGATGAAGATGATGATGAAGATGAAGATGAAGGAATGGCGAATGTGGGCACGCGGTATCCCAGCAGGGCAAAAAGACCACCGAGGAAGGAGGCTGCCACGACTAAAAGGGTGAGAGCGACAATTTTTGACAGTGCTCTAGTTTTGCTGGTTTCCCTTGTGTACGAAGGCAGGGATCTGGTATCTTGCGTGGCGGTGATGCCGGCCTCCTCCTCTTCCTTGAGTAGAGTGTAAGACATCTTGGGATCGGGAGCGAGGATGTCCGTGTGTAGAACGGGACCTTCTTCTTGCTTTAAATGACCATTCGCTGCAAAGGAATGTGATGTCTGCTCCCGTTTTGCGGTTCAGGCAAGGTGCAATTCAAGGGGCAAAGGCAATGATTTCTCTCTTTTCCCTTCATTTGGGATCGACAAAAGTATATAGCTGATTCGCCACTTTGCCGCGTCAAAGAGAAATCAATTGCATTACGCCATCAAATAGGGAGGTGATATGACAAGAGCAAGAAAAGGAAATGAAAAAAGGCAACTGAGAAATGGATAAGAAGCGGGAGGGGGAAGAATGCGAAGATCGGCGCGACTTCGTACTCTGCCTGTCCAACGCTTTCATAGATCTCCAAGGCCCACAAGGAGAAGAACTCATCTTTAAGGTTTGTGTGTTGATTTTTCCAGTCCCTATGTATGCATGGCAAGTGACAGCTCATCGCTGAGATTCCCTGTGTATGTCCGAAATCGCTACCCATAAGCATTCCCAGAGTATAGCGCACATTACGTATGTACCAGATGCAAGTATTTCACTTATCACAGTGTGTTATCTGACGGTCTCATAAGTTCTTCCATTCTTCTAATGGCCCGACACTACAAAGCTCTCAGGCTTGAAAATTACAATGTGTATTGGTCGGATCTCGTCTGCGGGGGAAAAGAGTTCTAACTAATGGTGGCGTAGATTTTTAAACCCAACGTTCTACACATAGCTGCTCTGCCAGAGTTGGTGACTTCACTAATTGTCTTGTATGTTGTCCAGAATGTGCGACACTTCATCCCACGAACACATGCAGAAACAGTGACACGGAAGGATACCATTGCGATAAAGGCTTGTATAGTCCAATCGAACTGTCAACTAGTTGATATTAGGACCTGGCCTATTAGGGCTACATCCTTGTGCAATCTGTGCGCCGGGGAAACGCGTGCATCTCGGAAATATGGCTAGCTGCGGTGTCACCCGACAGTCACCCCCTTTGTGACACCATACCAGGACGGCTAGTGACTTCGGACCGGCGACTGCATCCGTAATAAGCTCGTGACAGCAGTCAATGGTGCTCATATAGCTCTGATCAGCTTTATGAAAACAGAATGTCCCATTCATAGCACCTCATACTTGGAGAAGTCGCCGGACTGGCGCTTGTTAGTCGATGTCGAAGTGTTGAAGGTCACAATAAAGTCCACTTCAGCAGACGCTGTAGCCAACTCGGAGACATGTCAACATCACCTCTGCTAACAGGGGCTGTTACAGCGGCTACGAGCTTGAGATTGGAGGTGAACCGAGAATTCTCATGGCAGTGGTGATTAAAACCCCATATGGGATGTATTGATCACATGATCAGGATAGGCGACAGACGGGGCAGGTTTCCGGTCCACTTTGCAGAACCCTGGAGATCCCAGATGGCAGGCAAGGCGTCAAGAGCTTTGGGAATATTGTCGAACATTGTTCGTGAATATACCCCTTTCAGATAGTTGCTGAAAAAAGCTCTGTGCTCGGGATCCACGCTATCCGCTGCTGCAATGAAACATGACCATACAAATCCATGAGCACCCGGCTCCGTGGGGCTCATCTGACAAAGAAGCTGGCGCAGCTCTTCCAACATATGCCAGGAACTTTGATTCGCAGTGGCACGTTGAAGATATATTTGTGCGCCTTTTGAGAAGACTTGTTTCACAAGTGACAATGTTCTGTGGTGATGCGAATCAGCATTCGCTCTCGAAGCCATCCAGACACTTGGGTCAACAGGGTTTTTAAGTCTCTCGGCGCCTAGATCTGCGTTCAACAGTGGCTGTCCTAGGAATGCAAACATGTCCGTCTGCTTTGTGAGAAAATCTCTCAGCTCGGTATTTCCGACAGATTTCATGTTTTGGGCCAGAGTGAGGAGAGTCCGTAACAGGTGGCTATACTCGGAGCTGCCGGTAACGGTTTCCCCAACAAGTAGCACAATCAGAGTTGCCCAAGTCGATGGATTGAAGACGAGATCCGGTGAGCCAACCTGGGAATCACGTCGTAGCCGGGAAATTATTGCCGATCGGCGGGACTCGGTTGCCGCTCGACATGAGGGATGTCGGGAGCCAAGATGTTGTGCAGCAACAACGGCAACAGCCTGCTGTAGAAGGTTATCTTCCAAAGCCATGGGAAGAATGATGTCCCGGTAGCCATTCGATATATCGAGGACAACCATGACAGGAGCGACATATCTAGCGAAGTAATCGAATGATTCGCGGGTTCTGTGATCGACCGGTGCGATCCACTGGCCGACAGCCAACTCCATTACTGAGGGTTGGCGGTCATCAGAGGGCGCATGTCTAACCACCACTTGCTCTGAGCTAAAGACAATGTCCCGGCTTCCAGCAGACATTGACTGTGGAAGGTCTGTGCCACTAATGACGGAACCCCCGTCTATAGCCAATCCATTCCGGTTCCGCTCCTTCCCGCTATTTCTGGGCTTCTGCCTTTTATTGACTCTGTTCTGGTCATCCTTCCACCGAATAGGACGAGAGGTATCTGAGGCTTCTTGGTATACCGTTTTGGGGTCGACATCTGGTATCGGGATCGTGCAGCCTTTTAGTTTGCCCCTAGTCGCTAGGCCGGGGCTGAAGCGAAAGCGACCCGATCCTGAGCACTCGATCCCTTTCTTCTGGCATTTGAAGCAGGTAGGTTCCCCTCTGTCGCAGACAATCCGGCGCTTCGAACATTGAAAGCATCCTAGGAAGGCAAAACGGTTTAGTCATGATCTGCTCGCATGGGACAAAACTGGGCATACCTCGCGACTGGGAGTTACTACCGGAGTCCGTCGCGACCATAGGGGCCCGCTCGACGACCATCAAGGCATGAACGCCATGCAAGTATGCGCGGATATTAGCTGCTGATGGCGCTATCCGATAGTGGGCTGATATGGGGAGGGTTGTGGAAACTTCAAGGACGCTGAAATGAACTCCGCGGATGTCCGATGGCCGCCCGGAGCGGAGCGGGTCTTTCCCTTCCGAGGTTCCCCGCACGTGTTTGCCTCCCAATGCGGTATCAGCCCTTCTTTCTTCACGGCATCTCCGTCCATCCTATACACTGCAGGGACTGAGAAGATGTCCCTTATCGCACAGTTAATTAACAATTCTGCACTGTGAGCTAATTTGGTAATAGTCTTTCGAAAAGTCGCATATCAGCAACACAGGGCTGTTCTTGTTGGAAACGCCCCACCACGTGATCTGACAGCTACTCCGATAATCCGCCGATCTGAGCTTGACAGCATCAAGCATGAAGCCATCTCCCCCTCTCGGTTGTCTCCGATGCTTGGCCTCCCTTCTACCCAGTCATGGGTCTGTCAGGTGTCAATTGTGGGTTTCGGGACCACAGCACGCATGCCAATGTCAAACAGAGAACCGTCTCGGATGCCAAGCAGCTGATACATGTCTCGACGAGGGAGGACTCTATTCCCATCCTCCTGATGACCGTCATTGGTCGTGTTCAAATGGAAATCAAAATGAAGGGAGTTAAGTGTGCCTCAGATTCGACACAATGGCCTTGTCGGATGATAGTCGCCGTGTGCTGCACTGGTCAACATTTCTCCGGGCGCTAATGCCCTGAGGGTTATCCCCGAGATGATGCCCGATACAATTACTCAAGACTCGGTAACTCTATTACAGGAGGGGAAAAGTGCAACACGATCACACCGACTGCATGAAGCAATCCCTAACGACTGCAATATATTCCAATCTATCTTCTGTTCAATCCTCAACCTTTGACCCCTCCCCTGCGGACTCCGACGCACACCTTGCGTCTTATCTGCTGTGGGCCTGGCTTCGCACCAATCCAGGGCCAGTGCTGACGCAACGCTCCCTATCAGCAATATCGGTGCCGGGCCCACACGGCGCTATTGTTCCTAGCGATCGAGTGGGAAGCCAGGTCTCGTCGCTATCAGGCAGCACTATACAGGCCCGCCTTGTCTTGTCAACCACTCGCATCGCGTCATTACTAGCCGCCACTCCGGAAGCTGCGAGCTTTGCTGGTCGACAACAGCGACATTCTGCAATCCAGCGTATGTCTCTCATTTCTGCAGGTTTAATTGTAGCTAGATTGGTGGTCTAGTCCGACTACCGGATGTAATTTCCCAACCCTATATAATGTCTCGAACGCACCCCTCTTCCGCATGGTCTTTCTCTCCTGTCAGTCAAGCAATCACTTAGATCACTCCTCATTCAACTGCCGCCATGTATATCCCCATCGGTACCTTGGCCACTGCCTCGCTTCTTGCTGGGGCTGCTCTGGCTGCACCCACCCCCTCCCCGCTCAAGGCAAGAAACATCGTCCGCCGAAGCGGCAGCCACACCATTTACAAGCCCACTCCATTCACCGCTCCCAGTCAACACAAGGCCGCCTCCAAGTACCTCGAGCTGAGCAAGACCAAGTCCAAGGGGAACGTGAACCCTCGTAGCGCTGCGTATGTCACGCGCTCCACCAGCAGTGGCAGCTCCACCTTGATCTCCCTCTTCGAAGGCGAGGAGTTCGCTACCTCAATCACCATTGGTAGTGATTCGTTTGACGTTATCGTCGACACCGGTTCCAGTGATACCTGGGTTGTCAAAACCGGCTTCACATGTATTGACCTCGACACCGGCCGCGAGACCTCCGAGTCGAGCTGCGACTTTGGCTCCACCTGGACTGTCGAGAGCTCCTTCGTGGAAATCGAGGGAGAAGAATTCGCTATCGAGTATGGCGATGGTGAGTACCTCTATGGAGTGATGGGTAACGAAACCGTCACTCTTGCCGATATCACTGTGGATCAAACCATCGGCGTGGTCACTGAGGCCGCCTGGGAGGGCGACGGAACCACCTCTGGCCTGACTGGTCTTGCGTACCCTGCCCTGTATGTATTCACCCTTGTCACATATGCACAAGTAGGCATCTAACGTCTACTAGTACGAGCGCCTACTCCACAAAGACCGACGAGCAAGTCGTCTACAGCAACATCATCACCACCATGTGGGAGGAGGGACTGATTGAACCTTATTTCAGTCTGGCCATTGAGCGCGATGTCTCCGGTGCCGCCGGCTATCTCGCTCTGGGCGGTCTGCCTCCTGTTGACTTTGTCGAAGACTTCACCAACACCTCCATCCTTGTCACCAACATTGAAGGCTACTCAAAGGCCTATGACTTCTACACCATCAACATTGATGCTGTCACTCTGAACGGCAAGAGCTTGACTAGCGCTGGTGGCGACGACATCCAGTACATCGTACGTCGTACTCACACCCTCCCCTATTTACCAGACTCTAACAAATGCAGGTCGACTCTGGCACCACCCTGAACTACCTACCAACTTCCATCTCTCAGGAGATCAACGCCGCTTTCTCCCCTGCGGCGACTTACTCCGACGACGAGGGCGCCTACATCGTTGACTGCGACGCCACCCCTCCCACTCACGGCATCACCATCAACGGCAAGACCTTCTACATCAACCCCCTCGACATGATCCTCGATGCTGGCACCGATGACGAGGGCAACACCGTCTGCATCACCGGTATCGTTGACGGTGGCAGCGACACCTCCGAAGATCTCTACATTCTGGGCGACACCTTCCAGAAGAACGTGGTCACTGTGTTCGACATTGGCGCCACGGAGCTGAGATTCGCTGCTCGCGAGAACTACACCTCCAACGACACCTACTAGACATAGACTGCCTATATCCCCAGTTACTCACGTGTATAGTTATGTTGAATGTAGTATGAAATTCATGTTCCAATAAACACCCTTCCAATACCCTAACCCCTCACAACCGAGCCTTTACCTCCTCCCTCTTCGTTCCCAATTCCTCCAACACCACCCTCGCAGCCCTCGTCCCCTCCTCAATCGCCCCATCAATAAAACTCCTCCACCCCAACGCCCAATCCGAATTCGCAAACACCACACCTCCATGCCTCTCCCTCAACCCCTCCAAACACCCACTCACCATCCCCGGCCTCGAGAAGAACCACGCGCCCTTCGCAAACTCATCCTTCACCCAATTATGAAACACCAACCGCTTCACCCCAAAATCCCCAGGCGCTAACTCCCCAACCGCCTTCAACGTCTCCCGCACGTCCTCGTCGGGCTGGATATGATTCGCATCCGTGCCGAAACACACCAGATGCGTATTTCCCGCAGGGGTCGTCCCATCACCAATAGCATAGCACAACTTGTTGAACGGGTACGCGATACCCGTCCACGACCGCATATCCTTATTATCCACTTCGGCATGCACCTTCGTACACATATTCACATGTCCCGCCTGCATAGCAGAGACCTTCTCAGTAGCCAACGCAGGCGAGAACCGGATCGTAGAGAGAACATTAAGCGGAATAGTGCACACCACCCGCTTGGCAACAAACTCCCGTCCATCCCTCGCCGTCACTCTCACTCTCACTCCCCTCCCACCCTCCTCATCAACCACACTCCCCACCGGACACGAGAACACATACCCCAACCTCCCCGTCCCCAGCGCCTCCTCCCAAAACCTCCTCGCAAACGCACTCTGCCCCTCCGTAAACTTATAACTGATCAAACAATCCATACACCCCTGATAGGTATACCCACTCATCGCCCACCAATGCAAGAACTCTCCAAACGAGCTATTCTCCATCTTTCCACCAGAGCACAGCAATATAAACGCCTCCAGAGAACTCCTCTCATTCAGACTCAACTCATCCTTGATCTGCTCCATCCGCTCCGCATACGACATCTCATCATACTTCCTAAACTCGGGGACATAGAACATGTCATGCGGGAAGGGCAGGACGGTCCGTCCATTGGTGCCATCGACGTTAGTGAACTTATGCAGCGCGGAGCGGAGGAGCTCGTCCTCGGCTTCGTGGGTCATGTAGGTTGATGAGTCGGGGTTGGTGCGCAGTTGGAAGTGGTTGACTCCTCGGCTGAAGTTGAAGGAGGGTGAGAGCGCGTTGTGCATCTTGTAGCGTGTGATTTCGCGCCATACGTGCGATTGGTGCCAGTGGACCCAGGTTCCTCCCATCTGGATTTAGGGTTAGTTATGTGGGTTTGGAGTGGGAAAGGGGAGAGGGTACGTACCTCGTAGGGATAGCCGTCGATGTTGGAGGACCAGGAGCGCCCGCCGATGCGGTCTCGGGCTTCGAGGAGGAGGGTTTTGAAGCCTGCTTTTGTTAGTGTGCACCCTGTGTAGATGGATAGGATGGGATAGGGTAAGTACCTGCGACTGTCAGGTCCCTCGTGGCAGTCAACCCGCAGTATCCACCACCAATGACAATGACGTCCCACGGTCCATCTTTGTTCGCATCTTTGATATTAGTAGGTGGTGAGATGACACCCAAAGAGGGAACGCCCTGCGTGAGCCCGCTCTCGGGTGTCCACTGGAACCCGTCGCGAGAGGTCATGTTGGAGATTGTGCTGTAGTAGAAGAGGGGATGAGTGTACTTGGTAGATACTTGCTGGGAGGTTTACGTCGGGTCCATCGTGGGCTTTTATATTACAGCATTGGAATCCATTCCGAAGGGTATCGTCGATATCTGGTTCTTGGTTTGTCGAGATTTGACTGTTCTGCCACTCAGGATATGGTTCTCAGGGCCGGTAGAAAATATTTCCCGATTGGGTTAAAAAAGAGAGATTTTGGGTGGGGCTTGACCGTTGTTGGGATGTACACCGCCTTCAGGATTTTCTTTAACGGTCCCCACACAGTAACTACATTTGGAGTAATGGGTTGCTGGAAACCAGATAAATACACCTTGAAGGAGGAATGACTGTTTACTGGTATGTACTAATGCGCACTGTAGCACGTTAAAGCTCATTTTCAATCCTACCTATCATAATGAAACCATAGTACAGTGTTCTGCCGGCATAACGCTGCCAGTTTCCCCGCACATGCCACACCGCCATATTGCCGAGGGAGTGGCTTATCTTATCGGCTTATCGGCCTATCGTGTTCCGCGTCCGTGGAGAGAAATTGCCGTTTTCGGGTAATAACGAGAGAAAAGGCTGGAGATTATCAATTAAGTAGGGAGAAGTTTGATCAAAAGATCAGGTAAAGTTAATTTCCTATTGAGTGGGTTATTCTGTAGTGCTCTATCGACTAGGTGTGATATTTATGATAGGTTTGTCTCAAGTCATTATTGTGCTTGGCCGAGATATATATTCTTCCCTGCTGTGGGTAGTACGTAGGTACCGATGGTCAAAACTTTACAACTGCTGCATTAAGTACTAGTTCAACTTTTAATGCAGTACGAAAACATTCGTGGTGGGACTCTTCCCTTTTGATGCCCTCTATACATGGTAACTCTATTACTGTTCGCGAAAGAAAAAGGTTCTAGCATGGCTTCAGATCAACATCAGCCTTCTGGCTGGAGGAAGAATTCCATAAAGAATACACATCAATGTGAGCCTGCCACAGAGTTCTGAGAGGCTATAGTCATTGCCTTCATCATAATACTCAACGGTTCAAGCTCGCTCCGCTCCTGCGCGGCTGTTACGACGAAGTTGTTAAACCAAGACACCAAGTCGAGATCAGCTTCTGCATTCTCACACTCAGGCGACCCAATCATATTCATGGAGACTATGAATAGTGGCACGAACTGATGAAGAAGGATAAGACTATCGGAACGAAGTACCAATCATCAGCATCATGATTTGTTGAATCTTGTCTTGTAACATACCTGATACCCCAATATGGATGTGTAGAGGATGACATGATAGACCGGGACATTTGCAGACTCTTCCGTGCAATGTCGACCGTGTGGTATGGGAGAAACTGGCTGTCTTGGTTACATTTTTTTGCTTGATAGAAAACAATGAGCATCTTGTAGCTGCTAAACAGAATGTCCACACAAAACCATGTATCCATGCGGTTTGTCGTCGTTGTGAGGAGTTCCTCCTGGAACCTGTCAGTTTCCGGGCTGCTGAAGCTAACTCTTGAAGATTAACGTACCGGCGACCAGTCGGACATGATGGTTTGTACCTCGGCAATGAGACCGTCGATTGTCCTATCGTACTGCGGAGTGTCCACGTCGGGCTCTGCATCAACTAGGTCCAGGTATTTGATCAAAACCAGCGTGAGACGCATGGAAGCAAAAAAGTGAATTTGTATAAACCGGGTGGATGCGTGATCAACTCCTGTGATACTAGGATCCGGGAAATTCACCGTCCAGGACCCGTCGGTAATGAGCGCCGGTTTACCAAAGGACAGACGGAAGACACAGTCCGTTCGTAGCAAGTGCCAAAATTCAAAGCGCATTCTGTTCTTCTCAATTTCGCTTTCAGGGTTAGGGGGACCGCCAGGTCGAACGATCTGCTGGCTGGGGGTTGGTTGGTCGGCATCAACAGAGAAGTACCCAAGAGCTCGGGAAATCTTTACAGACTCGGCAACGATCCTCCAAGATAGTTCACTGTTGCAAGCTTCAAGAGACATGGACATCTAAGCACTACCTTAGCTCCTATTTCAGCTAACGAGTATCCAAGGTAGGACGTACCATAAAGAAAGCAGCGAACAAGTCTGCAGGCGTATCCTTAATCTGGGCCAGCCAGCTTTCTGTTAAGTCCATACAGGAGCGACAAAGAAATTCCACGATGGCGCCTCTGTTGTGATAGGGATCCGGGTCTACCAAAAAGCCCTGGAAGAGAACATTGTAGTAGACAATTCGTATTGTCGGGTCGAGATGAACATGTGGGTTATGAAGCAGATCTGGGAGTGAAAGAATGAACTCCTTTTCAAAGGGAATTCGGAAACCCTCGAACTGATATGTATCATAATATACTTGAGCTCAGATTAGTACAATGTTGGCTCTCCAGGTGTTGTAAGAATGACCGTACATTCGATCCATTTGTGTGCAGTTTCTTTGGTGATGGCGGGTGATGCCTTGGGCTTTTCGGTCTCTACATTCTCCAACTCCGATATCTCCCGCATGGCGACCTCTATGGCCTGGATGCACTTTTCGTTCCCCCAGAAGCGCGACTCGACTGTCTTGAGGTGACAAAACACATTAGAACTGAGGAGTGATCTCATATTCTCATCCTTTAGTCCTTTCAAGATAGTTTGAGCTACGCCCTGTGCTGCCGGTAGGGGAGACCCAACACTGCGGGGCAGAGCGCTTTGTGAGGTGTCATTATCTGAGGTGATAGACATTGAACGAGATGCATCTGCAGGCTGATCTAGATCTGAGTCAATCATACAGTGATCCTCTAGACGCTCCAGTCGTCTAAGGATCTCGGAGAGGATTTCTTTGTCATCTATTAGCCTAGTATGCCGAAAGCTACGTTAGTAGCTTTCTCCATGCTTATAGCAAAGGAGGATAACCTTTTCCTGGCGGAGCGTGGTTTTCGCGGCAGATAAGTGCATTCTGCCCCGACGGCGTCGCATTTGTCGCATCTGGGGTCGATTCTATTGCAACGGATCTAATGCTCCATCAGATGGTGCATTGTTTGAACGTGCGGCTGACATGATACCTTCTTTTGCTGACAGCGGCGGCACTAAACTGTTGTCAGTATGAATGGACAACCTCAGGCTAGCTGCAGGAAGAACTGGGCTTAGCCTACCGAAATAGGCTTGCGGGAGCTCATCCTCAAGCAGTGGATCCGCGATTAGGTTGAGTGATGAGATTGCGTTGCAAGGGATGAAGAATGGCAGCGGGAAAGTGAAGAGTCCGAAAGTCCGGGCGGTAATATGGCAGCCTGCTTTGACCGCCCGGGATTAGGAAATCCCCGAATGTCCGCAGCGTCGATCGGCTCCACTTTTCCAAGGAGTCAATGACTTTCATCGTCGAGTCATCGCCTGGCAACTCAGATCCTCCTCGTAAACAAGATGCCACTTGGACATTTTAGGCAGGCGAGGTCCTTCCATGCATACGTCGTCACTGATCCAGGGCCAGCCCACTGTGGCCTGGACCCGCTTCTGGTTGCAGACTGAACCTCTGGCCAGCAAGGGTTTCTCCCCTATAAATCCAGCTCGCCCTCATACACTACCATGCTTCGTTTAGTCGACAATACGCTAGCCTGCACTCGCACAGGCATACACAATGGGTTACTCACGAGAAAGTCCGACCGGGCAAAGCCCGACGGAGAAGCCGCGCGAAGACACCATCGTTATCGGGGATCAAGAAAAACCAAGCACGGTCGATGAAAAGAACACGGAGGAGCAGAAGAAAAGCGAGGAAAATGCATCGCTGGGCAATTACATTGTATGGATTCTCTGTCTTCTACAGTGTTTCATCGCTGACTGCCTACAGAGACTGCTTTCCTATACAAATTCTACAGATCGCGTGATCCTTGCGATCGCCATGGTATGCGCGATCGGATCTGGAGTGGTATGTGAATATAGACTACATCGAAGATGATAGACCTAACGCAATGTATAGCCGCTTCCCCTGATGAATATTGTGTTCGGCAGCCTTGTCGGAGAATTCAATGGATACTTTTCCGCAGGAACATCGGTGACAGAGGCGGACTTCAAAGCGTCCGTGAGCAGACTGAGGTAAGAAGCTATACGAATGAAACAGATAGAGCTTCCTAGGTATCACGGGCTAACTTGAATACAGCTTATACATTGTCTACCTGTTCATCGGCAAATTCACTTTGACATATTTCTCCATGGTAAGCCTGCGTGTGTGACGAACCGGACTAATTGCTGACCTGCTAGTACTGTTTCCGGGTTATTGGCCTGCGAGTTTCAGCCACATTGCGACACGATTACATGCAGACGCTCTTCGCCCAGCCGATCAGCAAGCTCGATCAGGTATCAGTGGGTGCCGTAACCAACACCATTACCACCTTGTCCAATTCCATCCAGCAGAGCATTTCGGATAAATTAGCCATTCTCTTTCAATCCGTTGCTCTGCTCTTGGCAGCATACATCATCGCGTTCAAATATTCATGGGCCTTGACACTCGTCACTAGTTCAGCACTCCTATTCATCCTAATCGCTGTCAGCATAACACTACCTCGTTTAACGCAGGCTCAGCAAAGTGTCGACAAGGCGGATGAGAAGCAGTCTTCCATCGCAGCGGAGGTGTTTAGCTCAGTTCGGACAGTGGTATCCCTGGGAGCGGAAGGGAACCTCGCCACAAAATATGCGATTTGGGTTGAAGAAGCGCGTAAACGAGGCCGAAAGATGTCCATCTTCCTTGGATTTCAATTTGGGCTCATTTTCTTTGCCATGTATTCGAGTTATTCCTTGGCCTTTTGGTTTGGACTGAAGTTGTTCCGCGACGGACACATAGGGAGCATTAACACGGTCATCACGTGAGTACATCCCCCGAGGTTGGGTTCCTGTGCTAATCGGAGATAGTGTATTCTTCTCGGTCATGGTGGCAGTGAGTGTTATGGGAAACATTGCCTCGCCTTTGATCATCATCTCCAAGGCAGCTAGTGCGGCGGGTGCATTCTTTGAGATGCTGGATTCAGAAAAGATCGATGCTAGCGGTCTTGGTGGATCCGATGCCTCGGCGGAGGTGGACATAGTCCTCGAAAATATTCACTTCGCATACCCTTCCCGACCAGACACCAAAGCTCTGAATGGGCTTAATGCTCGATTTCAGCGGGGGAAGACGACGGCGTTAGTGGGTCCCTCGGGTTCGGGGAAAAGTACAATCGTGGCTCTACTTGAGCGATGGTATCAGCTGAGCGGAACCAGCGATAAAGATCAAGGAGCGATCTATGTGGGCCAACATAATGTCAATGACTTGGATCTGAAGTGGTGGAGGTCTCAGGTTGGGCTGGTACAACAAGAGCCTGTTCTTTTTAACGATACCATTTTTAACAACATCTCCCTTGGGCTGATTGGGACAAAGTGGGAGCATGAGACCCATGAGAAAAAGAAAGAACTCATTGAAAATGCGTGTCGGGAGGCTTTCGCTGATGAGTTCATTCAACGGCTACCCAAGGTATGATCAAGACGATCTCCTGAGTATCAAATCTGACGTTTGCAGGGATATGACACTCCAGTTGGCGAGAATGGTACCAAATTAAGTGGTGGTCAGAGGCAACGACTTGCGATAGCCCGCAGTATTGTGCGCCAACCATCTATCCTGATATTGGACGAGGCGACGAGTGCGATCGATGTGCGCAGCGAGAAGATTGTTCAGGCAGCCTTAGACCGGCTCTCTCGCAATCGTACGACAATCGTCATCGCTCACAGACTGTCGACCATCCGACAAGCCGACCATATTATTGTGATGAAGGGTGGTGTGGACATCGAGCAGGGTACTCATGAGGACCTTCTCAAAATCGACGGTGGAGTCTATAGTGGCCTTGTCAATGCTCAGAAAGTGGAGCTACTGGATGATGACACGGCCACCAGCGACATAACCGAAGAATTAAAGGAAGACCTTGAACCTGCAGATGAACTTGTTCGAATGTCTACGAACCAGGATGGAAAGAAGTCGACAATGAAGAACAAAGGCTTCTTCGGCAGCATCGGACTATTCCTATATGAGCAGAGGGCACTTTGGAGATTTTACATTCCAGTCGTGGCAAGTGCGGCTGGAGCTGGAGGTAAGCACGCTCGAATTCGCGCTGTCAATACGGACTAACAAAGACATGCCGGTAGCTGCGTTTCCACTCCAAAGTTGGTTGTTTGCGAAGCTTATCGCTGTGTTCCAGTTGACTGGCCAGAGTCTGGCTCACGCAGCCAACTTCTGGGCATTGATGTTCTTCATTCTGGCCCTTGGGACAGCTGCATCCTACGGACTTATGGGATATTCTTCAAACAGGTTCTCATTTGTAAGACTTGCTCTACAACCATTAATGATTTAGATGCTAACTCCCCCCAGGAAGTATCCTCCTTCTATCGAACGCAATACTTTCACAACGTGCTCAACAAGCCTATTCCATTTCACGATCAGATCGAAAACGCTTCTGGCTCCCTTGTCTCTCGGCTAGCGACAGACCCGAAGCAAGTGCAAGAGATAGTCGGGATTAACGGTGCATTTCCGCTATCGTCCATCTTTAGTATTCTGGGATGTATCATCATCGCGTTCACATTCGGTTGGAAGCTCAGTCTCGTCGCTGTATTTGCGGCGCTGCCATGCACATTCCTTGCAGCGTTCATGCGCATTCGCTACGAAATTCAATTCGAGGCAATGAACGCCAAGGTCTACTCCGGAAGTTCGCAATTCGCAGCTGAAGCCATAGACGCTTTCCGTACCGTCTCAGCTTTGACAATGGAAGATGTGATCCTGGACCGGTATTCCAACCTCCTACGGGACCAGCAAACGAAAGCCTTCCGAAAGGCCTGGTACGCCACCCTCATTTTCGCATTCTCTGACAGTGTCGAATTGTGCGCCATGGCACTCACGTTCTGGTAAGTTCTAAATAACCAACCATTCACCACTGCATCTAACAGAAATCTGCAGGTATGGCGGCCAACTCCTCGCCTCCAGAGAATACCAACCGACCGACTTCTTCGTCATCTACATCGCAATCATCCAAGGCGGTCAATCCGCCGGCCAATTCTTCAGTTTCGGCTCCAACGTCGCGCAAGCCATAGCCGCCGCAAACCGCATACTGAGTCTCCGTCCAAACAAGGCTGAACAACAAGAATCCCAAATCATCAAATCCCAACCCGAGTCCCTCCGCACCTACTCCGGAGCCAACATCGAATTCACCAACGTCGTATTCCGCTACCCCAGCCAAGACACCCCGCTCTTCACGAACCTCAACGTCAAAATCGAAAGCGGCCAATTCGTCGCCTTCGTCGGCCCATCCGGCTGCGGAAAAACAACCGTCATATCTCTCCTCGAACGATTCTACACCCCCTACCAAGGAACAGTCCTCATCAACGGCAACGACATCCACTCCATCGACGCCTCATACTACCGCCGCTCCATATCCCTCGTAGCACAAGAACCCCGACTCTTCGAAGGCACTATCCGCGATAACATCACCCTCGGACTCGACCCCTCCGAATATACCGAGGCCGATCTGATCCAAGCATGCAAGGACGCAGAGATCCACGACTTCATCACCTCCCTCCCGGAGGGATACTCCACTGATCTTGGGATCAAGGCCCAGACGTCCATGAGTGGAGGACAACGTCAACGCATGTGTATTGCTAGAGCGCTGCTGCGCAAACCATCTCTCCTTCTGCTTGATGAAGCGACATCGAGTCTTGACTCCCAGTCTGAGAAGGTCGTGCAGGCGGCGATGGAGCGGTTGGCTGCGAAACGGTGTATGACCATTGTGGCGGTCGCGCATAGATTGGCTACTATTCAGAAAGCGGATACGATCTTTGTCTTTGGGGAGAGTCGGAGTGGTTATGGGTCGAGGGTCGTGGAGCAGGGGAGTCATCAGGAGTTGTTGCGGAATAAAGGGACGTATTGGCAGATGGTGAGTTTTGGTTGATGATTAATATTTGCTGTGTGATTGTGGTTGCTAATTGTTTGCAGTGTCAGGAGAACGCGCTCGATCGGTGATTGTATCCTACCCTGTTTTATTTGGTATGGATTTTGGTACATATTTGTGATAAGCTGCTGGCGTGGAGTTGATGCATCATTCGAGCGGCGAGTAGATAACTTGCTATTAGAACTAATACCCATTTATATATAGACGATCATGCTATACATATACACCCTCCAACCACGAACCACAGTAATACCCAACCCCTCCACGGGGACCATAAGAATCAAACTGACAGCTCAACAATCGACTTAAGTCTTACATGAAAGGAGATAGTGCCAATGCCGCTGCACTCCCATTGCAGTTATGTCAGTAGCAACAGACTTGTGAAGATCTGAATCTTATGACTCGTAGGATTGAGTACCCATGGCATGCATAGCAGATCAACAAATAAAACAACCTGCAATGTCATTTGAACTGCTGTTCAACTGACTGGAAGATAGTGGATACTAAGCTTTAGCCGGGTGTGACCGCCGTGCGGTCCGGTCTATTTGTGGAGCAAGCTAATGCCAAAGAACGATTGGGTCCATAGAACGGGAAATTGCCAGATGATTACTGCGTGAGATGACTTGAATCGCGAGAGGCAGAACGGTTGCCTGCACTTTCTGGACGCAATTTGCACATTTCGCACAAAATGCTTGTATCAATATTTTCAACTATACTATAGACAGACGGCTTACTGCTTTCTACTACTTCGAATCGCTATCTCATAAAAGGTGGACATTTTATTAATTCTTCGTGAGTCATTTCGGACATTTTAGTGAGATCGTCGGTTCAGCTCGTCCAGACGCTAGCGTTCGTGATTGCTAAAGGACGAAATATATTCTGGCTCCGTCTTCAGTTCCCACTTCTTGTGCGTGCCAGCAATAGGATTCGATAGTGTATTCGGGTAGCCAGACGATGGTGTACTCGAGTTGCCGGATTTCTTCTTGCCTCCCCTCTTCTTTTTTGACTTCTTGCGGGGGCTCGAATCATCGCCGGGGGCATCCTCTGGTGTTTGCGCTCCGCTCCGTGGAGAAAATTTTGGATTCGGATCTGGCTTATCGGACGAGGCTTTCTCTGGCTGCGTCGTCTTCTCTGGCTGAGGAGCTTTCTCCGGATGAACCGGGGCCGCTTTTTCCGGGACGGGCTTTGAAGATGCCGCAGGCTTTAAATCCTCCTTTAGTGTGGGCTCCGGCTCTGACTTTGGCTCTGTCTTTGATGGAGTTGGTTCCGGTGCAAAGCTTTGATACCTCACTGGCTGAGGCGACCGGAAGGTGAATGAGAGAGGTGAAACTGGAGCAGGAGATGGAGACTTGGGCTTCTCTTCTGGTAGTTCTGGCACGGTGTCGGCGGGTTTAGAATCCTTGACACCGTCCTCCGAACTATCCACGCTAGCTTCTGGGTCGCTCTTGGTGTCATTGCTGTCAGAAACAAGAGTTGTTTGATCAGTAGAAGCATCCTCGTCGGACACGAAGGCAGCACGGCTGGCTGCTGGGCCGTTGGTAGTCGCCTGGGTCAATTTGGCAATGCTCCCGGAGTAGATCTTCAAGACGCGTTCCAGTAGAAACTGATCGAACATTGCATTGCTTCCCACACCATACTTCAGAATATCGGTTCTGAACTGTTCTTCGCCGGCTTTGAACGCTGCGGCAAGTTGATCGGACACAAAGTCCTCAAACCACTTCCTACCGACGAACAAAGTAGCATACACCTCCCGCGCAACCTTGAGTAGTTCCAGTGTTGACACGGAGTCGACGAAGGTATGCATATAGCGCTGTGCGTGGTCCAGCAGGCCCTGGATCTGGTGTCGCTGAGCCATGTGGAAGGCGTATACGCTGCGTTTGAATTCCCGAGCTCGGGCTTTGCAAGTAGAAACGTTGGGATATGTGGCGAGGGTTTGATATTCCCCAGTGTAAAGATAATGGATGAAGGTATGTCCAATGTCGGCGTACATTTCTTCGAGGGCGAATTCCCTGATGTGGGCGAATTTGGGCAAGTTGGCGATTTTGAGGACGTAGTATTCGGGTATGACGTAGGTGGTGCGGCCGATTGTGATGTGGTTGACAGGACCTGCGTAGGGACTGTAGTGCTTTATTCAGTGTTTGATCACATGAAAACAGAGGCAAGTATCTCAATGGCCTAGCTACCTGTCACGAGGCTGGGGATAGTCCGTGATCATTTTGGGAGGCGATTCTGGCTCTGCGAAGACATTTTGGGTCGGCTTCTTTGGCGCAGTGCCAAAGAGATTGCACAATGGACTGTCCGCCGGGAATATCTTTGCCATTGTGTATGCCGACTGTCGTGAGAGATAGACAGACGTAGAAGGGCTGATGTGAGGGATGGCCATTCAAAACAAAGACCGACGAGATCCTGGTTAGCCAGGCAATATGGACTCACCGCCTGGATTAACCGAGTTTCGGATCCTCGCCGCCTACCGCGATAGGGAAGGTGTGTATTTACGACCCGCAGAATGATCTTATCTCGTGATTCCGTGGTTGAGCCCGTACCTGAATTTGAGGTCCGTTTCATGATCTTGTCCTACTCTGTGTCTATGGATGAAATAAATATAATCGCACATTTCCTTCTCATTGTCTTTTGTGAAGAGCTTTTCATACTTTCATGGTCGTTTCCGAGGAAATGCAAGCATTTTTCAGATCTCTCGGAAAATACCGTGACGCCTTGTTTATCAGCTGCCTCAGGCACACTTCTCCACAATATCCTATTCGCCTATTTCGGAAAGAAGCGGTATTGATAGGACGATATGCAAGTTATCGTAATATTGGCCCATGCAGCATCTGACAGCATTACTTTAACTATCACTGGATTCAAATGATTGTATATGCTCCTTGGTTCATGGCGACCAACCAGAATATATCAACCCCTATTACTGCTACTTACTTACGGTCAACTAAACAATCCCCTCACTGTCTAATTGCGCACACAAACTCCTCCACCTCCCTCCCAATAACCCTCTCCCTAACCAAATTCCTCATTGACTCCACAACCCAAGTCTGACAATCCCTTTGCACCACCCTCCTCCCAACCCCAACTCCACACTCTCCCAACCCTCCCTCCTCACCAACACTATTCAACGACTTCCCCGGCACCTTCGCCTCATACAAAATCCTCTCAAAGGCACAACCCGGCACGTTCTCAATCCTTTCCGGTCCCTCCATCAGCTTCTGATCGAAATACCTCCCATCCACCCACTGCAATGGGAACCGCTTCGTCGGAATATCCGGACTGGTACGGAGATCGTGGCGGCGCTTGATCTCAAAGATGAACCCGTTGCGCACGTCCCCAGTTGCGTGGATCTTATCCCCGATCAGGGGATCAACTGGAGAAGATATCCAGTATGCCCAGTGGTCTTTGAACGGGTGGCCGTTGAAGATGTGCAGCTCGAGGAGCAGGGAGTCTTTGGGGCCGGTGGGTGGGACGGTGGGTGGTTGTGGGGTGTTTCTTTGTGATTGAGGGGTTGGTGGGGGGATGGGTGCGGGGGGCGGGGGCGGTGGGATGGAGGACATCGTATTGATTATTGTAGCTTTTATATGCTATGTACTTCGAGCAGTAGTGTGATAGTGTCTAGTGTAAGATTGGGAAGCGGCATAGGGACTACATAGGTGTGTGTCTTTAGCTGGCGCAGTTAAGCGCTGTTGCCTAGGTAAGCGCGGGGTGGGATTGAGTGATCGTCATCCATACAACAGTGGAGGTATAACAATGTGAGATAAAATAACGCCCATAATACATGATGATGCTTCATTTAAAGCGATTCACACCTTCCTCATCTCAACCACCCCCTCCCCAAACTCCGGATACACCTGAAACGTGACCCTCAACCCCGCCACCGCAGCCATCTGTTCCCAATCCTTCTGGCCTCTCTGCCTCCCACCAAAGAACAGAATCATCGCCGCATGCGCCCCCGCCATATTCACATTCTTAGGCAGCCCATGAATCAGGACTCGGGAATACGGTGCCATCGCCTCTGCAATCTTCTGCAACAGTCGTGCAGCCTCTAAATCAGGCAGATCATGCATGAGATTCTGCAGATGGTACACGAGCGCCCCCTTGACCGGCTGGGGGTTATCCTCCCCCTTGAAATCCCACTTTTGCAGCGTAATACCTGGAATACTCGCAATGCCCGGGTTAAAATCCTGCACGATGAGATCGGTTTCCTGAAGTTGCGGAAACGCTGCCTGAAGCTGCAGGAGCATCTGGCCCTTACCACCGCCTATATCTACCATTGTTCTGGGGATCGAGATGCTATCAGCTTCATTAAGGACAGCTTGGATATCGTACCCATGGGCCTGGAGATTCTCGGGAGTTGGTAGAACAGTGCCGAACTTCCCGTCCATGAAGCCATTGACGTTCGTCAGACGGCCGTTGGCTTCCATGATTGACCAGAAGTTCTGCTCGGCTAGATCTGCTCTGCCTATACTGCTGTAGGCATAATGCAGTGGGTTGTCCATTTCATCGAATGGGTATTGGAAATTGCTGGCTTCTAGCTTTCGCATGAGGAAGGCGGATGCCAAGAGGCCTTCTGTTGTGCTGGAGAACACATAGTGTGTTAGGTGGAATGTTTAGTGGTAAGTTGGACTTGTCAGATCTTACAATAGGAGAGACCCATGTTTTGCTGAGGGAGTCGCTTCAATGTGTTTGGTGACTTCGTTTGCCTGGTACATGTCCTCTTTCACTCGGTTAACAAAGCCTAGACCAGCCATGGCGAGCAATGTGTCTTCTGCATAAAACATTGTGGGTCAGCTATCACAAAGTAATCATGGTGTAGCACACTGGGAATACTGACCGATGAGAACTAGAGCTGTCTGATGTGTCAATATGTGCTGCTTATTATTGTTAGAGGTTACTTACGTGGCTCAGGGTCACCAGGTTTCGTTTGCTTGCGATACAAATTCAAAACTGCTTCTGAGGAGAGTGGGCCACCCCAGGCTTTTGCTAGTATTTCGAAGACGCGGAATCGAATGGCAACGGGTACGAAGCCTAATGAACACGCCTGTAGTGGCATATATTAGCCTAGTGGCCCATGCCGGAGAGGTATCTGATTCACTGAATAGATTGTTCTTTCCAGAACTGCACCTGCAGAGACTGAAGCCATAGTGTTTCACCGAATTCTTAATGACTTGGACATAAATCACCTGGTGCAGAATTCGATGTCGTTATATACACTCCGTGCTCGTATTCCAAAGTACTTTGGTTCGTCGCATTCTCTGCGCATGGACTGATCAATAAGTACTCCACCGAATCAGGAAATATCGAGTTTCGTGACTGGTATTGATGGGTGCGATGTGCGCGTCATAGATTTATGCAGCTGCCCAAAACGAGTTGTGCACGTGTTGCACTAACGAGATTTTGGTCGGAATACAAAGTGGTAACCGAGAAGGTTTATCACCCTTTGAAGCGAGCAGCGATAAACTTGATGAGATTGGAGTAGAATTGCATTTCGCTTTTAGATGCGTAGGGGTAGATGCTGGATGGAGTCTTCATGCATTTCCACCTCGGTTATTCATTTCTTCGCCAATTACGAGAGCATGAGTATAGCAGTATGTTGTTAGTTCTTTGGCAACATTTGAGTAATAGAGTCGCCATTACTAGCATGAGCTAACCCTATAAGGTGAAAATGAGACTCTTCGAAGTCTGCGAAATATCTCTAGATTGAAATTGGAGCCTTTGCCACAGAAGAATCATATATTATAATCGACGGGTGATATGATGACATGGGATAATTGCAGTACACTAATCTCGGACGGCCATCGGTCATTAATTATCAAGGATGAGTCCGAACTAGACCTGAACTCGTTAGCCTCTCATCCTTCGGGATGAAATCTCACCATCACGGAGACATTCCGGAGCGATGATTTGCCCGCACGCTATCAGTCAAGTGGATCGGACACATTACCCGCTAATGCCCTAAGCAGGATGACCAAGAATATGCCCGAGGAGGAATAATCACTCCGAGTAGATACAGAAACCATATGTATATAAAGAGAACAAGAGACATCATTTTAAAACATTATCACTCAACACCAAAACGATCAATCATCACTACTCCAAACAACCTTTTACATCCATATCTTCACGATGTCCCCAATCACCCGCCCACCCCTCCACCCCTCCCTCTCTGCCATCCACCAAACCATCCCAACCATGGACATCAGCACGCCCGAAAAACGCCGCGTCTACCGTGACTACCTGACCACGAACTTCACACTCGAAAACACTCTCAAGGGTCATGAATCCACCATCGCCTACCAAGAAGTCGACATCCCGGGTCCCGCTGGGCCCCTGCGCGCCACCATCTTCCGCCCAAAGCACGCCACCCTAGATGTCTCCTCTACCCCTGGGATCCTGCACCTGCACGGTGGCGGGCACTCCACTGGAAACCGCTTCATGGGCTTCACCGTTCTCGACTGGGTGGAATCCCTCGGCGCAGTGATCATGACGGCAGAGTACCGTCTCGCGCCGGAACATCCCCAGCCTGCGCAGTTGGAGGATAGCTATGCGGCGTTGAAGTGGATGAGTGACCGTGCACATGATCTGGGGTTCAACCCGGCCAAGTTGGTAGTATGTGGTGGCTCAGCGGGAGGTAACCTCGCCGCCGGCCTGAGCCTCTTAGCAAGAGACCGCGCCGGTCCAGCAATTAAAGGCCAAGTACTGATGTACCCCTGGGTCGACGACAGCGTGGAGTGGAACTCGATGGAGCAGTTTGGGGATATTGCGCCGTTGACGAAGGCGGATGCGGCGCAGGCGAGTGATTTTGCCTTCGGGGTGAATCGGGAGTTTGCCGATATGTATACAGTTCCGTTGAGAGCGAAGAGCTTTGTGGGACTGCCCGAGACGTTTATTGATGTTGGGGAGGCAGATGTGTTCCGTGATCAGGATCTTGCGTATGCTGCTAGGTTGTGGAGGGATGGGGTTGCTACGGAGTTGCATGTTTGGCCGGGGTGTTGGCATGGGTTTGATGCTTTTGTGCCCGAGGCGGAGGTTAGTCTCAGGGCGAGGGAGGCGAGGTTGGGGTGGTTGAGGAGATTGCTTGCTTGATGTGTTGGTAGTTGAGGATTTATGGTTGTTCGTGTTCGTGTTCTTAACTTGGTGTACATATTGTTTGATTTTTGTAAGAAGTATAGGAGTTGCGATTTCCATTTTGAGCTTCCAGCTGTCCTCGATTAGTGGTAGAAACTGAAGAGAAGCAATGGGTCATCGATTTTATTAGATGATTGCTCAGATTTTACCGTCCCCATTCTTCTTCTCCATCCCATTATCATCTTCTAATTTTGTAGAAGCCTCCCCGTCACTTCCTTTCTCACCCTTCCGCTCAACATCAGGCTTGTTCTGCTTCACACTGCGCCATTCCATACAAACTGCACCGACGCTAGCAAGACAAGCCATGATAAGTCCTACCTGAAAGCACACGCGCAGAGAATCATTATAGGCTTGTAAACCATCATCTCGATATCTCTCCGGAATAAGGCTTAGCACGTCCGTCGCACCCGTACTCTGAATCACCCGCGGAGTGATTTCCACATCCGGAATTCGTGAAAGATGCCGAGCCAGCTGATTGGAAAGGACATTTTCACCAACAGATGTAAAAATAGCTCCGAAAAGCTGCTGACCGAAGAACATAAGCGACGCTCCGATAGCGACATCCTTGCGGGGCAACACAGTTTGCACAGCAATGTTGTTGATCTGGGTTGATGAACCAAGGCCGTAGCCGTATAGAATCTGGTAACCGATCCATTTTGCTTCTGGGGTGTTCACATCCAAGGTGGTGATCAGACCGGCTCCGATTGATGTAAGACAAACACCAAAAATCAAGAAAGGCATGTAGTATCCAATGCGGGAGATGAGTTGGCCGGTGACGATGGATGCTACAACCAATGGTATTATCGTTGGAAGGAGGTGTATACCACTGCTGACTGCCGAGACGCCTTCAATAGCTTGGAACCATATGGGAAAGTAGTATACTAGTATGGTCATTGGTATACGGTTTCTGCCAGTAAGTTGTGTGAAGACTCACTGATGATCATTGTATGTGCGCCTTGGCAGCAGCTCACCCAGAAGCCGCTCGCAATACTACGCTGGAGGAGTATTTTAGGTGGCAGTATGGCCTGCTCTGGCTTCCAGATTTGGATACCCAGGAAGGCGATAAGAAGCACGAATGCAAGCACAAGCAGTGCGATGATTCTCCCATTGCTCCACTAGACAGTGTTAGAATTGCTTATAGCTTAGATATTTGCCCTAATGAAGAAGCGGTTAACTTACGTTATATGTGGTACCGGCCCACTGCAAGGCCAGGCATAGACAGACAACACCGGGAATAAGCGCAATCATTCCTAAGAGATTTAGCTGCCGCAGCTTCTCTGTCAGTGGTGTGTTGGTGGATGTTTGTGCCGGGACATGCAACAGAAAGAACACGACAACGAAGACCACCCCACCAAGAGGAAGGTTGATGTAGAAACACCACCTCCATGTAACGTCGGTAGTAAAAACGCCACCAATCAACGGACCTGACACAGACGCGACCCCAAACACAGCCCCAAATAAGCCCTGGTACTTAGGACGCTTATGGAGCGGAACGGCATAGACAATAATGACCATCTAAATGGATATATAAGTAAAAGACGTTTTAATGATTAAATGGTTGAACAACTCACGGCGCCAGATGAAATTCCACCAGCTCCCATCCCGGCAATGGCTCTGCCTATGATAAAGGTAATGGAACTCGGTGCAGCACCGCATAGGGCCGACCCAGCCTCGAACAGTATTATAGACGACATAAATACAGCCTTAATGTCGAAAGAACGATACAGCTTGCCAAACATCAGCTGGAACGCACAGTTTGTCAGCGAATATGCCGTTCCATACCAGCCAATATCGCCCGCTGAGTTGAATTCGTTGGTAATCTGAGGTATCGCCGTTGAAATAATCATGCGGTCCTGTGTATATGTCAGCTCAATATACTATATAGATTGGAGCATCGGAGAATACCAAAGACACGAGGAACATGCCAATCAACATGGATATTATAATCATTGCAAGCCTTAAGCCCGAGGGATAGCTCGCTTCAGGCTGGGTGCTCCTGCGATTGTTGGCAGTTGCCTTATCATCATCTTTGTGGTCTTGAGTCCGGCTGTCGCTTTCGAAAGACATGTTGATTGTTATGAACCGCTTGCAGATCCAAATGCTAGTACGGCCTCAAGAACTTAGAGAATGGACACGCAGAGCAATACGTACTTCGAAAACGCTTCATGTCAAAAATAAACAAAAGCATTTCCGTCCAATATATAGGTCGCCATCCTCGGCCGAGGAGTGGGAGTGTTCGAAGACACCTTTGTGGGGCTACAGCTATAGTATAGATGAGCTTCGGAAATGGAGCCGGCCATCTCGGGATCCGAGACAAATTACGCTAAGCCATTCTTGGACCCGAAGGCTCCGAAGGACTCAATCTCGGGCATGAATCGCCCGATTTGCCTTTTGAACACCTCTATTCAATACCATGAGAACAATATCCTGCCAAAATATGCTTGAAAAACACTTATTAAAATAACAGCCCCAGTCTGTATCTAGTGAATGTCGTCTACCCCTCCAGCTGGGCCTCTTGGCCCAACTCGACCGAAGCTCGCCTGTTCTCTCTGCGCTCGTCGCAAGGTGAAATGCGACAAGGGCGAGCCGTGCTCTAACTGCCTCAAAGCACATGCTCAGTGTATATACGAAGCTCCTGCTTCACCTCGACCACGAAAGAGGGCTGCTGATGAAGAGCTTCTCGCACGACTCGCCCGCTACGAAGAACTCATGCGCAGCCACCATATCGATTTCTCTTCACACACCCAAAAATGGATCCCTTCAAACCAGAAGTTTCAACCGAAGGAGAGTCATTTGGCTGGCTCACACGCTGAGAAGGGCGATGAAGCTAGTGTCCAAGCATCATCGCTGCTTACAGATGGCACGACTGCAGAAAGAGAACGGTAAGATTTCCGGCAAACAAAAAGCTGTTTGCAATATGTTACTAATGGTGACAGATGTTTGTGGTCGGATCTCAGGCCAGAGGTTTGTGTTTCCGGCTACTACCATAATCATATAATACTAATAGCCCTTTGTAAACAGCTCAAGTATCCCTCTATCCAGAGCCTTGGACACAAGGATGACCCCGCCCTGTATCCTACTCCTTCCCTTGGAGAGGCTATCTCCGATACGCAAAGCATCCATGACTTCCACCCCGAGCCAAAACACATTTACCGGTTGTGGCAGATCTTCGTAGAAAGAGTTCACCCCATGACAAAGATCGTCCATGTGCCTTCCCTGCAACAGCGTGTCTTGGATACTAGCTGCAATTCATACAGCGCATCCAAGCCACTAACAGCTATCTTATTTGCTATCTATACCATTTCAATCACCTCTAGCTCACCCGGCGAATGTGAGACGTATTTTGGCCTGCAAAAGGCCGTTCTTTTGAGACAATACCGAACCGCAACTCTGCGTGCTCTCATTGCAACAGACTTCCTCACAACCACTGACCTCGAAGTCCTACAGGCACTGGTATTATTCCTCTTCTCTAACCCAAGATGTGATTTAGCAACCACCCTGTCCGGCGCCGCCCTTCGACTAGCCGAGAAGATGGGCCTACATCAAGACACATCTGACCCCAACATAACTTTCTTTGAGAAAGAAATGCGCATTCGTTTATGGTGGCAGCTCCGCGGCCTCGAAGCTCGATGTCGCATTGGCTCTACACCAGGAATGAAGCCACCACCCTCTTCCGAGATAGGCGACGTCCGCCTCCCACTTAACGTCAACGACGCGGATCTGCATCCGGACATGACTGAGCCTCCTCGGGAACACAACGGTCCCACAGAAATGATGTGTGTCTTGTTGAAAATGGACGTTTCCAACTGGCGCCGCCACTGTCCGACAGCCACTCAGCTCATTGAAAGTGTGATGCAGGGCTCGGTCAGATCTAAGGCGGTTATCGAACTGGAGAGCAAGGCGGTTGACGAGCTCAACGATATATACTGTCGGAGAAATACTCGTAACTCTGATCCACACATTCCACTTCATAGGCTTACTCAAGCCATTGCGAATCTCTCAATCGCGCGGTTCAGGTTCAAAATTCATCATCCTCGCCGACGGTTTAGCGCAGCTGGCAACGAGATCTATATAACACGTGACGAACGTGAAATTCTGTTTGAATCAGCCCTGACCTGGCTACAATCCATGATGGATATCAGGTTACGCAGCAAGTTTCCTTATTACTTATTCACGCACCTCACGACAGATACCTACATGGACGCTTATATCCACATCCTGCTTGAGCTGCGGCAACGACGCTCAGGGGACCGCGTCGCACTTGCTTGGCAGCTGGTAGAGGACCTCTTCAGCGAACACCCCGAGCTTATCGATGACAGTAACCCATTTTTTGTTTCGTTCACAGACTTGGTTTTGGATGCATGGGAATCTCGCAGTTATGAGCTGGCTAGAAGCCAGGGAGGTCTAGAAGCAGTCACCACGCCAAGTTTTATCTATCGACTCTTGGATAAGAAGCGTAACAATCGTCTGAGTGATTTGACATCCAGCTTGGATTTGCATAACCCTGGGAGTTTCGAGTTGCAGGACGAAGAGGATACCAGTTGGCTATCTTGGGGAGATTTCCTTCAGTTGTGAGCACGAATATGCGCAGCGGTGAGGCAAACTAATCAATGTAAATAATAAAGCCCATTAATCTAATGTCAACGACCTAATACGATATAGAATTAACTTTGGCGAAATCAAAATCAATACCGATCAACGCACCAACCCGCAGTTTCAGTGTAAATAAACAGCTCTACCAATTGTAGCAAACATGAAACACAGATCTATATCTATCAACGTCTCGCTGACCATAAGCAATGACTGACAATAACCCAATTGCTAACTGTAACATTCCAGGCTTCCGGGCATTCATCGTTCGATCTTCGTCATCATATCAATCAGAAATTCGGATAGCACAATGTAACCCGGCAATGGGAACGTGCCCCCAACTCAATCCTCCTCGGGATGAACATGATCAAGAGCAGGATTTATCCTGTCGAAATGCCTGTCATATTTATGAAGACGTTCGATTATTTTAGCCCGCTTGGCAGTTTTTGTCGGCTGCTGGTCGACTTCCACCCACTTCCGCTTGTACCTGGCATCCTGTGCTGCAGAAATACTTGGACGTATGCCAAAACAATCATCGAGTGCGATCTGCTCGCAGTATTCAACATGGCTGTAGATGAAGTCTTGGTATATTACTCTAGGGTGACGAGTGACTATGTTAATAGACTCATGTGGGTTATCTGAAACCAGGAGGTAACTGTGAGCACTGCTGACTTTCCAATTAACTTGCTTCTCAAGGTGTAGAAGGACATGATAGAGAACGCCGCTCTCCGCATGCTCCTCACGACATCCATAAAACGTAGAAGAAGCAAGGGATCTTCGCTCCAACATCGCTCGAAACCCATTCACAAAATCATCCTCCTGCTCCAACGAAGATCTGAAGTAGGTAAGAAAAATCCATCGACAGTGTATCTTCTGGGAATGCTTCTTTTTGTCCGAAGACCCTGATGGATGAGAAGAGGACCCGACCGGCACAACAGTGGGCGGTTGGGACAGTTTAGGGGTTGGTTCCAGGCGGTAGCGACCGAAAACCATTTCTCGTCTGTACGAAAGATTTGTCTGAATGAGCAAGTTGTTTGTGTTGGACTATCCGTCCAAAGGATAATAGTGTCCGGGGCTGCCCTCGACTATTTATGCTCCTTGGAAAGCCCTGGCATTGCAGGAGTGGCCCAATTAGGCAGTTTTCTTAGTCGCCATAATAAATCCCGCACTTTTTGCTTACAATACAGACTTGATCCTCGTGACCAAGCCAAAGTAGCACAGATTGTGGAGGGTCTCGGGTAACGAGACGGTAATGGCGGGCGGTAGCGGGCAGCAGAATCTCAAAGAGGGAATTCTTGGCAAGTTGGCCGTATTTCTTGGCGAGACTGAGCTTACCTTCCTCTTCTGGAAGAGGGGTAGAGATCACCTCGCTTAGGGCGGTGAACAGTAGTAATGGAGCAGGTAGTGATGGTTGCAGGTTGTTAGCCAACTATGTTTCTTAAATGGACGTTGGTTTTTTGGTGGCGCAAGGCGCGTTTCAGTTTTCCTGCTGCGTAGGCAGCATTGTAGTATACTTAGCAAGACTGAGAAAATCTCCTTTTCTGGTAAGGCGCGGGTTGGTACCCTGCTTATGAACATGACGGTATAGTTCACTGCATTTAGTGCCCCTGATGTGTATACAATAACTACTAATTTCAAACTTCTAGTAGAATTACTAAGCTCTCGAATATAACTATTTGTACAGTCTGATGATCAGTCTCGCATTGGCCTGGCTACGGCTTGACATTACTTATAGTATTGATTAGTGTATTGTCCATGAAGTCTGCTACTGCCTGGGCGTTCATGCACAAAGATATGTCTTGGTAGGGGTGTACAGAGAGACCGCCTTTTATACGTACCTTGTCTGTTGTTCAGTGGGCTCTACGCCGGCGCTCGCATCAATAACGCCAACCATGAACACACTATGTAGTTGGAACTTAAGAGAGGGACACACGAAGAACAGAGCAAGAATAACGAAAAAGAAAAGAAAAGGTTCCGTACAGCAAAAGTGTCAAAGTGGGAGATATGAGGAGAAGAGAGAGAAAAGGCGTGATAGACGAAGACTCATACTAACCCACTATGTATTCACTGTTTATGTAAAGATTGTACACTACTAACCACAAATAATATTGTCAGAAAACTTCACAACATTACCGTACCCCAAGTATTATCCTGAAACTGCGATTAAACAATGACAGTAATACAATGGTGAATGCAGATGCAATTGGTCAAATACGCCGGGTGTCACCGGATATTCAGCTGTGACGTCATGTGAATATAAAGAGCTCAGCACGTCTGACAGACCAACTCTGTTCCTCCAACTCACATCACCCATTGCACCATGGATCCAGCAAACGGATACTGTGGGCTTGAAGACTATGGCCTGGTGGGGGACATGCACACTTGTGCACTGGTCAGCAAGAATGGCAGCGTCGACTCCATGTGCTGGCCCGTGTTCGATTCCCCTTCCATCTTCTGCCGCATTCTAGACAAGGAAAAGGGAGGTCATTTTTCGATTACGCCGGATCGCAGATTGAAGAATCCTTTGAGTAAGCAGCGCTATCGCCCGTACACCAACATGCTGGAGACCCGTTGGATTCATGAGGAGGGTGTGGTGAATATCTTGGATTATTTTCCGATCGCAAAACCCAAGCCGCATGTGGTCGAGAAAGGGCTTCCCCAGTGGTGTCGATGCTACCAGAACAAAGGGTCTGCACAACAGGAGGCATGTCGTTCAGGGATGGTGCGGAAAGCAGAGTGCGTGCGTGGTGAAATGGAGATAGAAATCGAGCTTTTCCCGGCGTTTAATTACGCACGCGATTCACATATAGCCCAACAGTCTTCGGCTTCCGACGACGGTATCCAAGTTTACCACTTCCAGTCAGAGAGCCAAAATCTGGTTGTCAGCGTTTTGGGAGACAAGGGTGATATCTCCGAGGATAACTCCGATCTTAACATTGAATTTGAACTGTCTGATCGACCCGGCCACCTGGGCCCCGGTCTGATCGGGAAGGTTACCTTAAAAGAGGGACAGTCCGTCACTATGCTTCTTCATGATCAGGAATCCATAACGTGCAATGCTCAGGATCTAGCCCCATATTTACAGCAAATTGAGCGAACAACAGGCGATTTCTGGTCAGACTGGACCAGCAAGTGCACCTTTCGAGGTCACTACCGTGAGCAAGTGGAACGCAGTCTACTCGTTTTGAAGCTTCTGACCTACAAGCCAACCGGAGCAATCGTGGCAGCTCCCACCTTCTCACTACCCGAGCATATAGGCGGGAGTCGTAATTGGGACTATCGGTACTCCTGGGTGCGTGATGCAGCCTTCACGGTCTATGTATTCTTGAAGAACGGCTATCCCGAAGAAGCCGAATCATACATCAACTTCATTTTCGAGCGCATCTTCCCACCCATGGATAAGAATCCAAAACCAGGGGAGCCCTTTCTGCCTATCATGATCACTATTCATGGTGAGCGTGAGATCCCCGAGATGGAACTCGACCATCTGGAGGGGTACCGGGGGAGCCGACCGGTGCGTATCGGCAACGGTGCAGCGACTCATGTCCAGCTAGACATTTACGGAGAACTTATGGACAGTATTTACCTCTACAACAAACACGCAGCCGACATCTCATACGACCAGTGGCGAGCTATCCGTCGCATGATCGATTTTGTCATCCAGATCCGCCATCAGCCTGACCAGTCTATCTGGGAAGTGCGCGGACCACCGCAGAATTTTGTCTACTCAAAAATCATGCTTTGGGTGGCTTTGGATCGTGGTGTGCGACTGGCAGAGAAGAGATCCAATCTACCATGTCCGGACCGGGCACGATGGATGCACGAACGTGATGCACTATACGATGAGATCATGACCAAGGGGTATAACACTGAGAAGGGGTTTTTCTGCATGAGCTATGAGAACCAAGATGCTATGGACGCTGCTGTGCTTATTGCGCCCTTGGTGTTCTTCGTAGCGCCGAATGATCCTCGGTTGCTGAGCACCATACAGAAGATCACGGATGTTCCCGCAAAAGGTGGCTTGAGTGTGGCTAATATGGTATCACGCTATGATACTGGGAAGGTCGATGATGGTAAGCTGTCCCCATCTTCTTTAACTACGACAAACATCTAACAATCATCCCAGGTGTTGGAGGCAACGAAGGCGCTTTCCTAATGGTTACATTCTGGCTCGTCGAAGCCATGATGCGTGTAAGTACCGAACTCGCCTCCTAGTTGTTCCATCTCGTCACCTAACAATTATCATCAGGCCGCCAAGTCCAAAGCATATCTTCCCCACGACCCGTTCTTCCAACAACTGCGCAAGACAGCCACATCCCAGTTTGATAGCATTCTATCCTTTGCAAATCATCTGGGTATGTTCTCCGAGGAGGTTGCGACGTCCGGAGAGCAGATCGGCAACATGCCGCAGGCGTTTAGCCACCTGGCGTGTGTGAGTGCAGCGATGAATCTCGGCGGAGGGGGCGACCGATGATTTTACCTGATCTTGAAAAGGATTTGTAAAGAACGCTAGGTATTGAGAATAATGGCAAAGAGATGTGAAAGGTTTCTGGCGTTTTAACTTTCCCATAAATTACATTGGAATATGAAGCAAGATAGCATCAAGTTCCCTTTGAATCCGGCAGAAGAACTTTTAAACCCTGCAAGAACCTTTCATCTACTAGTACTTGAGGTAGACACAAAAATGCTACAAAGAATGTTTGATTAGTCTATACTATAAGAAAATATCTCTACCCTTTGATAATGATCGAAATTTATGTTTTACATGCCTCTACTACCATTGAGCCTATGGTTGTAATTGTAGGATTCCAATATATATTTTTTCGTAGATCACGGAAGCGGCTCATCATCTGCTGAGAATAGACATTATCGTCTAGCACTACACCGCCCGACCATCAAATAGAGAACTCCCAAAGGCAAATGAATGCAGAACCAGACAAGACAAAACAAAGAAGAAGAAAAAAAGAGGGAAAAAATGGAGGAGTAGAGGATACATATAGAAACACTCAACCTGAGTTTGAAAAAAACAAAAAAGAAAGCCCAACGCGGGGCTCGAACCCGCAGCCTTGAGATTAAGAGTCTCACGCTCTACCGATTGAGCTAGCCGGGCTAGTTCGGTGAAAGACCCAGAGGAATAATGCTAATAGTAGACACTATTGTTCTTCGATCTTCCAACCTGACCTGCATCACGTGCTTGAGCCCTTTGGAGACAGATGCATTAGTGGCATATTTTAGAGCCATTCCATATGCGAGATAGTGCATTAGTGTCATTTTTAGAGCCATCCTGAGGCCGTGCATTAGTGCTATGCTTTAGAGCGATTCTGTATGCATGGACCTGCATAGTGAGATAAACAATAACTAACGTAGACCTGAACTCTCATGTATGCCACGCTGCAAAAACCTAGATGGTAGCGCTATTCTAGGTATTGAGTAATAGACATCTTCGAATCAATTCATGCTGCATTACCAAGCTACCCTAGCAACGCGGTTTACTGTCGCCTCTTTCTTACCCTGCGCGAGTACCGTCCGATCAAAGAAGGTGTGTATCGACGAAATGTCTTATTAGTTACATTAGCAAACGCTATAGATCTTTAGAGAGCCATGGCCTACCAACTTCAGTCCATATCGGACACCGTAGTCGATTTCTCTGTCATCCGCAGCTCTGATTGCTGTAGCAGCTACGTAGAGCTCAATGGATGATGATTATATTGATTGTTATGGTCGCGGAGGATGAGGGATTCTCGAAGCTACACTAGATGGTCTCACCATACAAAATAGGAAGGAACAATCATGTGATAATCGCCGTGGTGAAGAGACATTCGCGAAGAGAAATGCTGTGCGCAGACGATTGCGCCGTTGCGCTTATAGGTTGAGACAGGAAGAAGTGGGTATCATCTTGATGCTTGACGAACCATGTATATTCTTAGATCGTGAGAAAGCCACAGCGACAGTAGTGGTCATCCATGTATCGTGCGAGTTGACCTATATTATTAGTAGTACAGTCAGCTTCCGAAATCCCGTTTGAGATAGACATATGACCACTTGCCTAGCTTATTGGACAAGAAATTGTGCCGCGTTTGGCTTTTCTTCGGTGCGAATGTCCAGAATGTCTTAACCTCGCCCACTACTCTGATAGTATGCGTCTTTCGATCCACCATTACTATATCGGGTATGAGTTTCGACTTTGCCTTCGTGATCTTCTGCAAGCCGCGCTTTCGCTTCTGCCCTTTCTTTACAGGGTCTTGGCGTCTATACACACCATATTGCGCGTCTCCGAAACGGACTCCAATTTTCATCAGCTCCTTATTTCCCCAACAAATTGCAGCACATCATTTACGAAGCGACCGTGCACCCCGAACTCATTCGCCACGCCAATTGCCTCTCGAGATATGATAGGTATGAATGCCTCATATCTATCACAGTAAGGTTCTATGAGGGTCTATATCTCCTTGGCGAAGTCTGGCCATTTGCAAGCCTGAGTGGGGCTCGGTGTGAACTTAGAGTTCCCAACTTTAGAGTCATGAATCCTGGTTCAGTAATCAATATTGGAAGACGGGACCAGAGCTGTTAGCGACGGCCCTCCGAAAATATTAGGAGATAGTGCCGATCTTAGCTAGTATCAATATGCTTGATATATACATTATAGACCTTAAGGTTGTTAGGCAACTTATCAGAATAGCGAGCGATAGTTTTGTATATATGGGAATAATTATATGATCATATCACTTGTGATACAGCTCCCTAGATTAGCATGAATATACATATATAGTAGATAGTTGTTCGAAATCGGAAAGGAAACAAGCCTTCGAACACGGAGAATATATACCTTTCTGCTGATCCAATATGATGAATTGATGGGGTTCACTTTCAGTGTCTTCACCTGAAGCTATACTATTCACGTCCACCCAGAACCGAAATATTCATAGTCTTCTAGATAATTTTCTACTTCACATTTTCTCTACGAACTGCATGAATACAACCATTAACCAGTGACCTTGTTTAGTAATACAATCTTGAGCTGCCATATGCACGGCACTGCATTAGCTTCACTTTTAGAGTCATCTTGGGGCCGTGCATTAGTGCTATATCTTAGAGCCATTCATATGCATGGGCCTACATTTGACAGCTGCCATCTGCACGGAGCTGCCTTAGTGTACCTTTTAGAGTCATTCTTCATGCACGGCCTGAATGGGTCGCTCTAAATATGTGGGCCTTGCCCGAGCAACCAATGAAACTGTTAGCTATCAGGGGTTTATGTACCCACTCTCTGCACAGGCCAGCACAATGGCGCTAATGCACAGTCTTGCAGGTTGATGGCTCTAAGCCTGTGGGACACATTGGAATATCCAATCAGGCTATAGAATAGATAGTATGTGGAGCTCATGATCAACCCAGGGAAGTTGGGACTGATGCACGATTATACAGTACACATAAATTCTTATCCCTGCAGATTACATAATTTCCGTCTTATTGCAGCTCTTGGCTAGTAATAAATGTGGCTAAAGCTAGTAAAATAAACTGTATATAACAGTAGGTAAAATTCAGCCCGTGGGATATAGCCAAGACGTATAGGTGACTCAAGACCTCATTGCTTCAAATACGAGCCATTGGCGTCCAATAGTGCAAACCTTGCACGGGTTGCTTTTGGGAGAATTGGTAATCTGCAGGAAAGAACTAAATGACTTTCCAATGATGGCCACGTATCTTACTTTATGAATAGCCCATAAACGCCGCAAAGACACGACTGTATGGTCACTGAAGACATGGAACATAATATCTGGCTTACTCCAGTTGGAGTATATCGTAGCGGATGCAATATTGGGTCATCAACTTGACTGATCATCGGGCTAAGCGACAAGAAAGAATCGGCTCGCATATATGGCAAAGAATGATGTGGCGAACATCACGAGAGCCGCGAACAAATGTAAAAATCTTGATGAAAATTGGGAGATACAGACGGGTTTAGACGATTTCCCGGATGACTCTAATGACAATTGGGATGATAATGATGATGGTCATGATGGCAATAGTAGAAGAGTAGCCCATTAATACATTACGACCCTGCATGGGAAGCAGTAAATCCATGTTCCCGGGACATCTGCAGCACGGCATTCGGAAGGTTTCACTCACTCGTTTGCTGTGACAGGTCAGGTGATTACCAGCTTGTCAGCATGCTCATCTAGACCAACTCTACCTCCCCAACCCCTCGTATACTCCTGGCACATTGCTTTTGCTCTCGTCCAGAGTTTATATAACCTTTTCATCACCTGCCTGACGTCTTTCGGTTCGACAGCAGTTGATCAGTCTTCACATCTTATCACAGCATCTAGTTTCCATTCACCCGCCCCCAGGTCCCTCTCTTTCCCCAACAAAATCGACCCCCATATCAAAGGCACCTCCCGTGACAGATTTCTGTCGAAAATGGGTACCCTCATGGTGGTCATTAATCCAATCATGGCCGCTGGCGGCTACGACAATGATCGCAGAGTCGGTACAGGACGTGTCCTTCCTACCAAGTTCAATCCTCCCTATCCTGACGATACACCACAATCCCTTTTCCCACCTGGCATCAAAGTCGACTGTGTGCCGCAGGTCCATCGCTTCATTGGACGAAACAACCCCCGCGAGCTTCTCATCTACACCAATGGCACCTGTGTGGAGAACGGCGGAGCCGTCCCCAGAGGGGGCTGTGGCGAGCCCAGAGGTGGTTGTGGTGTTGTCTACCGGTCTCCCGTGGACCTTCCGGAAGGCAAACTCAATCACTTCAAGATCCCTCTCGAAATCAAAGGACCCAGCGGCCGAAGACATCCTCACACAAGTGAGCGAGCTGAATTGCGGGCCGTAATTGCAGCCCTCCGATTCCGCTGCTGGACCGGAGAAGGGTTCAACAAACTGGTGATCGCGACTGATTCCGAGTACGTGGTGGAGGGAGCAACATGTTGGGTCCAGGGATGGATCCAGAGGGGCTGGAAGACAAGAACAGGGAATCCTGTTAGTAATCGGGACCTGTGGGAGTGTCTGCTGGGTGAGTTGGAGCGGTGGTATGATCATGGTATGGACATCCAATTCTGGCAGATCCCGAAAGAATGGAATACCGAGGCGGCTCGCCTTGCTGAACAGGCCGCGTTGGAGACCCCAGCAAGAGCGTTTGGCGATGTTTCCGGATACATGGTCTAAGATGAAATGTGCTTACCATGGGTGGAGGGGCTTCAATTATCTAGTCTGTTGTTTACATGGAAGGCCATATAAGACTGTTCGGATATATGGTAAGGCTGTTGTTGCTGGAACTAAACTTTGTATCTAAAACTTTTTCCAAACTATATATAGGGTCCTAACTTACGAGCGTATATTGCGGGCTTATTGGCAACAATTATCCCCTCTCGTACTGGAAGCTTAGGTAGACCGACCTTTGTGCATGTAGTAACAGCACCACAATTCAATTGGAAGCTTCCATCGTATTCAAGCGTCATTACTACTATCCCAGAGATTAGTATCATCATATTAATCCTCATGATCATGTACAAAAAATAGCCACTCAGATCCAGAGCGCTCGGTTCACGTGACTTACGAAATCAAGCGTTTGTGGCTATACGGAAAACGACGCTAGCGTGCAACTAGCTACACACTTAACCTGGTCCTGTTGGCTGGGAAATTCACCCCCTCGCGGGACAAAACAACCTCCAACGTGGCCTCGCAAAACGCACCAAACTGGTGAACAGTAGCTTCATTTGGTTGACATATAACGTGTCATTTCCGGAGAGCAACGGCATACTCCAGCACAGCTTTAATGTGCTGCCGCAGGGGAAAGGAGTCTGGACAACAGCCGGTCACTGGGATGGTGCTTGACTGCTGACGTGCTGCAGAACTTTTGTCCGGGTTCGCCTTTGGCGCCAAACTCAGCTGTCGGGGTTTCGGGACGGCGTATCTAATAGGGAGCAACCTGGTATGAGATAGGGGAGGTGTTGTACAGCTTTAAGCTTTTCGTTTTTTCTTTTTAATGATTCTGAAACGAGACGGTAACGAAGATGAAAATCAAGGGGTATAATAATAATAATAATAATAATACTAATAACGATAACATAGCCAAATAAAAAGTGAAATCAAAATAAGGAATAAATGGGTCGCAGATCTTGTTCCACCGCACGGGAATAACCGGGTCCAAGGCCTAACTAAACTATAAGACCCTCCCGAGTGGTCCCGATATGGCCCGTGCCGAAGAATTCGAACCCATCGCAGACAGTTAACGGTTCCCGTCTCGACCCATACTTTGTGAACCATGGATCAATACTACTTTCAGTTTCAGGGGAGCGCCCGTGAAAGTGGGCCGATTGGGCACCCAACGGTGAAAAATTATTAATAGTTGTTTGTGGTTAGGGCTTGTTTTTACTACAAGTCCAGGCCTTGGAAGGTATCAGTCTACCGGGATTTGTTCGGGTTCAGCATTCTTGGCACCAGACGTGAGTCATATCTATACTAGTAGTGACTATTTTGTGTGTATCATAATGTTTGAATGTAATTAGTAAGATAAAGTAGATCTGTTCCGAGATAATTTCACAAGTAGATAAGCGTATTAGAGCATGGATGTGGTATAGTATAGTCTATAAAGGAGATTCGATGGGTATGAGAGAATGCGCTTGCAACATGGAAAGAAACTCGTGTGGTATCGTGAACGTCCCTCGGTGTGGTTGTGGGGCTTTTCGTGGCTTCTCGAGGGATGGTATGTGGTCAAAGTGGTGCTCGTTGTGCATCCATATGCTTAGCATACGGTAGCGTCGATGAGGTCAGAACCCACAAGGCTGTAATTAGAGAATACGTTAGCGGCCGATGCGATGAGCTGCGGGTAAGTCCACACCTACATCTAGCGTCCCTGTCCAGCATAACGGCCAGGTTGGAAGTTGTATTCATCGTCCCAGTGCTCCTTCGCAGCTAGGCCAGCTTTCCAAAGGTCCAGATGTTTGCGAAAGCGCGATTTGAGATTGTTTGGGGAGGATGGGCGGTGTACGCCGTCCTGAATGTTGAGACTTAATGATGATGGAGAGTCCATGTTGAGCGGCTGTGTGATGAACCACGAGGAAGTATGGGAATATTGGGAGAGGAAGATGTTCTGATTCTACGACCTGAAATGACCAGGCTGGCCTATTCTTATATGTTTGTCACACCGGGAGAAAAGAAAATTTTTTATTGTTTTCTTTTTTTTATTCCCTCAAGGATAGCGTAAGCCTTGTCGGTTTTCTCTCGGCGCGGGTGATTCTCGGAATCTCGGCGATGGTTCGGTTTCACGTTTTTCTTTCCATATCCCGAGATTTCCCGCACCAGTCACACAGCACGGTTCCTGACAACTCATCCTTGGTCAACACAACGGACTCCCTGCCAAGCCATTGCCTGTATTGGATGAGTTAACACTTTCATCATTCCTGTTCCTATCTCGTCGTCTAGTCGGCCTAGATCTGGAAATGCTCTTTATCACTGTCTCCCTGCATTCTGCCTTCCTTCCCGAAAGCCCCAGCTATGGAACCGCTGGACAGCCCTATGCGACTGATGAGATCTGTATGGACTCGATACCTAGTCACTATCTCCCTGGCGTCATTACATATACCATTTGCTGACGATAGACGATACGGACCGTGCATCGCAACGTGGTGCGATGTAATTGCTACTGTCTAGACAGAGTTAGGTGAGTTGCGTTGCCCGATCCTGGTGTTCGCGAGATTTTGGTGGCACCACACCGTTATACGTCGACCTGGTTCTCAAACTCCAAATCCTAAGGTACGAGCTCCCATATCTATACCCAGTCAAACTTCGACGATCTGGGCCCACAATATGTACCAAGGATCGGTCAGATGCTGTAGTCATTCCCAATCACGTGTTACGGTCCTTATCCGGTTCACATGATTAGTGCCAAGGCTAAGCAATAGGGTTTGACGCATGACCTTCCTTACTGAAAAGCAAGAGCAAGGACTACCAATTGCCGCAGTTTACCCAAATAGTAACAGAGTGACCGATATGGCTCACCGTATCATTATCTTGTCTGATTGAAAGTTCAAAGGACCATTTTAGCGTTCAATCTATATAATATCACTATTAAATAAATATCACTGAACCTAACTATTTGTAACCCTCGACAGTGGCACAATGCCGACCATGAAGCTTGAGAAAAGAAAGCAAAGTCAGAACCCACCAAATGGGGTGATACCGAGTACAGCAGGAAATATATTGATACCCATTAAGAAAACAACGACTTTTAGTTCTTCACGTCCACTCTTTGGGCATCCCGCTCCCTCTCCATTCTTCTCCACCCAGCGGCAAACCTCCACTGAATCAAAGGTCCGACCAATGCGAGCAGCTGGACCGCGATGCAAATGGTAAACGCCACCCCAACCCCAACACTATTGATAAGAGGCATGATGAAGCTTGTACCCCCCGCAGCAAAGAGGCATCGTGCAAGGTTCAAACTGGCACTAGCCGCAGCGCTTCTATCGGGGAAAACATCAACAAGATAAGTCATGATGAGGGACTGTGTGGAGACAGCAGTCCAGCCCGTGATGAAGGTCGAGACGATAGGCACAGCGATATGTACCTTGCGTGAAAAATTAATCGTCCAACCAAACAAGATGATAGAAAGGCACTGGAGGATGGAGAAGATTGGCACAAGTCGAAGGCGGGCCTTTTCGAGGGGAAAGTTCTCTTCGCGTGTAGCCGCAGTGGTATCCTCTCCTTGCTCTGCATCAAGCGAAGCCTCATACCTGGTCTTCACACGACGATAGTCGGCATCGAGAATTTTACCAGTAACGAGTGTTCCGATCATGGATCCGACACCGTTCGCGATGAACGTCAAACCGATCTGCATCTCTGACAAACCATAGCGGCTTTCGAAAAGGGAGGACATCGCTGTGATGCTCATCTGCCATACGGCGTAATATATTGCGAGAAAAATGATAATAGGTGCCGCGTGGTTGCTCATGAGTATACGAAGCGGGCCCAAAACATCAATCTTTTTCTTTGCGGCGCGCTGCGCTTGGCCGTCCGGAATCTGCTCCCAATCGACCTTGGTCGTTTTCTGATATATGTCCAGCGGAAAGTTCACCAGTGGGTTGGGAGACTTCAAACTTCCATTACCAACGATCGATCGAAGAGTCTCTGGAAGAAACACGATGAGAAAGCAGAGGAAAGCACCGCTGTAAATGGTCAAGAACCAGAAAATCGCCTTCCATCCAAGGGACCCAGCAATTGCACCTCCGATTACGGGACCGACGGCAACAGGGACGAGCAGACCAGCTTGGAAGATTCCCATGTAGCCACCTCGTTCGGCCCGAGTGGTGATGTCGCTGATAACGCCAGATCCAATTGCAATCGTGCTAGCGCTTCCAGTACTTTGAAGACATCGGAGAACAATAAGTGTCGCGTAGTTCTTCGTCTCTGCAAGTCCAATACAGGCGCCTAGAAAGACAATAAATGTGCACATGTATGCTGTCCGGCGGCCTTTTACATCAGAAATTGGGCCCCAGAGGCTGGGTGCTAGACCCTGGAAGATCAGATAGGAGGTAACAGTCAGGTTGAGAAGTTCGGTGGAGACATTGAGGTCATTTGCAATTGTCGGTATTGCTGGGAAATAAATGTTGGATGCAAAACCGGAGACTATTAAGACGTTAGTAGGGTACGAAGAGATATGGACTTGGTATAACGTACATGTTGCTGCAGTTGATACGATAATGATGATCAGCCACTTCTGACGCTTATCGAAGATACTGTAGGGTGGTTCGGGAGTCGCAATTCCAGTCGAATTGTCCGATTGAACCAGTGCCGCATTGTCATCTGAAGGCATATTGTATATAATATGTGTCTCTGAGAAATTATCAATTGGCAATGGACTGGGATGTAACGCGACTGCTATAGAAAGCAGCCCTCCCTATAAACAACGTCACCGTGGCAATCCCGTGATCATCCCGCAGTATTTTTGCGGAGTTCGGACCTGAGCCCCGGACTTCCGATTCTCAGGTCCGTTCCATCCAAAAAGTGCATCTCCGCTCTCTTTATTCAAATGCATCCTATATATAGCGCAATCTAGCAATCTGAATCAATACCGATGCATCCATGCTCACTGTCACTTCAAATATCAGACCAACATGGATAGCACTGCCACCGGTTCAATCAACTTTGGCAAAAACTATGCCGTTCTAAACCTAGACTGGATCACGGTGCTTATCGACGCCGTCAAAGACACCCCTGAAGGTCAAGCCTTGATCGAAAACTTGGCCAAATGGAACGATGCCGTTCATGCGAGAGCGTCTCGTCCTCTAACCGTTTTCTCTACACTCTCTTTCTATCCTGGCCAGCCAGAAGTCCAATCCGGTACTCCTTTTGCCAACCTCATTGCCCCCTTCGGAGAGTTCAGACACGGTTCACCTGAAACCCAAATTTACAAGGCATTCAGCGTGGACAGTCAAGACATCGTTCTCCCAAAGACTAGGTGGTCCGCAACGACAGGAAGTGTATTGGAGCAGATCTTGCAGGCACATGGTGTCAAGACGGTTATCATTGTATGTAACACGTATTCTAAAAACGTGAGGATGTGCTGACTAGGTGAATAGTCAGGATTGACTCTTTCTGGCGTGGTGATGGCTACGATCTATCGGCTTTTTGACTTGGACTACAATGTCTATGTTATCAGGGAAAATGTTTTGGAGTTACCTGTTGAGCAGCATTCGGCATTCGCGAATGTTATGCTCAATATGTTGCTGCCAAAGATGGGCATTAAAGTCATCTCGGTGGATGAGGGAATTAATGCTTTGAGCCGATCTTAATGTGAGGATATGCTAATTCTCTATGTTGGGTTGTATTTCTCCAGAGCTTATGCCCTGCTCGTAATTCATTTGGCAATTTCAAACCATTTTATAAATCGAGACATGTATGTATAACTGTGATAATGAACTAAAACTCAGGTAAGCACCAAACTACGCAAAATAGGAAGGAAAATAAAATGTCATGGCTTCAGAGCTCAAATGAGATCATGTGACGAGGAGTCTGTATCCGGAAGCCAAATTAGAGTCCGAGCCCGGACCCACTTCTCAGCTCCGACACCTCCGTCACTTCCGATCAGAAGGAGATCAATCCAACTTCTCCATTACAAACACCAGAGATAACGGCCAAAGAATAAGAAGGAGCGCGATCAGCGACTCCACCACAAGTACTAGTTTCAATAACGATGAAGTATTGATACAGAAGATGAAACCTTCTAGATACTCCACCTCTAGGCAAAAGGCCTGTCAGCAGTGTGCTAGTGCGAAAGCTCGTTGTGACCGCAGATCTGGAGGCAGGGAGCCATGCTCGAGATGCATGCATCGTGGCATCCCATGCTCATATGTTCAAGATGATGCTTCTGAGCGGAATCCAACAAGCCCGGTAGCACCACCCAGTCCATTCTCGGTGTCGGATTCCTCACTTAGAGGTTTGGGAGGTGGCGTTCTGGCCATGAGTAACTTGCCAACTTCAACACTACCATCATCTATGGGCACCGAAGTGCTTGCTAACACTCAGAACGAGTTATCTGCGTTGGAAGATGTCTTAGACTTCTCATCTCTTGACCTGGTGTGCCCTATCAATGCCGATGATATTCAGAATCGTTGGATCCAGGCATATATTCCGATGCCTGGACAAGCAGTCAAGAACTACCCTGATGGTGTTAGATCATATATTTACTTGACTCTCAGGTCATACTCTGCGATGGCTGTCAGTGGCCGGGGGACCCTGCCCTTCATTCATCCCAAGCAGATGATCGCGCAGCCAGCCGGTTCACCTCTCACTACCTGCCTGAGCTTAGTACGAATATGCTCGAACCAGCTTCCTGGAAGCCGTCAGGCGGCAGTTGGTGTTCTACGTCGAGAAATACAAACTCTGGATCAAGATCGGGCGAAATACACCAGTGATGGTCTGTTTGCCGCGTTTCAGTCTTACCTGATATACTCCATGGTTCTGTTCTTCATACTCGGACAATCATGCGATGATGACTTTCGCGCTATAATGACGAGCCTCCAAGAGCTAGCCTGCGCTTCATCTCGGCAAGGGTTGATATGTGCGGCTGATCAACGACGAGCGCGACCGAAGTGGGAAGAATGGATTATAACGGAGGCCAAGCGTCGGACACTTTACGTTATGTATTTGTTCGATAGTATCCTCTCTAGCCAGGAGGGTCTTCCTACATTCCTTGGCACTGAGCTACGAGGTCTGCCTGCTCCGGCCAATAAGCTACTGTGGCAGGCAGGAACGCGGTATGAGTGGGAGAGGGAATATAACGTACATATGGCGGACTGGATGGAAGGATGTCTAACCATTGACGAGTTATGGCCCACGCCTGATGATTTAGGGGAGGTTGGGGTTGCAAGGAGGCGTGCAAGGGTGGATCAGTGGCTGCAGAACCTTGATGAATATGGAACAATGCTTTTCGCCATTATGAGATGTACTCACGGCGACTGATGGATGCTGTTCGTATTCGAGATACACAGAGTTGTTAGTGCCCTATTCAAAAAGATTCACCATCGTGATCTTCACGGTACGTACTTGGATTTATTTAGAAAGCCTCACGTGGCATTTCACACAGGGCAAGTTGACTTAACATCCAGCCTTTCAATCCCAGGTCTTGATAAGATCGTAAGATGGAGTTTCATAAGCAACTCCTGTCAGAAACACTTGTTGTGGGTCTTTCCCTATAGGGAAGCTCGTAGACCTTTTCTAAGCCGTAGGGTGCAGTTCCTTACCTGAACAAGTATCACTGGAATTTGCGGCGCAGCACAAAGCAGGATTCTGGCTTTGGTCAGCGCATTAGCTATGCAACCGGTGTTCTTGGTTTGCAGTAACCCAACCAATCAGCATGTCGTCATTGTACAATCAGAGTGCCATGAAGTCGTGCGTGCCGGCTGCGGCCCTTCGCTTCCTGGCCCCCACTGACTCTGGCCCCCACCACAGTACCCTCACAGTGGCCGATGATTCTGCCTCGGGAATCGCTGATAAAGAGCGCCAGACCATGGCGACAAGCAAGCTGGCGGTGGCTCTGTGTTAGCCCATCAGGAGTGGTGAAGGTACAGTTATTATAGTGGTTATCTACTCCAGATCTGTTATTTGTACGAAGTATCCAAAACCATCCAAAGAGATGGTTTCGTCCAATACCTTGCTTCCATCCTTTATAACCCTATCACTCTTTATGTTTAGCCTGCGTGGGAGGTAAAGTTAAATCATTTGTCTGCCTTGAGTACTCACTGCTCCACCATGCCCTCCCTCGAATCGAGACAAGTAGCTGTCATTGTCAGCTTCGCAATACTGAATGCATTGGCTCTGATAGCCGTGGGTTTGAGGTTCTACGCTCGGGCCTTCATACGGAGAGAAAGCCAAGCTCATGATATCCTTACCATTGTCTCGTTGGTTATGCTCATAGGTTACACAACCTGTCTTCTAGTTGCTACAGTCAAAGGAGGCGTCGGTATACCTCTCACTCAAGCTATAGCATCTGGGCTTAGCATCATGAGCGTGTTGAAGGTGAATATGCTTTTATCCAAGACCACCAGAGCTATGTGGCTGACGAATACACCGCATGTAGACTTTCTTTGCCTCCCAGCTATTCTGGGCAATTGGAATAGCCTGCTTCCGTCTTGCAATCCTTGACCTCTACATTTACACCTTCCCAGTCCAAACGTTTTGTATCGCGGCATATGTACTAGAAGGAATTATCATGCTGTATCTCATTGGTAGCATTGCCACCACACTACGTCTCTGTCGCCCATTAGCATACTACTGGAATCCAAGCCTCGAGGGCTCGTGTGGCAATGCAGTGACTGCGGAACTCGCGGCGGCCGTCATTAACATGATCCTTGATATCATCGCCGTAATACTGCCAGTACCAGTTATTTGGAAGTTACAAATGGCCACCGAGAAAAAGGTCGCCGTTATCGCCACCTTTGGCCTGGGACTAGTGTGAGTCAGCTCACATACCTCACCCTGCTGGGGACGTTGCTGACCGAAATCCAACCAATAGTATTTCTGTTATAAACCTCATCCGTCTCATCAAGGTCTTAGACTGCACCTTGGATCAAGACCTTACATACTGCACGGCTGATAGTGCCATTCTAACTGTGGCGGAAATGGCAGTTGGGATCATGGTGGCATGTGCACCCACCTTTGGCCCGGTCATTTGTCCTAGCCGCAGAAGACGGTTCGCAGAGCAGGAGCAAGGCCTCAGTTGCAGCAGTCACGCCAGCGGCGGTCGGTGGCCGTTGAAGCGATCGAGACAGAATACTACTGCTTCTTCTCCTTCTACTGCTGAACACCACCCTTACAGACAGTTTACATCGGTTCATTACGATGCGAGTTTGGAAATGCAAAGTCAGAACTCTCGGACTGGGCTTGTTCAGAACATCCATCGGAACAAATATCCCAGCGAAGATTCCATGCCCCCAGGCGTTGAATAAGCTTAGATATGATATAATCAACATGTAAACAAGCCTGGAGAATCAGCTCTCTATCAAGCGACTTCAAATCAACCAAGCTATAATTACAGGCGAATAAAATACAAAATTCCATAGAAGTATAAGGCCTAACGCGCCTTTTCTTTGCCCGATCGCTTTCCAAAAAGCTGTTTCCGTTTCTCGGCCGGCTTTAGAATCTAACAGACAACAATTCACCGATAAGCATTCGTTCTACTGAACCTCAATAATAATAAAGACACATATACGACTCACCTTAAACGAGCACATAAGATCCTCGTCAATATCCAGCATAGCCCCCGAATTATCAAACTCGCCACAATAATTTGGCGCACTGAAAAGAGTTATGAGCTGCCGCTTAGCGAAGAACTCATATCCATCCTGAACACACTCATGAGCGCGGCATATAAGGTCGAGATCATGCTTCTGGATAAACCGATGAACCACATCAGGACCGAAAGTAAACGATACACCACGGTCATTTGGGCCCCAGCCCAGAATATGCTTGCCCGGGTCGGCCCAGAGGAGGTCGCATAGTAAACCCTCATCGGGGATCTTATTGACGATCAGTACTCATCCTGAACAGAAAACGGGACCAGGAGCATATGATATGACTCACATCCGTAGGTCGCATAATGCGCCGGATTTGGTCCATAGAAGTCAAGTCCGGGCTAAGCCCTCCATGCATACAAAATATCTTGTCTTCTATAATAGCGACCAGAGGGAGACAGTTGAAACAATCGATGAATGTCTTCCAAAGCCTGACATTATACCTTCGTTTACATTCATCGTAGAATCCGTAGATGCGATTGATGGATGCGCATTCATGATTCCCTCGCAAAATGAAAAAGTTCTCCGGATACTTGATCTTGTAGGCTAGCAGGAGACAGATACATTCTATGGACTGTTTGCCGCGATCCACGTAGTCACCGAGAAACAAGAAGTTGGATTCTGGTGGAAAGCCACCATATTCGAATAGGCGTAATAGGTCGTAGTATTGTCCGTGGATGTCGCCGCAGACCTGGTGCTTATCAGTTATCTTCTAGCAAGTTACAGTATATATGTGATGCCAAAGGTCTTACCTTGATAGGTGCCTCAAGTTCTAGTAGTATCGGTTGGGTGAGGAAGATCTCCCGCGCCATGCGGCAGAGATATTCGATTTCGGCCTCGCTTATTTCAACAGGTTTGCCTGGTCGTGACCCTCTTACTGCTACTAACCTCTCAATAAGAGCATCCAAGTTCACGTTGTCCCCCTCTGCCATGGTGTTGACTAGTGATCTATAAGCAGCTCTGGTACCAAGGGACTCCATCTATCGACAGCAATCATTGGCGGGGAAGTCTGGGGAAGATGGAGGCTCTGGCCCGGAACAGCAGGTATAAATACAATCTGGGAATAGAATCTCAGAGAAACTTTTCAGTGTTTCAAGCCAAGATGATATCCATACCACCGGGTTGATCCGCTTGTGATAATGTTCCTGGGGAGGTATTTGACAATCGCGATGGATCGTCGACGATATGGGCCAGTCACGTGAATTGCTGCTCGGAGAATCCCAAGGCCTTCTGTAAACACGCTCACATTGGTACCGAAAGAAAATAGCAACAAATTAAGATTTATCTTGGCTTCAAGGTGAACTCCGACTAGAATGTCGGAGTTGAGCCTAGCCAATCATGATTGGCAAATCCTCACAGGAGGTTACTAATGCCGCCACCCTTAGTTATCCCACGGACAGGGTTCTACCATAAATAATTTCTGCCTATTCAAAGTATTCCGGAACAGTTTCGTTGTTCATGCACTACATTCAAGTATCTGTTTTTATGAATATCTGTTTTTATAAACTCTCGATATCATCCTGCGTTTACCAATTCTACTTACACATAGTCTTCTTCGCAGCGAACAATGATAGTTGACATTACGAGTAGGCCAGATAAGCAGTCGAAGCCAAAGGGATTGGACTATCAGCATACCCGAAACTTGGACGCATTGATCGAGCAATTAATGAATTGTATAACCTTGTCAGAGGATAATATAGAGGGATTATGCGATCAGGTACAGTGTCAATAGCCTTTATGACCAGGCCATTGTTGACATTCTCTCTAGGCAAGGGAGTTGTTGCAAGATGAATCAAATGTACAGCCAGTCGTGAGTCACCTGACTAGCTACCAGTTCCAGTACACAATATAACAGCCCTAATGATCATTTTAGTCCAGCCCCGTTACAGTCTGTGGCGACATTCATGGCCAGTATCATGACCTGATCGAGCTTTTCCGAATAAGTGGACCATGTCCAGACACCAATTACCTCTTCATGGGTGGGATACCAATCCTAAAGCTGCAGTCCGAGTATCATGTCTCTAATATCATCACACCTTGCTAGGTGACTACGTCGACCGCGGCTACCATTCCGTCGAATCAGTATCCCTCCTCGTCGCCCTCAAAGTCCGCTACCCCAAACGCATAACGATCCTCCGGGGCAACCACGAATCCCGACAAATCACTCAAGTATATGGCTTCTACGACGAATGTCTGCGGAAGTACGGCAACGCCAGGGTATGGACATTATTTACAGACCTATTCGACTACCTCCCTCTTACCGCTCTTATCGACAATTGCATCTTCTGTCTCCACGGAGGGCTAAGTCCCTCTATTGATACTCTGGATAATGTTCGAAAGCTAGACAGAGTACATGAACCTCCTCATGAAGGCCCGATGTGTGATCTCCTCTGGAGCGATCCTGATGACAGATACGGTTGGGGCATTTCGCCTCGTGGCGCCGGGTATACGTTCGGACAGGATATATCTGACGCGTTCAATCACAATAACGGTCTCAGTCTTATCGCGCGAGCACATCAGATGGTAATGGATGGGTATCTTTGGGCACATGATAAAAACGTGGTTACGGTTTTCTCTGGTATAATCTACTTCATTGTTGAAAATGGCTGGGAACGTGCTAATGGGTAGATTCTAGCTCCGAACTACTGCTACCGTTGTGGCAATCAAGCAGCTATACTGGAGGTAGATGAGCAACTCAACTACCAATTGTAAGACTGATGCATGCGATGTGAGCCCTGTACGTTTGCTAACTTTGGAAACCAGTATACAGTTTGATCCTTCGCCACGGACTGGGGAACCTACAGTGCATAGAAGGACGCCAGATTACTTTTTATAGCTGTCAATTCGCCTACAACGCGATGGGTTTTAAAAGAGTTGAGTTGCTACTATATACTTCGATTTACTAATCTTGCCGGTGGCAAATGTACTAGAGGTAAGGTATTAAAATGAATTCCGGGCACGAATGATGGTGTGTTTATATCAATTTCAAAGTTTGTTTGGGCTTGTCCTCCGCGCTTGGCAGAATATGTGTTTTATGTTTTTGTTTTTACACCTCACCAATCAAGGAATACTTATGGCACGTTATTGTAGTCCAGTTGATAAAAGCCAAAAGAAGGTGATATGCAATGTGATTTGGAAAAGAAAACCCAAAGCAGCGGCAATGGAATCATTTCCTAGCATATTTTCACAGTTTCGAGGGCCAGGTAGATGACCAATTGAGTTCTGGTTGCATTTTCCACAACAAATGGTTTTGGCAAATAAAAATGACAAGAAAAGGTAGGTTCAAGTAAGTGTCGACGAGTGACCGAGCAGGAGAGAGACGCGATTGAGAACGAAGGAAGAATGAAAAGATCTAGTAGAGCCGAGCAGTTCATTTATTAACATAATTGCTTCGATTGTGTTCTTACTGTACCGAGGACATTTTGGCTGAAGTCGCTCAATGTATGTGTCATGAAAAGTGGCCTGGTCTAGTTTAGGAAATTTACCACACCGTGTCTCATTGTGTCCTCTCAGTTATAGTGAGTATCCTCAGTCGGTCACCATCATTGGCTTAGTGGTAATCGAATATACCACGGTATAAGATATTCTGCTGTGGTGCTGACCAATGGGTTCATCAGCCGGCTTTGAACCACAGAAAAAGTGACAATGCCCAATTGCCTCAAGGCACGCTATTGTCAGCTAGATATATCCGAGGAAGCGTCAGACATCGTTCCTGAAGGTCAACAGAAGCCGAGCCACGTGGGTTTACTAAAAAGATTACCATCATCGCAATCCAGATAGAGCACCTCTTGGGCACTCCTAACACTCACCTCATAGGAGCGAAGGTAACCTGCGTACATAGATATTCACCGCTACCTGGACATCAACTACGTACGCGATAGGTCAAGTGGAGATTTCCAGGAATACTGTCTTCCGTCTTCAACTCGTTCGAGTTGTCAATAAACCGACCTCAATAGCTGTCATTGGTATGATTACAGTCATAGACCGCGAATAATGAAGGTCTGCTTGGGGGGATCAATAGGATCGACGAATGGCTGTATCTAGCTTTGCGGTGGGCTGTGATCTAGTGGAAAGTAATCTCCTGAGACCGGACCCATACCACTGTGTAAAGGGACCAACAAATCGGATATGGAGGGTTGGAAGGACCCTGAAGGATATTGTTCAGAAGTGGGGCGAATATTGTCCGAGGCGCTGTACCTTGGCTAGCTATCAATAGTGTCAGCTTAGTAGATGAACAACGACCTAGTGTCTCAGATCTGTTTATTGGTTCTACCTGTTGAATAGTTTCCCTGCAGCAGCCGTGGCGGGCCTGATTGGGTCACCAATATTTTTCGGCGATCCACCCAACGGGGATCCAGTCAGTTACGTGGGGTAAATGTAGGGTTCCGAAGGAAACTTGATTTTGCCGGCAGAATTTTCACACATGAAGATCATGATATTGGGTAATATTAGGCAGAACGGGAATCCCGGAAGACGAGCATGGAGACCGTGATTAACGCCTACGCAGGTGGGAATGTCTTCAAAACGTGTCTGGCTACAGTGAATGCCCTAATGTCAAAGTCGCTGCCAATGTCTTTCGAGGAGCCCGTTTGGACCTGTCTCTTGCCTCTAAGATCTAGTTATTACCACCAAGTAGGCCATATCCCTTCTAAGGTACATGTGCATCAACAATCTCACAGCGTCATTGCATGCTCGGAAGACTTTAAATCGATATTCCCCGCATAGCCAACTCATCATACTCCAAACGAATGCCACGGATATTGATACGTAGTACTTTCGCATTTTAGTAGACAGTCTTGGTACGACTGCGTGTCCGACTACTAACGCTACCTTCCCCTCTAATTTCCATCTTTCGGGTCTCCTGCGTCTTTTCAAAACCCTCGGCAGTCGAGTTCGAGTTATCCGTTGAAGAACCTGACAGTGTAGCGTCGACAACATTGAGTCCTTGGTTAATTTCTGTTCTCCTGGCCGCGGGGGCCTTCGTAACACTCTCGGTATTTGACCTCTCCGACGCAGCAATTGTGGGACGAGAAACCCCGGTTTGTGCGGATTCGAGAAGCTCTATTACACTTTGATACGTTCCCTTCATGGAAGAGCCTTCATGAGAAGCTCGCATCTTCCACTGGGCCACTTCCACGGGACTGTTGTTCTTAAATTTTGTACAGTATGATCGGAAGTTTGGATCTGCTCCCAAGTTGAGAAGGATTTTTATAACTTCCTTATTGGCGGAAATGGATGCAACATGTAGCGGCGTTCCCCATTTTGCAGAAATTGTCGTGGTCGGATCAAGACCCCTGGAGAGAAGGAAGCGAAATTTGATAGCTGCATCGCACCTCCAAACAAGGGCGTCAAATAAGAGACTGGGCTCCAGCTTCGCCCCATATTGCACAAGCAAATCGAATGTAGCTCCGTTGTCCTCCCCGACTAGATCAAGCGAGCTGGAGAGGGGGCTTATCTTTCTCGGACCACAGCGGTTGGGGTCAACGCCTCTTTCGAGTAATTCCCGGGCACAGTTAACCGAATAAAATCTACAATGGGCAAGAATTAGACTTGCAATCAATAACAATGGTGTTTGGAGATTGACATACCGCAGAAGAGGCTCGCCATTAGTCGTTATACAATCACTAGGCTTCAGACCACGATCAAAGTAGAGGCGAATGACGCGCGGGTCCTGTTTCGTATCATTCCCACAGAGACAGCCGATTGCATTGGGAGACATAGGCACACCTGCCTTAAAGAGGGCGGCTACTATGTCCGGATATGCCCCTTTAGTGGCAATCCTTAGTCCAGTGTCAAGATCTTTAGCAGACAGTCTTCCGCTGGTAAGAGCCCTCTGGACTCTCCGAAGATCACCCTCCATGCATGCCTCCTGAAATCTGTATGAGAGAGCATCGTTCTCGGTATTGTGTGACATGGTCAGGGGTGTCATGGGATTGAAGCAAACAGAGAGTTCTGGAGTTTGGTGTTTCAATTGCTGTTACGGTACATGGGTCGGAACAGCAATTTGGGGTTAATGCGTTTGGAGAAGGCGGTGACAAAAGCGGAAGACATACCCAGTCACGATCAGTCTATACCAGCTAATACAACCGAACTAGTATTAATCTGTGCTATTTGGTCTACTCGGTGAAGAGTTATCATCGGTATGATATTGCTCTTCGAGCTCATGCGGATATTCAAATTTCAGGTACCAGTAGCTACAGTGGGGAGGTAGCCTTGGCATGGCCCATCATTTGTTTGTATCCTCGGCCGAACGTAGGATGAACCCCCAATGCGGAAGGCTTGTCTGTACAGATTTTGTCTTAGCCTGCATGTTCCCTTTACTGAATGGGTGCGCAACTTCAACTATGGATTCTATTTTGTAAGACATGTGGAGAGAAAACTTATGTCAATGTGGGATCTAGTTGAAGCCACACAATATATAATACCACAGGTGCTAGTCCAGTAGTTTGAGTCTTTTGAGAAGAAGAATCCTAGTACTACATCTAGGAGTGCCTGCAAATCTAGCGTGGTCCTAACTCCCCAATTCTTTCTATTTAGACACAATGACACGCCTGCCACCGTTCCTCGTCTATCTTTTTTCTATTTTTGCTCGACTCTGCCATGCAGAGGATGAGTATTTCTCCGTGGGCGATCTGAGCCAGTACACCACAGATGGAGTTCGTCTATCACAAATCCCTTCCCGCAAATGATTCTCTGTAAACCACCTAACACACCCCTCTAGATTGCCACGCCTGCACTTACCGGGTCCGTGATTGAGGTCACAGCGGTTGGTGACCCGACCGAGAATGGAATTCTAGCCTTCCTATCTCCGGATATGCAGACCAGCCTAAAATCCACCATGGATAGTGAGTGCGGGGCGGAGATCGACTCAAATTGTTACCAAGGGGTGTTGGATATACTTGATAATCCCGATCGAGTGATTCAATCGGGTAGCCTCCAGAAGCGCTATATAACTCTTCTGGCGGCGGGAGCCGTTGCAGTGCTCGGCTTCTTGATTGCCAAGGTTTACCAGGAAGACAAGGTCGTCCCAGTCCCTATCAAGATACCACCAGAGCAACTGGAGGATTCTTTCGATCTGGAAACCGCCACCGCCATTGTCTTCGTAACCGATGACAACAGTTCGGGACAGACTATAACGCAGGCTCCCGAACAAGACAGGGCAACTGGATGGCCAGCCTCGTTTACGACCTTTGCGAGTGCCGGAAATGGTGCGAGCGCCGGGGACATGGGAATTGAGTTAGACGCAAAGACGGCGGCGCACCTTCAAGCTCTGTTGTCGAGATCAGACACCAGCAACTGCGATCTGGGCTCCGACTTTTTCCCTTCCTCTACTCTCCGAGCTCGCTCTTTAGATATGGACATTATCTGTGGGGCGCAGAATATTCTCGCAGACGGAATCGGACGGGATGGATATCCCAACTGGCTTCTCATGAATCAGAGACGGTTTCCATGGACCGATGCGGAGGTTGTTGCAGGACTGAATACGGTAGTGGGATGGGCGCTGACTCAGGCTCGCCGACTAAACCCAACTATCAGTTCATCCCATCTTCACGACTTGGCTGTTGGGGCCTTCGTCTTGTCATTAATCTACTCTATGAACGGGGCCATCACGACAAATAACATCATTCCATCTGCGTCCCTTCAGGGTGGTCCCACTGCTACGGTTTGTCAAGCGCGAACTGCAACGCAATGCAACGTCGGATGTGAGGTACAGCCCGTAGCCCCTCAATTCGCCTGCTCAACAGCCTGTGTGACCGTCACATCTTGCGATGTGCAAAACACCATTACTACCACAGCCACGGCGACAATGACCGCTATCGGCTCAGATCCTACCGACGATTTGGATGGCCAAGGACAGCAGGTTGCAGTCGCATCATACATCAATCCGCTGAGTGATCCAGCAGCTTGGGACCGGCTCATAGATTACGGCAAACAAGATGCCTATATTAGTTGCCAATATTGTCAATGGACCGGATTCGACAGTTGACAGCAACTGGGAAGATGTCATCCAGCGAGCTTCGTCCGCAGGAAAGACCGTCCTCGGATATGTGCGAACTGGATACCTGGGCGTGAGTGACCAGAAGTTCCAAACACGCCTAGGGTCCGGAGACTTGGCCGATTGGACAGCTCAGATTGAAGAAGACGTGGATATGTGGTACAAGCTTTACGGCGACAGCATTGGCGGCATTTTCTTCGACGAAGGCTGGCCTGAGTGCGGCAACAACAACGAATACGTCAACCTGTACAAGTATATCAATGCATATACTAAGCGCGCCCACCCCGGTGCACTCACAGTCTTGACCCGGGATCTCCCATGGCATCTTGTTACGAGGACACTATGGACACGCTGCTCACATTTGAGTTGAGCTACGACTCCTACGTCAACTCGTATACTCCCAATGATTGGACGCCAAAAGATCCACGAAAGCTCTGGCATATCGTATATGATGTTCCAGAAAGCGCTGTGAGTGAGGTAGCTAAGTTAGCAAATGAACGCGGAGCAGGCTTTTTGCAGCTTACGGATGACACTTTACCCAACCCATACGATACTCTGCCCGCAGATTCCTATATCCAAAGCATGATGGATTCAATTAACGGTGGTTCACCGTTAAATGCGGACGCTGCATCTTGGGGATCTGGAGGTGCTGTAGGAGCTTTGTCTGGACTGACAGTTGTGACATCAGATTACAGCTCCGCTAAACTGTCGTGGGACGCAGTTTCAGATGCTCTTGGCTACTATGTGTATTCCGGCGACAGCCTCATTGCAAGTGTCCCCAGTTCAATGACAACCGTCACAATTGGCGGTCTCGACCCCGGTACCAGTTACGCACTCCATGTTAGTGCCGTGGGTGGCAGCGGGAATCTGGGTTCATCATCGAATACCGTGACTGTGGAGACTACACCCTTGCCCGATGGTAAAACCGTGACGAACTCCTACGCATCAACCAGTGAGGGTTCAACTACGATCCACGCCGACATACTGGTCCCTTATTCCTTTGTTCGTCTCTACATTTGGGACTCGGTGGGATGTGAGTTTGACACAGATCCGGGTTGGAGCATCAACTTCAAGATCGATAACTATGTCTGTGCCCCGTACATGGTCGAGGGAACGACATTATACAAGTATAGTGGCACCGTTCCTGAAGGCTCTACAGCTCCGCCGTGGTCCTGGTCAGTAGTCGGACCCATCACTCTCACCATTACAGACTACACTTATACTTGGACATTGCCAATCGGCACCTCCACTATCGACACTAGCAAGTTCGTGGTTCAGGCGCAAGGCTACAATCCCTTGACCAATATCTTCGAGCCGGTTCCCGACGACTATGATTGCAAGGGCTCGTCTATGTGCAGTACACCTGATCTGTTAAAATGGTGCGATCACGCTGTAAATACCTTGTATCGCGACGATGATCCTACCTATCACTCGGCGGAGTAAGCTATATTTGTCGCATGTTTGATTAGAATGAGGAAACGACTGACTGCTTTGCTTAGTGATCTAAACTCGCTTAGTGGAAATTGCTGGGGAGACCAGAATCGTGGTTGTGGTGTCTTTATACAAGGCCAGAACTGCAGTATCAGTGGTAATGATATGTGGAATGACTACCAGAACATCCGCAAAATTGGCGGGTGTAAGAAGTGCGGCACATACCATAGGGGAGACGGTTGCCTCGTGACCATTAACTATGTTTACCAATGTGATAACCATTGATTGGTGTCATTGATGGAAGGATGAAAGGGCGCCAGGGTTGGGGTACTCTTCAGTTATAGTTGACGTTGTCCAAAACATTGTTTTTGTTGGTATTTTGGCGTGAGGTGTGCAGTGGACAAATCGTTACATATCTCCGTGTATTACCTATCGACCCTTTTGCGATTTACCCGTCTGTATGAACGTTTGTTGTGCATTAAATTGCAGAGATATGATAGCTATTTGTGCAAGTTTAAGAACAAATTTCAAGCGGTAAATCAACCTAGTTATGACTGAATTTCGAGAGTGATGTATGTAGAACAGTCAAAATTATTCAAGAAAACATAAGTTGCGCAGGTACAATCCTCCCAATCCTCCACATTATAAAGCCGAGAGTTGTCAACAGCGTTAGATAATATCAACAATCTCTTCTTCACTCAACTCCTGAGTTGTAGGACATATGAGTAATTGTTTCGAGCCTTCTATTACATTTCTCAAGTCAGTCATGTAGGGAAAAGGTATACAGTATGCTACTCTAGGATAAGGCATTTCTAAGTTCTGAGGGGTATGTCAGATGGTCCGCTAATGGAGGAAATGCGAAGCGTCCGGCCCTTACTGGCGGTGGCCAAGAAGATTTTGACGGTCTTATACCTAAAAAATGTATGTAGGCTTTCCCGAACCCTGCCACTACTGAGTGCAAATTTTGTGTTTTGTCTTCTTCCTTCTGCTACGTTGCTATTCCAAGTCGCTGCCAATGCTACCAACTTCATAGTCCAATGAATTGACATGTGTTCCTTCCTCAACGGATTATGCTCCAACGTCTTGATTCATTCTTATTCATGAGGCTTGTCCTTATCTAACCCCTCGCCAAACTCGTTCCCATTACTCATCTCCATTCTCGTGCATTCCTTTGCGACCAATTCGTGGGATGTGTTCCAACGCATCATGGCAGTCTCTGTTTTGTGTAATAGTCACTATAATATGATCATTTAATTCTACGTAAGGTCTACAAACCTCTAATGGTCGGGATATACTTGTCTAAAGAGGCATCTTTATAAGGAATTACATCAGTGACCGACTTGAGTAGGAGCTACGTTATGGATTCAGTAGGTTGTTGAGTCTTAGCGATTACTACCCATAACCCGCATTACTTGGTGAAACTGTGACGCCAAAAATATAAAAGTATACAGGAGACTCTCTCACACAGTATGAAGACTGTTTACACATTGTTTGAGCGTTCAAATCTGGTCGCATTTACCTGTCATCTGGTTTTGCGTAATGAATAAGGGGATGACCTTTGAAGCCGTATGTGAACCTAGACGCGGGCTTGGCAGGGGGCTTAGATGGTGGCTTAGACCGAGCCTATATAGCCTAAATGCAGCCTTAGACTGTGGATATATTGAGGTGAGTCGCCGTGTACCGCAAATCTTGTACCTAAAATTTCTCGGCCTCGGATTACTTTTGCGGGTGACTGACGACTACACCAGACTGTACGTCACTCATGATGGCCAATACGGCAGGATCTATCCATACCGTACTGCCTTTCGATGGACACTACATTCGACTTCTCAAATTCGAGTCTAGCGCCCCTGAAGAATCTCTTAGACTTTCTCTCAAGACATGCAAATTCGCAGAGAAACCCGACCACAACAGCCTCTCTTATGAATGGGGAACCACCGCAGCTGACCAACCGATCCTCGTCAACGATCGGCTCTTCTTCATCCGGGAGAATCTGTACAACTTCCTGAAGATATTAGCCAGCAGTGCTACAGAGACACTTATTTCTTCGCGGACGCAATCTGTATCAATCAGAATGACATCTCCGAGCGTAATACCCAGGTCCAGCGAATGGGCGATCTTTTTGCAGAGGCAGAAAACGTGCTGGTCTGGCTTGGACCAGCCACAGCCGAGAGCGATCTCATCTTTGATCTATGCATTGATTCGACAGCGAACAACACCATCGTCCCAATTAAGCTGAGGAAGAATAAGGCAACGATCAACGCCCTCGACACAATATACCAACGGTCCTACTGGACCAGGCTGTGGATAATCCAGGAGTTATTTCTGGCACGAAACATCATCTTATTTTGTGGATCAAAGTCGACTGCGTGGTCAGTTTTTAGACGGCTGCCGAGGTGGAACAAGCGCGAGTTTGCCCTTGGCGGCTTTACGGGAGTTAATATGATTCTTGACAGCACACCGGCAGGTCGCCATGCAAGGGATATTCTAGATGAGTTAGACAAGAGTGATCAGGGAAGAAGCACTTTTACAAAGATAGGACTTGTGGACCTGATTCTGAAATTTGGTCTGGCTCAATGCTCCGATGTTCGTGATCGTGTATATGGCCTACTTGGTCTTGCTAGTGCATCTAGTGCATCCAGCAAAGCCGAGGAAGGCCGAGGACTTGAGGTCATTGTGGACTATTCGGAGAGCCCAATGTGCCTATTTGTGCGCCTTCTGCGTACCATGCCGCGTGAACACCGTATTGGAACCGCACTAGAGCTCTTCAACGTTCTGGAGCTGCAGCGTGCTCCTGAAAGTGCGATTATTGGAAGCATTCCAGATACGGACTTGTGTCTATCTTTCTAAATTAGCTTCACCCATATAGGACATCTCAGGAATGTGACTCAGTCCTCTGACAAGTCCCTGCACCAACTCCTGGCAGGAAAAGGTTTCGCGCAGATACAAAAAGGCGAAAGGCAAAACGCTATGGTAATCTATGGCGGTGGGCCTCTATATAGTATCATGTCGTATGACAGCTGTGTAACCGCGTCTGGCGCTTGTGGAGGTGATGATGTCTTCCTTCTGCAAGGTACCAACTTCGTCCTAATCCGACGTTATGATGAATGGGGCGGTACGTCGGGTTACATCCGAGGTCTTCTCTGCAGCGGAAAAAGCGAGCAAAGTATCCAGAGAGCAGGCGAAATTCTCGACAGCTTCCTCCCCCATTTACCGTTCATCAGAGGTAATTGTCTCAGGTCTGAGAGGCATACGATGTTCAAGCTGGCGGGCCCGGTTGACTTTGTCTATGAGGAGCTGAGTCTGCGACAAATTATATTGCTCCTGATATATACCGGACAACATAGTGATTATTGGAGTCAGCAGTTAGAGGCTTCTACTAGAGAACTAATGAACATCAGGGCGGGCTAATCTTTGCTAAATATTTATATACTATCAACGACCAGTCTTTTAACCAGAGCATGTGAAAGTCTGTCCCACATTAGGTGCTGCTCCCATACCCTTATCCAATCAATGCCATCAGTGTTGAAAAGCTCATGAGCGGAGCCGGTGCGGAGGAATCCTGGCTTGTGTAGCAGTAGTAGTGCCTCCCTATGTAAATGTGCTTGTCGTTGTGGTGGCTTCCGTAAATAATAAGCATCAATCAATGATTGTACGAAGTAGCATCCCAGCCAAAGGACTCAAAGGAGCCTCGAACAGCTGACTGCAGATACATACGTTTTTAATTACACACACAGACTTAGTTCTGCTTTCACCCGCACGCCACTCTGGTATGGTATGGTATCCGCCAGGTTGATCTGGGTCGGTTAGCATAGTACTTTTGTCATTTCGTTTGTGGTGGCGACACACCTACCGAATACAAAGGTTCCTTATTATCACGTTACTATTTATGACGGATTAAATTTCTCTTGTCCTACATCTCACACCGACCCACCAACGACGAAGGTAGACCTTGGCCTCGCTATCGCCTACTTGTTCGATAATTCCGCTGCAAAATACCAGTGTTGACCACGTTAATTTACATCTGTCGGTTTTGACCACAGACATAGTTGAGGTACACATGTTCTTGCTTTTGGTTCAGAAGTCTACCTCATACCAACAGTACGACCCAAGCGACACCTCCTATTTACGAATCGCTGGATAAGAATATCGCCTAACCTCTTGGCTCCTTTCTATCATGGCTTCTTCAGCGCGTACGGCCGACGGCAAGCCAATCTCCCAATTGACAACGCCTGTCAAAGTATTGAAAAAGAGAAGCAAACAAGCCAAGTACCAGTTCTTGAAACTTGAAGATTCCGTGTTTCGGCAAAGGCAATTGGAAACGCCACGGCGAATTGTACCACCGGAGTTAATTGAAAGAATGTTGGCGCTGCTGCCCACCCCCGACCAGATTTGGTTCGGGTTGAGTTGCAGATATATCTTCGCTTGTCTGGACAGATACCTTAAGACGCAAGGAATGAAACTTCGCCAGCTTCTCCCGCCCGAAGAACGGGTGATTCTATGCCCCAACGCTAAGGAAAAGCCTAGAATACAGCTACTTCTTCGGCTTAAGAATGACCGCTGGAAATATTGCCATGATTGTTCGACGCTTCATCCAAGCGCCCTCTGTCGCGTCCGGCCGCAGAAGCCATGCTGTTTCAAATGCTACTTCCTTAAAGCAGATTTTCAATGTATGCCGTATGCAGGCAAGGTCGACATCTGTCCATGCACCAGTATCATATTTCACGATAAGCTTCATTTGATACGACAGTGTAAGGACACTCAAACATATATACTACGTCCCGGCGAGATAATATTTGGTGATAATGTCCCATTGAATGCCGACAGCAGGAAGCCATATGGGAATCTCAGACATGACTGCGAGTTTACAGGCCATTCTTCCATCGGGGTTCGAATTAGGACTGAGTTTTGGCTTTCTGAGATGGACATGAGTTTATGCGTGATTAACCAATATGAATTCAAAACACTTCACGAAAGTCCATCAGTCAGCTTGAGCACTATCCCAGTGTGCTCATATAAGGATACGAAGAACTGGGTCAGGAGAGTCTTCCATGATGGTGGGTCGAGCTTTAGAGGCTGGGAAAATAGCCGCTCTACGCACTTATTAGAGCATCGTGGCTGGGAAAGGGTGAAATCTGGGGAAGAAACATACACTTCCCAGGTAATGATATTCAGGAATTTGGGGGGTTGGAAGTGGCCTAACAAAGCTTGGGCTAACCACAGCAATCACTGAGGCAGTACTTGCTTTTACAGTCTTGGGCATTTGATGTATACTGTGAGATCCTCCTAGCTACTAGCTATAGCTTTAGCTTATCTAAAAATGCATGATGCTTTTAGCAGCCCTTATCGAAAAAAATTCATTCTCGGCAAATGCAATGTTCTTTGATTTTACCTTGTTTAATCACAAAAGCTGAACACCCCGCGTCCCTGATCCACAAGACGAAGGTTTGAGCTACGGCATGGCCGAGCCTAGATCCGTCGATCCTCGGACCGCTATCCGGAAGTTACTCTGGAATAGAGTGGCAAACTAGTGCCATGCATGACAATTCCGGCCCATCCTCGCTTTCCGGTAATACCGAAACAAGGCGCCCTGCCTGAAGTATAACATCGGTGTATACACTTCAGAGAATGCACTCCAAAATAAACACCGATCTGTCCTATAGATCGCCACTATCAGAGCCAAAATGAATTCAGATATATTCCCTGAGCCTCCATCCGATACCATCGGTAAGTCTCGTACCCCTGGCCGCCTATTAAGGACTCCGTACTCCGATGCGGTGCGCTAACCGGTCCGACAGATTGGTCTTCCCTTGGAAGCCAAAGCGTTGAATGTACGTTGTCTCTCTCGCTGACGGCCTTGCAAGTCTTGAACTTATAGCATTGGAGCTAAGATTTACTACAACTGATATAGTTCCCACTTCTCATGTGGAATGCACCTACACCCCTACAACAAGCTCCTGGAGCGCACCCACAGTGATCAACAACCCAAATCTTCAAATCAACGGCTTCGCAGTGGGACTAAACTACGGAGGACCATATTATGAGTCCCTTACTGGTAATTTATTACATTCTTCTCTTCTCAGCAAAGTAATTCAGCATACTGATTTCGGCTTCTGCTATAAGCCCGACGTACGCGAGATAACCGCATCCTTCTCTTCCGGCCCCACGATCATGCCCGTCACTTAGCAGATGCTGCAGCGGCGGTAGGCATGACGGCTGTTCCCGAGCACATCTTCCTAGAGTGTGTTAGGAATGCAGTAGCAGTCAATACTTCCTATGTACCTCCGCCTCAGACAGATGCGGTGCTCTACATTCGCCCGCTTCTGTTTGGCCCTAGTGTTCCTCGCATTCGCGATTCTCCGGCGCAGTATACTTTCTGTGTGTTTGTGCGGCCGGGTGTGGTGTATCCGCGAACGGCGGCGCAGAACGCAATAGTTCTGATCGATGATGGTGCTGATGACGTTCCCACTGCAGCGGAGACTCAGAACTGCTCTGGAAATAAAACTTGGGATGAGGGGTGGAAAAGGGGGTTGGAGGATACAGGGCAGCTAGATGGTCGACAGGCAGAACGGGATGGATATAGTATGAAGCTCCGGCTGAAAAACACCCGACATGGGTCATTCATCGATGGGTTCACAGCGTCTGCATTTATTGGGGTGCAGGAGGAGCACGGTAACTATACGTTGATAGTACCGAGACATCCCAGCCGGAGCATCATTAGTAATTCTTGCGTTGCGATTGCCATACAACTTGGGTGGAAGGTGAAGGTTGGGCCGGTATGTATTCCGCTGAACTCATGGGTACCCTCGCACTCTTGGTTATTATTCTGCTGCCAGTGGAGTAAATACAAGGAATGGCGCTAATTCGATGCCGTTGCAGATTTCGGTCGATGACATCGATACCCTGTCCGAAGTCATTGCCACCAGTACATGGCACTGGCTGCTCCCCATTCGACTGATATTCAGTCCATCGGCCCGGCAGACAGTAGTGTACCAAGCTGGGTCTCATCAGGCAGGACCTGCGTGTCGACTGCTGCGCATTGCTATTGGAAAAGTCATGGGTGGGGAAGTCTCGGACGTATGGCAATGGTGTGTGCCACTGACGCAGCAGGATCAATTTCCTGGCTGAACGGCGGCATGGGTGGAGTACGGGTAGATCTAGGCGCATTAACACGCTCCCCGCCGTTTGGAGTCGAGCTGAAATTCCATTCCTCTTTTTTTCTCCGTCGCTGGAAGATGCCACGGGGGCCATTGATTCCCGTGGTCTAGCTAGCTTTCCTCAGCTGGTGCTTGCCGTCTCCGTTTAAGAGGGCTCATGTAGGTGTTTCCTTCCTAGACCCCTAAAGAGCATAGATTTATCCTCATTCCGTGAAATTCGGTAGATGGCATGGTATCTGGGCCCTTACAAATTCGGTGATCAATGCTAAAATGCATCACGGCGATACTCGTGCAGCAGCCTGTCCTACATCAGTTTGCAACTGTCCTGGAGTTCCCTCCCACTGGTATTCGATAGATGCCCTAGTTGTTAATGATACTCGTATAGGTGATTACTCACACGTATATGGCCACCGGTCGGGTTCGCGAGGTCTGGGCCATATCAGCATCGCCAGTCGAGCGATGCGAACATCCTTTGGGAAACTTCGAGCTAGCCACCGCTGGCGAACGTCATGCACAGTCAATTTCCCCAATTGTTTCTCCTCTGAGATGGACTGGCCAGAAGGAATACTCTGAGTCCCGGACAGTGTTGTTTGTATCAGAGAGAGAGGAAGAGAATGAGCACGAAACACCGAGTTAGTATTTCGGCTAATTGCCATCCGATAGCCGACCGAAAGCACCGCAGATCAGAGGGGGGTACGAACGAGGAGCTGTGCTGGACCGGGTGTTGGAATAGGCCAACCCCTGTGAAAATATTTTCTTTGGCGCTGTCCTAGACCAGGGTGTATGGGGCTGGTGTGGGTCAGTGGGCCGCGGCTGAGACTCACGGCCAGGCCCGGCCCTAAGAAGTGGCTGGCTATGGTCTTCCCAGTCCGATCTAGGTGGCGTTCAATAGTAGATGACCGGATGAAATTGGAGACGGGAAATCTAAACACCGATTCCTTGATTATATTTACCTATTAAAGGAGGTGTGTGCGTGGCGTGAATAGCGTCGATGCAGTGGGGTGTGCCCGGTCATCCAACCTGCATGGTAAATGTAACGTTGGTCCGGGGTGATTCACCTAGTGCTTCGGTCGGCGCAGCACTTAGATTGATAGTCGCTTAAAAAGCCTTGGCTCATTCTGGTGCACATATCCGGGTAATTGGCTTGGGGAGCTCCCAGGGAGCCTGCCCATCGCACGTTTGTGGGGTTCTGTGGCCTTTGAAAGCCCGACGACAGATAGTTTATGTCTGTGGACAAACACGGCTTGAACCAAAGGACACCTCCACCGGTGACTACTTGACACACGTTAGGGATGGCAAGCTGCTCTCACTGGCAACCGACGTCATACAGCAGGTTATTATCAATCAAACATTCCAAGTACCTGCGAGTCTGGCCAAGCCCGCCAATAGCGCCAAATGGGCACAGTTGCCCGTCGGTACATGCAATCCACGCCTGTCTCTCCGTCAGCCGTGCGATTGGTCGAGGGCGAGCAGGTTGCCTCTAATGCTAACCTCATTGGATGGTAAATCTCTCGACCATCTGTCATTACAAGAACATCTCTCTCGTGTGCGATGATCGGAGATACGCGATGCACTGCTGCAGTGACTGGACCCGCCGTCCCCAACATGAAGAGGCAGGCTGCCCTGGCAGGAACCAGACCCCGCCCTGCTCTTTCTCTGTCTGTCCCGATCAATCATCCCATATACTGTGTGCAGTCATAGGGATTTGCCCCTGTGATGCGCTTGATATATTCTCATTCTTTGCTTTTTGCCATCACGGCCAATCCCAGAAAGACCACTTTGGGGATTTGGAAGGCTTTGGTGATGGCACAATGATCGGAGCGCAAAAGCATATGAGACTCATGTTGGGCTTGGTGGGGCGGACTAGGTTGGGAACTATCCCAGATTAATTGTGAGCAACCAAATCCCGAGAGGGGAAGTGTGAACACTCGTAAGGTGCATACACTGTTCCATGTTCTCGTGCCAAAGGTAGTACGCAACTCTCCGAAGGTGGCAGCGCCCGCCTTTTATAGGCCTGTTGTTCATCTTTCGATTGCGTCTTCGACGAGACTCTTTGCGTGATCTTGCAGTTTACACATATCTGCTGTGTCGTGATTGAAGCCAACAGCCATCATGAATGGAATCCGTAAGGGTATTACACGACGAAGAGGCGCCTGCGAGCCGTGCAAGGCGCGGAAGACTAGATGTCAGTTCCCGGCGATGTCCCTCCTCTTGCTATCTTCCTTACTTGCCTCTTTCGACATAGTGGATCGTGCCACTTTGCAATATAGCGTGATTTCACTCCTTCTTTGTTCTCAAGCTGACCAAAACTCAACACCCTAGGTGATGGAGGTAGTCCTTGCATGCACTGTCGGGTAAGTTCCCATCTTGTTTTCCAAGTCATTTCGTACGCATGTCTTTATCCTGACAGCACAGCTCCCAGAGGAAGGATAGCCCTTGCATCTATCCCCAAGGTCCAGCATCAGCAAGGTCCATGTTCACCCCGTCGCGGCTCAGTCCTGCCTTGAGTCTAGTCGAACGTGACTCAGATCTGCCGTTACAGCACACAATCAGCCCTCGGGGATGGATGGAGGCAATTGCTCCGGGTTCTTTAGACTTGTGCTGTTGGGAACTTCCCGATGTATCATGCAACCCTTGCCCGGACTGGTCGGCTGATGGCTCGGTCCTAGGAGGTCCATCCGAATCCGAGACAAGCCCTGCTACTCTTTCTCCGCCTTATGGTGACCCATCAGCGACCAGTTTAAATTATGAACAAGGAGGTGACGGGATGTTTTCTATCCATATTGTAAGTTGCATTACATCGTGGGACTAACGTTGCAGCCAAAGCTGATTTCTCACAGCTGCAAAAGGAGTTTCAAAGTACAGTGATCCCCTCAACTTTCCATATAACTGGCATACTCATCAAGTACAATAGCTCGCCAAGTAACTCCAGGCTTCGACATTCCGGCACTATATTCCTCCCCACCTCTCCTTGATGGTGATCATCCACGCTACGAAAAGGTGAAACGAGCCACACAGCTCCTCAACTGCCAAATTGTGGGCGACAAGATGACATCCTGTCTTTTGCCCGAGGGTCAAAAACCGTCGCTGGGACCGATGCTCGACAATGAGCCTCGAATTAGTACCTACATACAAGGTAAGGAGCTTCTAGCTTCCAACGATCTTGCATTTGTGTGGGAGTACAACCAGCGTACTGATGACTTACAGCATGTTTTGAAACACCCTGGTAGGTTGCCTACAACTGACGGGCAGCCCCCTGGACTTAGCTGATAGCCTGTAGTGCTGGTGTCAATATGTTCCTGACTATGGCAAGTGCTCAGGAGTGTGTGGATGTTGTGCTGAAGTCCGACTGTTTCGATCGAGCCACGGTGGTGGTGGCCTATGCCGTCCTGGCGTTGGGCTGCTATCTTGTAAGCATACGTTCGGGTATCAGAAGTGTCGTGGAAGGCATGTCACGGGCCGCTCGATATTTTCAACGAGCGTTGTCAGAATCGAACTATCTGACAATGGGTAGCGCGACTGTTCGGGCATTTCAGGCAAGTGTTCTGCCCCGATTTCGAGGTCGATACAGCTAACGTTTCCATCCAGGGGATTCTGATCATGGTGGGTCGGCTCAGAGGTGAAGCCGTACAAAACAAAATTAACCGGTGGCAGATCATCTTCGCAGACAAATCCGGTCATCACACCAAACCCCGTCTCATCACCCTCGGTGTCCAGTTCGTGCAGGATTTGGGACTTCAAAGCTCTCGGCGCCTGCGACAGCTTTGCACCCAGGCCGACGAACGATTGCTCAAGAATGCCTTCTGGCATCTCTATGCCATTGAAAAAGCCGACGCGGTGGACAGAGGCCGATCTTCGGTGAGAGTCCTTCCTCACCAAAGAGGAGAAAAGATAATCTAATATTAAACTCCCTAGATGATGTGCGACAAGCTCACCGACTATTCGCCCAGTGATGGATGCCAGAACCCTGATGAAGCACGGTTGACGCTTCAATGTTTATACGGACGTGTCTGCGATCGTGTGATAGATTCGCTCTATAGCCAAGCAGCCCTCCGAGCGCCACGAGTTGACATGTGCCGTCAGATAGAAGATGCATATTGCTTGGTTCAATCATGGCTTGGTATCCTCCAGACATATAACCATTCGCTCAATTCTCCTTCAGTGCGCTCTTCTTGTCTTGAGGAAAACATGGAGGCAGAGGCATATTTGAGCTCTTATTTTCTTACATTCTTGATTCACGGAAAATGGCTCCAACTCGCGCAGCAGGGACTGGCTACTGAGGAGAGAGAGGCCTATGAGCGAAGTGAAGCACGATGTCTCGCTGCTGCGCGATCGGTGTTGGAACAATGTAGCCAGCACACCCATGTCCAGATGCTGGCTAATATGTAAGGCCACCCCAATAATCTCGTTGAGAAGCTGGTCGACTAACCTCGAGTTAGGAGGTTTCGTTCGCTTCCAAAAATCGCGGCATGCATTCTCGTTCTTATAGGGCAATCGTGCGGCCGGTTGGATGAAGAGCGGATGTACCTGCACATGGCATCTGGATTTTATAGTCGTCTTGCCATCTTCATGCCCGTCCAGTTGGGTTTGTTAATGGAGTTGACGGATATATCGGCGTAGCGATGAATGCGAGACGGGCGGCTATCATACGCAACGCGAATGAAATGAACATCAAAGTCAATTAGGTTTAAACTCATAGTCCACAAGCAACTGAAGTTTCGCTGTCGTAGTAAAATAAATGATAGTCTAAAACAATAAATAGCTAAATACAAAAGAATTCTAAACAGTAGTCCGTCGATCACTAATTCTTATCTTATCACCCCAAAGGTAAACCCACAAGGTCCCTAATTCGTTTGCTCAACAAGACCGCAAATCTTTGTAACTTCGACACAATCAGTCCTCAACTTTGCCAATATTTTCCATGGTCCGATCTCAAGAAAAGAATGTATTCATCCAGCACTTCAGGATGCGGGTATATCTCCAAAGATGTGACCACAACACGCAGGATGTAAGACCTGCCGATACAGAAGCTTCTTGGAAATCCCACCCACTGATAACTTACAATCAGAGCCGATTTCCGAGTCCTCCCACTTCTCACCATTGGCTTCGCAACTTACCAGATCGACCGCACAAATATTGCTAGTGCGCTAACGGGAGATTTCTCATCGGACATTGGCATAAGCCAAGATATCATTAATCTAGGAAATCAATTAATGTTTTTGGGTGTGATTGTCCTGGAAATACCGTCCAATATGGTCCTACAAAAGGTACTTCTTCTCTTACACTATCTCATGCATAGACATTATCCTATGAATTCAAATAAGCTCAGTGTACATGTACTAGGTCGGACCCCGCCGCTGGATCAGTGCCCAGGTCTGCATCTTCGGAGTCATTGCCGCATTGCAGATCTTTATTCGGAATAAGACCGGTTTCCTGCTTACGCGAAGCATACTGGGTCTCGCGGAGGCCGGGTATATCCCAGCTGCTATGTACACTCTTTCAACATGGTATACGAAGGAGGAGTTAACGAAGCGCATTGCAGTTTTTTTTTTTGGAATGTTTGGGGGCGCTGCGGTGTCGCCGTTACTTGGTGCTGCCTTGCTCAAATTAGATGGGAAGGGAGGGTTGCATGGTTGGCAGTGGATATTCTTGCGTGAGTACTGGTTTCTTCCACCATTAGCCGTTATGGAACTTTACTGATATCAGTAGTGGAGGGAATATGGTCGGTCATTATGGCGATCGCTTTGTTCACGTTACTGCCGGAGAGAGAAGGCGTTGCTAGTGAATGCTCTGATGTAGAGTCCGCCTGCAAATCCCAATCATGGAATGGGTCCACCTCTGAAACAATTCCTGTCAAGGTGGTATGGGAAACACTCACAAACTATACCAAATGGCCTCATTTCCTCGCCACAGCATGTGTCTTCGCTACCTGGAGCCCCCTCACCACGTATACTCCGACTATCATCATGTCACTGGGGTTCTCTCGCATCCAGGCAAACGCTCTCGCTGCAATAGGGAGCTTACTGACTCTACCGGTCATTGTCTTCTTCGCATCTCTGAGTGACTGGTCCCGCAGACGGGGGATGAGTGTTATGCTTGCAATTGCTGTGTATCTCGTCGCACTCATTCTGTTGAGGGTTTTGCAGGCCCACGTCGATAGATGGGGACGGCTTGGCCTCTGGACGACTGTTAATGGGCTGGCGGTCGGGTATCATCCTGTTCATAATGCTTGGATTCAGGTTAATTGCTCTAGTCCCGGGGAGAGAAGTGTTAGTGTGGCGTGAGTTTATAAATCCAGTTTGATATCTTGCCGTGATTACTAACCTGGTTGGGTAGGATGTGTACGTTTCCCCTGTTTTTAAAATTGGTATGTGGATGCTGAACATGATTTCTAGTTGTCATGTCTGCTACGGCTGGGCTCATGGCCGGGACGCAGATCTTCCGACATGATGATGGTTTGAATGGGTAAGTGTCCATCATGCAAGACAGGGAGCTACATGGTCTGATGCGACATTTACAGCTATCCGAGGGGTATACTGATCATGATATTTTTGGTCTTATCCGGGTTAATCTTGGTGGCTATTCAGAGTGCGAATTACCGCTCATTGAACCGCTCAAGCAAGAGTAGGATCGTCCAGGAGACTTGATGGATCGTCCTTGAAGAAATTGCTTTTACCTTGTACCTAAATACACAAGAGCAACATCTACACGATCTCATTCCCTCCGCATTCGACATTGTCCTGCTCTTCTCTATTCTTCACCCCCGTCTTCACCGACTTCCACTCCGGCACAAACGTTGCCAAAACCGCCACTCCCGCCAACGCAACCGAGATATAAAACGTCCTCACCACTGCTGCATTATACGCCTCTAACGCCTCTCCCAGATACTCTGCGGGCACTAGGTTCCTAACCTCCGTCGCTCCCGCAGCGGCCACACTGCTCGCATCTACACCCGGAATATTCCTAGCGGTTAATCTTTTCAACAGCTCATGCTGAAAGATATTCTGCGCCACGATCAGGAAAACAGCACCTCCAAGCGTCTGATAGAATATCATCAGAGCCGTACCAACAGGCACGTCTTTAGCGGGTAGTGAAGCCTGCATAGCGAGGACAGTTTGCTGCGCCCCCATGCCAATTCCAGCACCCATGATGACTTGGTAGCCAGCCCATTTTACGGTCCCAGTGTCCGGAGTAAAGGTGGTCATCAGCGCGGTGCTGATGAGTACCAGGATACAGCCCATGATCATAGTGGGAGTGTAGTATCCCATGGCGGAGACTAAGGCACCGCTGAGAATGGAGATCACAATCAGCGATACGAGCATGGGAAGGTTCATAATCCCCGAGCGTACGGCGGAGGCACCTTTGATTACTTGAAACCATATAGGGAGCTGTTTGCGAGCAGATGTTTGTTAGCGGTGTTGAAGCACTATGTCGCTCTTCAAGAGCGAATAGGACGAGGGCTTACATAGTAAACGAGAATATAGAATGCAGCTCCAAGCATGGCGCTATATAGACCGCAGCTCCAGACATTTCGGTTCTGCGCTACCCTTGGTGGGATCATTGCCATTTCTTTCTTTTTGGCCTGCACAATGCAGAAGGCTACCAATGTGACCCCGAAGATCACGAACAGGGCAATAATGCGACCGTTGCTCCAGGTCCATTTTGCCCCACCCCATTCGATGGCCAGTAGGAGACAAATAATGCACGCACTGAAGAGTACTGTGCCCTCAATATCGAGCTGGTTTAATCGCTGTTTTAGTCGGCTGCCTTTCGTTGCATCAGGAACGAAAGTAGGAGAGGGCGCATGGAATAAGAAAAGGATGACCACGGCGCCGACTCCGCCCAGGGGGAGATTGATGTAGAAGCACCATCGCCAGGAAACCTTGTCTGTGAAAGCCCCACCCATCCTATAAACATTTACTCGTCAGCATTGACCTTTATACTTCTCGGAGAGATATATGGAGAAAAGGAGTATATCTGACAATGGCCCAGCCACGGCTGCAGCGCCCTTCAACCCCCCAAGAATACCCAAAGTCGTTGCCTGAAGCCGCAAAGACATGCTCGCAGCAATGAGCAAGATAGTCCCTGAAAGAAGCCCTGCAGCGCCTATTCCCGTGATAGCCCGTCCAAGTATCAAGCCAACCGAGGTGGGAGTTGCCGCCGACACGACGGATCCGATTTCGAAGATTACCAGATTTGTCATGTAAATCCATTTAATGGAGTACATGGTACACAGCCGACCGTGGAGGATCTGCGTGGCGCACATTGTCAGTAGGTAGACCGAGCTGTACCATCCCATGTCGTCGAGAGAGTGAAAATGGTCCGTGATGACGGGGAGAGCAGGTGCAAGTATCGTGTTGTCCTGTCAGAGCATCAACACATTAGCTTTGCATTTTCGTAATTGACGGCTTTGAAGCATAGAAACATAAAATTGTACCAGCGCAACTGCAAACATCACCAGATACAGCGCCAACAGTATCGCAATCTGGCCCCATTGTGTCGGTGCGTTCGTGTCGGTAGGGGTTTCGTGCGCGATTTTTTCGGAGTCACTAGGCCGGTCCTCAACGACGGAGGAATCTGCTGCAGAGTCTAACATAATCTGAGAAATTGGGACTGGTCTGGAGATGCGCAGCGGCCTCCTTCCAAATGATCATATACGATGGGGTGATCGGGCGTCTGTGGTCGGTGGAGCGGATTTCCGGCCGGACTCGGATCTGCAGCTCGGTCCGCAGATGGAAATAAATCGATGCATTATCACCAACCGGACCGGAATGGGTGTTCCACATACAACAGGAGCTGAGCCCAGGTAACAAAGTCCCAATTCGCTTTACGTTATGCTCAATTGTTCCAATAATACATACTACTCCGTACATAAGCAATTCGCAAATATCCTAATCACCACACATCCTGCACCACCGCAATGCTATTACTCTACATAACCCCGGACTACTCTACTACTGTCCCTGGGAATGCTCGACCGTCAACTGCACTGCAACTGCCGAAGCCACAAACGTGGCATTGCTCCCAGCATTAGGAACGTCCTTCGCTACGGAGGCATGATCACCAGCCACAAAAACGCCTGGCACCGTGGTCTCCATCGTGACATCCTTCTGCTTGTAAATCCCATTTCCATCCAGCTCTAGCCCAAGCTGGCTGCTCCAGTCATTCGTAACGACTGTATCCGGCATATGCGTGAGAAATCCCATATCCATATAGCTGTTAGGAGGTTCCCCTCCGTCTTCTTGTCCCAGCCAGACCCGCAGGGTGTCTCGCGAACCCTCATCAGCCGAAACAATTTTTTCGAACGAAAGGATTGGGCGAGATTCAATGATGAACCCTTGCGCTTCCGCACCGGCTTCTTTCACGGCGACCGTGGTGTCTTCAATGCCGTTGGTGAATAAGGTCACTTTGTCGGCGAAGCGACGAACCATCTGTCCGAGGATCAGACCTACAGAGGGATTCGCCTGTAGTTGTGAACTCTCTGCTACCAGTAGACCTGCATTTGCTGCGCCACGCTCCTCATACCCATGGCAGAAGAGGCAGTGGAATATGAGCCGGCCCCAGTTCTCGGCGTACCCGTCAATGGGGGGCATGATGTCGCGTACTCCCGTAGCGAGAACAAGCTTTGAACCCAGGTATGAAATTCCATCTTCATCAGTGACCTCGAAGCGGGTCCCTATACCGTCGTGGGGTAGCTTGCGTGCTTGGATGATCTTCTTGTTGATGATGGTATTGGTGGTGTATCTATGCAGAAGGGTGTCGTGGATGGCGGCGCGGAAACGTGCAGGTTCCACATGCTAACGGAAATGCAGGAGTAATTAGCATGATCGATTCTAGGTAGGCAAGAAAGGGAAGTAACCTACATCAAATCCGAGGACATTATGCATGTGGGATGTCTGGCGGTTGCGATATTCCTGGCTGTCGAAGAGGAGTACAGAATGTAACTTGCGGGATAGCGCCAGGGCCGTGGCGAGGCCGGCGGGACCACCGCCGATGATGAGCACGTCAGCTGTGGTGGCCATACTTATTTTCAGCTTGTAATTCTGTTTCTTCTTAATAGTTGTGGATTAATTGAAAGTAAGCTGATCAAGTCCTTGAAGCGTGCGAAAACAAGAGGGGATTGCTGAGTCCGTTAAGTAGGGCTTCAGCCCGGTTTGGGATCTCGGACCGCGGATTACCGTCACGTTACAGTACGTCTCCACTGTTTTCCGGTGCGATTCCGATGCAACTTCTCTTTCAGCTCTGCAGCAATGGACTTTGTATTTGCCCTGTTAATTTATCACAAAGTATGCTCTGCTGCAGCTCAGCCGCAAATCCGATGTTATTCTGTTTGCTTACCCTGGTTGTTTTTGCGTTAGTGGCACGGACGCCGGCAGCTGGAGACCGGTTACCAACGTGATGGATGAATATATATAGTGTCAATAGGTACTACTACAATGCAATAGTGACTATTGACTTATCTAGTTTCAGTAACTAGTGACTTCATCTTTATCTTGATAGTATTCGGTGAAATCTTCCAGTGCGATAGTTCTACCTGCACAACATGAGTCGCTTTTCCTGCATCTTCCCTACCTTGACAGATGGGTATGTCCCGAAACCAGATCATACTCGTGCCGCGGGTCGGCGCACATACACAATCGACCTGAGCGGATGGAAGGCCCCAGGTAGTGAGACAGAATCCCATATCCTGGCAGCCTGGGGCCTCGTTCTATCCAGCTACGTAGGCACCGATGAAGTGGCCTTTTACGTGGTGCCCACGACTGGTCCGGATACGACAGCATTGGCCGACTTGAAGGTCGAGGGAGATATGTCTCGCCAGTCCCTCACTTACGCTGCCGAGCAATTGTTGCACCCAGCGCTCGTGGGTGCCGGCCAGGTTTCCGGAGAGACTGCCAATACCATCATCACCTTTGCGAAGGATATTGAGTCGTTATTTGTTACACAAACCGAGGTACGCGTGTCACCACCCGTAGTACAGTGGCCGGGCTGGGTTTCTGGATGCTGACGGACATCTAGGAGTCCTTCCTTTCGTTGCATATTTATCGTGATGAGCAAGGACACATTTCACTATCACTGACCTACTACCTATCTCTGTTGACCGACGCGCAGGCAGCAAATGTGGGTACTGCCATGGCCCAGGCGCTGGCCGAGGTAGGGACATGCGACAACGACAGGCTAATCAAGGACCTCAACCTTATGAGTCCGGCACACCTTGAGCACATCTGGCGGTTTAATGCTAATGTCCCTGGTATATGGGAAGAGTGTTTCCATGATGTGATTGAGCGACACGCCACTAATCGACCACACTTTCTGGCGGTCGATGCCTGGGACACGAAGCTTACCTACGCAGACCTCGTAAGGGAGGCACGCCTGCTCGCAGCGTACCTCCAGCAACGCGGTGTGGGTCCAGGATCCGTGGTCCCCATTTCCTTCGAACGGTCGGGAGCAGCTCTGGTTGCTATGCTGGCTGTGTCCAAGGCCGGCGGGGCCTTTGTTAGCGTCCCCCCGAATCTCCCTGCTGGACGACTCGACGCCATCCTGGATGTCATCGAAGCACCGTTCGTGGTAACTTGGACGAAGTACGAATCGTTCTGGGCTGAACGTCTGCCTACGCTCCCTATCGACAACTATCCCAAGCCAGCTGCAGATGCGACGGTGGAAGCCCTCGGAAAGCCAGAGGACCTTTTCTACGTGATTTTCACTAGCGGCTCTACGGGCCGACCGAAAGGTTGCATGCTGTCCCATTCGAACTGGCTAAACGGTGCTCTCCGTAACGCCCCTAGTTGGAAGTATGGTCCCGAGAGCCGTGTCCTTCAAATGCTGAGCCACACTTTCGACATGAGTCTACTGGAGATATGCACTAGTCTGGGATCTGGGGCTTGTGTGTGTGTGCCGCGCACAGAGGAGATTGAAACCAGCATATCCGACGCCATCAACAGGTGGCAGGTTAATCATGTTATCATGACACCTTCACTTGCCCGCGCCTTGAGACCCGACGACGTGCCCGGGCTGAAGACAATGTGCCTGGGTGGTGAAGCCTTCCCCAAGGAGATAGTCACTATGTGGTCAGAGCGGATTAATCTCTGGCAGTTCTATGGCCCCAGCGAGTGTTCCATTAATTCGTCGTCGCGTCCGATTACACGGCCTGATGCGGATCCATTGAACATTGGTCCTCCCAACTCGGCTGCTTGCTGGGTAACAGATGTACACGATTACAATAAACTGGTCCCTGTTGGCGCTATTGGAGAGTTACTTGTTTCTGGGCCCATTGTCGGCATGGGATACCTGAAGAATCCAGTAAAGACAGCTGAGGCATTCCTTGAAGAAGTTGGATTTGTGGCGAAGGATGATCCCCAGTTTGGTGGATTCCGATTCTACCGAACAGGTGATCTTGTGCGCTGGAACTCGGACGGTACTATCACCTTCTGCGGCCGTGCTGACACACAAGTCAAGCTCAATGGCCAGAGACTCGAACTGGCCGAGGTGGAATATCAACTGGGGCTGGAGTCCGGTGTTCAGTATGCCATTGCCATGGCGCCTCAGGCGGGCCTATGCAAGAACAACCTCATTGCTATTCTCACAGTTAAGGGTACCAGCACTGGCAACCAGGATACGGCTGCCGACGAGATTCCACTGTTAGATCGCCGCGATCCGATCGTTCAGGAGACAGTGAAAAGGCTGCGTTCGCAACTTCAACACGCTCTACCGCGGTACATGGTACCAACCATCTGGGCATTCGTTGGGCGCATGCCCATGTCAGCCTCTGGCAAGATTGATCGCGTACAACTGCGGGATTGGGTACAGAAGATGAGCCAGGAGACTTTCGACGCAATCACTGGCCGCAGCTTGGAAGCCGAAGATCATGTTCTCGGCCTCAGTCGGTTAGAGCAGGAGGTTCAGCTCGCCTGGGCTGAAGCGCTGGGTTTATCCACCACCGAAGTAGGCCTGCAGCAGCCGTTTGTTGCGCTGGGCGGGGATTCCATCAAGGCCCTAGATGCCGTAGCCAGATGTCGAGCTCGTCAGATCAAGATTAGCATGGTGCATATCTTGTCTTGCGAAGGCGTCCGAGAGGCTGCCTCTTTGGCAGAAGTGCAGGAGACCCCTGCTCAGCAGGTGGCGGAGATGGCAGTGGATTACTCGAATCTCTGGACCCGGTTGTCAGATGACTACGATCTTGACAAGCTAGGTGTAACGCAACTTGAAGAGGTGGAAGATGTTTTCCCCTGCACCACCATGCAAGAGGGCATGTTCCTTGGCCAGATTCGTCGGCCTGGAGCTTACCACATGCGCTTCTTCCACCGCGTGCAGCTGAAAGGTGGTTGCCTGCCTACCGTGGAACGCATCCAACAGGCCTGGGCATCCCTTGTCGAAAGACATCCTTCACTACGCACAGTCTTCGTGGATGACCTGTCCCCAGAGGCCATATACCATTCAATTGTGTTGCGGTCGGTTCCAATGGAGCTTAGAATGCGTGAGGTGCCGCGCGACCTCAGAGCTGAAGCCGCCCTCGCCATGTTCACGGAGGAGCTTGTGCCATTTCGTGCCAATGCCCCCTTACACCGCATGCTTTTGCTGACCTGCCGCGGAAGAGTACCTTATTTCATGTTGGAAATCTCTCACGTCATCATGGACGGCTATGCGTTGTCTGTTTTCCGACGCGAATTCATCCGCGCTTGCTCCTCCAGTGCCCCCCTACGGCGAGGCCCAGACTACCGCATGTTTGCCAACTACCATCGCACACGACAAACCGACGATAGTGCGAGATATTGGACTAACTACTTAGCCGACTGTGTACCATGCCACATCCCTACTCATGCGGTGAGTACACCGAGCGATGGCCCCCCTGAATGGCCTCGGACGCTGCAGCGGCGCGACTTCGGCTTCGACAACAGTGCGGCGTTCCTGCAGCGATGCAAAGAGCGCCAGGTTACACTCGCTTGTGCGATCCGCGCTGCATGGGCGCTGGTACTGCGCGCCTATACCCAATCACAGGATGTTTGCTTCGGCTACGTCTCGTCCGGACGCAACGTGCCGGTGCCTGAGGTCGAGACCATTTTTGGTCTGTGTCTCAGTATGCAGGTCTGTCGGGCAAGACTAAGCGAGGCTTCCACGATCGCTAGTATCGCCAAGAAGATACAGGAGGATTATGTCGCTAGCTTGCCGTTCCAGCACTACCCGTTGGCAGAGGCACAACGCGGGCTGAAGCAAACACACGGACAGGGGCTATTCAACACGGCAATCTCCATGGAATGGGTGCCTCCAAGTGCAGAGGACGAGGACGCCTTACTTGATTTGGAGGAGATTCGTGAACAGGATGACCCGACTGAGGTGAGTTCGAAATCCAGCCTCCTGGCCGTACCCCTACTGATGACATGTAACCCGGCATAGTACGACATCGCCATTAGTGTGGATGTCCACGAAGGTCACATCAAATTGGGCTTCCTCTATTGGCCTAATTTGACGGGCTTCGAAATCACCCATCTAGCCGAGGCCCTGCAGGGCGCCATGAACTGCTTTGCCTTCCAGCCCGACGAGGCTCTCAACACTCTCAGTCTACTGCAGGCAAGTGATGTTTGCTCCGCCCTGGCTGACGGCCCTACGTTGCTACCTCTAGAAGCCGTCCGCGGCAATGTGGTGTCAATGATCGACCGCTGGGTGACGCGCCATCCGGAAGGCGCTGCCATCGATGGATGGGATGGATCCCTGACCTACAAGGAACTGTATGAGCAGTCTTCCTGGGTGGCTCGCAATCTTCTTCATCAAGGCGTACAACTGGGAGACCGCATTCTGGTGTGTGCGGACCGGTCGAGTCGTACTGTAGCCACCGTTCTTGGCATCGTGCGGGCAGGGTGCGTGCTGGTACTCTCGAACCCGACGGACCCAGCGAAGCGCCTCCAATGGCTGGCAAAAAGGTGCAATGCCGCCCTGATCGTTGCCGATCCTACATACGAAGAGCGGTTTGCGACTGCTGATGCCCGTGTACTATCAACGACCTCCGTCTGTGCCCCAGCAGCCTGGGACTACGAGTTCCCAGCCTTAGATGAACATGACCTCATCAGCATTCTCTTCACATCCGGCAGCACTGGCACCCCGAAAGGCATTCTGATGGAGCATGGTGCACTCGCGACCAGTGTGCTCCTGGGCCATGGCCGTACATTACGCTTCTCCCGCCACACCCGCATGCTGCATTTTGCCTCGTTGACCTTCGATGCTGCCCTGGCGGAGATCTTCACTACCTTGGCACATGGCGGGTGTATCTGCGTGCCTTGTGAGGAAGACCGTCTTTCTGATGTGCCTGGTTGTATCTCCCGCTTTGCGGTCAACATGGCTATGCTGACCCCCTCGGTCGGGAGGCTGTTGGAGCCAGGGGCTCTGCCAACATTGAAGAGCCTGATCATGGTCGGCGAACCGATGTCCCGGCTGGATGTGGAGCGGTTCGCTCCGGTTCTTGACCTCTACAACGGTGCAGGGCCTACAGAAACATCCATCATGGTTACAATCGCCGGGCCGATGAAACCTACTGATGAGCCAGTAGATCTGGGCTATGCTGTCGCTGGGGTCAGGTTGTGGGTGACTGAGGCTGAGAACCCTAATCGACTGGCTCCGTTGGGAGCAGTCGGCGAGTTGGTCGTCGAAGGCCGCTTGGTCACTCGTGGATATCTGGATGACCCAGCACGGACGCATGAAGCCTTCCTTCCCAGTTTACCATGGCTTCCATCACAACATGCCTTATACCGAACAGGTGATTTGGTGCGGTATGCTGACGATGGTAGTCTACGGTATATGGGACGGAAGGACACGCAGGTCAAGTTGCGCGGACAACGCATTGAGTTGCAAGAGGTCGAGTATCATCTACGAAAGAGCTTGCAGCAAGCACAGATTGTGGTGGAGATGGTCGTTCCGGCGGGGAAGATGCGTGCTCAGGCTAGCCTGGTCGCTTTTGTCAGTGGGCTGACTGCGGCAGATGTTGAGTCGTCGTCTGCATGTAACTTGGAAGGAATGATACCTATCTCGCAAATTGTCTTACCCAAGACTGCTTTGGAAGCGCTTGAGGAAGTCCTGCCCCGCCACATGATACCGTCGGTGTATTATGCCCTGGACACTATTCCGCTGTCGGTCAACGGCAAGGCAGATCGGCGGCGACTGCGTGAGATGGGTTCCTTGCTGCTAGCATCTAGTGCCGCCCATAAGAACACCATTGAAGGAATGAGGAAGTCCGTCAAATGGACGCCAGCATCGGAGCTGGAGCGGACACTGTTGGAGTTGATGGCTGCGACACTGGGACTCGAGGCTGAGACAATGCATGGCGATGACAGCTTCTTTGAGTTGGGCGGTGACTCTGTCTCTGCCATGAAGTTGGTAGCCACAGCTCGGGATAAATACAAGCTGTCGTTGAGCGTTCCCCAGATGTTCAGATATCCGACTATTTGTCAGTTAGCCGCCGAAGTTGGGGAACCCGCTGGGCAGTCAGCAAGCTCAGCTTCGTCCACAACGGAGGAAGGGTTTACATTCAGCACGCCAGACGACTCTTCCACCAATGACGGAGTCGACGACGACTTCTTACAGCTGGCCACTGCCCAGCTGGCCCAATTAGCCCAAGAGAAGGGCAAGAAGGTGGATATTGCTGGTCTTCTGAAGCAGCTGCAGGGCGGTTCCTCTTCCACTAAGACTCCGTCCGTGTCTTCCTCATCTTCATCATCTTCGTCATCTAAAAGGAAGAAGAAGGCGGCCCTGGCCGAAGCAGCTGCTCCTATCTCAGTCCAATTTTCCTTGCTGGATGGTGGCGCAGATGTTCTGGATAAGGTCCGTGCACAGGCTGTAGAGCATTGCAAGATCCCACACAAGGATATTGAAGATATTTATCCCGCCACAGCTTTGCAAGAGGGGATGATAGCACTCACGGCCCGCACACCTGGGGTTTATACCACAACTTTGACCTGCGATCTTTCCGAGCAGGTCGATCTCGCACGGCTGCACTACGCCTGGGGTAAAGCTGCTGAGGCGCATCCAATCCTCCGGACCCGGATTATCCTGACCGACAACAACACGGCAGTGCAGGTTGTGCAGCGTGCGAAAGGGCTTCCATGGGACACATATTCCTTGCGAGAGGGCGACGTTCTCCCGGACCTAACGTCGAACATGACCTCTGGATCTCCCCTTCTGCGCCTGGCTGTAGTACACCGGCAAAATCAACCTCGGATGCTCCTGGTGGCCATTCATCATGCTCTCTACGATGGATGGTCGATGCCACTCCTCAAGGAGGCAGTTGAGGATGCCTACCATGGTCGGGACTTGCGGCCACAGCCCTTCACCCCATTCATCAAACACCTCATTGCGGGCAAAGTGGCGGCACAGGCCTTTTGGACCACGCATCTGGACAGCTTTGCAGGAGGCGTGTTCCCTAATTTGCCCGGCGTCGACCACCAAGTTCAGCCGAAGGAACGCCGAACCCGCTCACTGACTATGCCAACAGCGACCCCCAGAGCCCAGTATACTATGGCGACAAAGATTCAAGCAGCTTGGGCCGTGACTGTGTCGCGATATGCAGAGGATAATGACGTTGTCTTTGGTAGTGTTAGTACCGGACGTTCCGCGCCTGTGCCAGCGATTGATCGCATGGTCGGTCCCACAATTACGACTGTACCTGTTCGCATCTCGCTCGGTGACCAAACAGAGAGACTCACCTCACTTCTGCAGAGGGTACAAGATGATAGCTGGGAAAGAATGGATCATGAACACCTGGGCCTACAGCATATCCGTCGCCTTGGTGAATCTGCTGCTGCCGCTTGTGGCTTCCAAACGCTGCTTGTAATCCAGCCGCGTGAACAGCCTAACAACAAATACCGTTCTACTTTGCTTTCAAGTTTGCAGGATGTGGCCGAACTCGAGGGCGTGGATACGTATCCGCTAATGTTGGTGTGTGAGCCTGACGGTGCCAGACTGCATTTGAGTGCCGTGTTTGATCCAGTCGTTCTGGACGGAGTCACGTTGGAGCGGATGCTCGCTAATTGGGAGCTCGTTCTAACCCAGCTGTGGAATGAGCCTGACATGGCAGTACTTGAACTTGATGCCGTGTCGTGCAGTGACAAAGAGACTTTGATACGATGGAATACTGGAGAAACAATTGCCGACGGGTGTGCCCATGACGCAGTGTGTGAGTGGAGTAGCCGCACCCCTCATGCACCCGCTGTCTGTGCTTGGGACGGGGAATGGACTTACGAGGAACTAGAGAGATGCTCTTCTCTCGTAGCAAGTCAAATCCTCGCACATGATGTATCCTCCGGAGACTTTATCGCTCTTTACCATGAAAAGTCCCGGTGGGCGGCGGCCGGAATTCTCGCGGTTTTCAAAGCCGGTGCCATTCTGATTACTCTCGACCCGGCCCATCCAACAGACAGAATCAAGAATATCCTGGATCAAGCACGACCGCGCCTTATCCTGACCTCCCAGTCCCTCCTCGATGTGGCTAGAAATCTTGAGACCCCGGCCCTGAGTGTACAGTTCGCAGCATCACAACCATTGCCCGAAGGATGGTCCAGTCTACCCACAATAAGCTCTACCCAGGCTGCATATGCCCCGTTTACCTCTGGATCAACAGGTCGACCGAAGGGGATCCCGCTTGATCATCGCGGTCTGGCGGCTTCAACTGCATCAATAGCTCGTTCTTGCCTACTCCGCCCAGCATCTCGGGTACTTCATTTTGCCAGCTTCGCCTTTGACGCCAGCATGATGGAACACCTGATAGCATGGCACGCTGGTGGCTGTCTATGTATCCCTGATGAAACCGCAAGGCAGACGGATCTGGCCAAGTGTATCCGGGATTTCAACGTTACTTGGGCTTTTCTCACACCTTCCTGCCTAAGACTAATCACCCCAGATGATGTTCCGTCCCTCCAAGCCTTGGGACTCGGTGGGGAGTCTATGACGTCCGAGGATATCGCCATCTGGAGCCCGAGACTCCGCCAGATCGTCCAGCTATACGGGCCAGCGGAGTGTTGCATCGTGGCTGCATTGACCGAAGTGACAAAACCATCTGAGAATCGGTTGATAGGGAGACCCAACGCCTGTCGTTGCTGGGTAGTTGACCTGCAGAACCCAGATCGCCTAGCACCCATAGGCGCTGTTGGAGAATTGCTAATTGAGGGGATTACTGTCGGTCGGGGTTATATTAACGATCCTGACCGAACCACTCCGGCATTCATACGGCCTCCTAAATGGCTTCAAACACTGTATCCTGATGACCAAGAGCCAAAGCGGCTCTATCGGACCGGCGACCTCGTGCGTTATGCTGATGTGGACGGCAAGCTGGCCTTCATCGGGCGAAGAGACGGCCAGCTCAAGCTTCATGGACAACGTATTGAGTTGGCGGACGTCGAAGCTCACCTCCGTCCTCTAATACCTGCGACGCAAAAGATGGCTGTCGAGATGCTTCACAGTGCGGACAACCAGAATCTCATTTTGGCTGCCTTTCTGGAAGAAATGTCAACGCCACAAAAGCCAACAGAGCGAGAGGTTAAACTATTGCACCCAAGTCAATCCCAATGTGCCCTAGATGTTATGGCCATTGATAGCGCGTTATCTCGAAAGGTTCCACAATACATGATTCCCAGCATGTATCTACATATTTCGCGTCTGCCTCTAAGTGCATCTGGAAAGTTGGACCGTCGCCACCTGCGCGAGATGATAGCAGAGCTTCCACGCCAAAGGCTCAACGAGTACGCTGCTGGATCAGGCCTCCGCGTTCCTGACCGACCAAAAACATTCCAAGAGCAGGAGATGCAGGCTATCTGGGCCCGAGTATTGTCACTGGACCCGAACACAATTGGAGTCAACGACGATTTCTTCCGCATCGGCGGCGACTCCATTTCCGGGATGCAAGTCGCCACCAAATGCAATGCGGCTGGCATTCATATCACCAGTGCGGATCTCTTCCGACACCGTACCATCGAGCAACTGATATGCCATCTTAATTCTATCAGAACCACTGACTGCGCGTCAGTCTCGCTACCTGCAGAGCCGGTGGACGAATGGGTTGCTCTCGCCCCTATCCAGCAACTCTTTTTCGAAGTTGCCCCAGAGGGGCCGAATCACTTTAACCAGAGCCTGCTCCTTCGCACCAGCCGCCGGGTCAGTGTAGAGGAACTCGCCGGAGGCTTGGATATTCTCGTTGGAAGGCATTCTATGCTACGCGCGAGATTCTGCCGCAAGGATTCCGGCCAGTGGTTCCAGCAGGTAAAGTCCCTGGATTCTGAGCCTGCTAGTAACTTTTACCGGTTGGCTGCGCACAACCAGATAACTCGTGAGTCGCTGCCAACACTTTTTACAACGGCTCAGATGGCATTGTCTATTCAGGATGGGCCGCTCTTGACCGTGGATCTGGTAGAGCTCGAGGACGGTAGGCAGCTCGTCTACCTGGCGGCCCATCATCTGATTATTGACCTTGTCTCGTGGCGCATTTTGCACGGGGAGCTGGAGGAATATCTCCAGACAGGCTCTCTCAGTTCCGCCACAGGGTCGGTTCCTTTCATAACCTGGAGTCAATTACAGGCCGAATACAGCGCCGAACACCTCACTCCCGCGCGTGCTTTACCTGGCTTCCAGGAAGCAAATGATGACTTCGATGTCATGAGGTACTGGGGAATTTCTTCCGAGTCGAACACGTTCGGGCAAACCTCAATATCCCGATGTACCTTGGACCGCACTGTGACTGACATCCTCTTCGGAAGCGCTAACAAGGTGATGGATACTCGACCGGTTGAGATTTTGCAGGCCGCCCTCTGGTACTCTTGTAATCAAGCTCTCACTGACCGTCCGGGTCCAAGTATTTATGTTGAAGGCCATGGGCGAGAGCCTTGGACGGATGCCATCAACGTTTCGGGAACGGTTGGTTGGTTTACGACCATGTCTCCTCTGGTGTCCACTCCATGGGATCACCTATCACGGACAACAATGCGGGACTTCGTCGATGCACTCAGCTATATCAAGGACCAGCGCCGACGCATTCCGGCAAACGGATGGGCATATTTCACCTCTCGCTACCTGAACGACGAAGGCAGGGTTGCATATGGGCGCACGAAGCCGGTTGTGGAAGTTCTGTTTAACTACATGGGCCAGTACCAGGAGATGAATCGTGAGGGTGCCATGCTACAGCTAGCCGGCAATGACATCCAGTCCGGCACCGGTGCTTCAGACATTGCCGACAACGTGCCACGCTTTTCATTGATCGACGTTAGCGCGTTTACTGCGAACGGGTGCCTAACCTTCGAGTTTACATTCCCGCAATTGATGCAGCAGGATGCTCGACTGGAACAGTGTATTAAGGAGTGTGAACGTACTCTCGTCGCCGCTGCTAGTTCACTGTCAGCGGAAGGACCCCGCAAGACGTTGACCGACTTTCCCCTTATGTCTGCACTCACCTACGACCAACTGAGCCAGTTCCTCGATCATACGCTACCTTCGCTGGGTCTACGTGCTCAAGACGTCTTGGATATCTACCCTTGCTCCCCCGTGCAACAGGGCATGTTGCTGGCCCAGCTGCGCGATCGGCAGGCATATCAGCAACGATTCAAGTTCCAGGTTATGTCTCGCGGGCCAACAGACCAACTTCCATTGGAAAAGGTGAAAGGTGCTTGGACGGAAGTGATCAATCGACATGACATCCTCCGTACTCTCCTTCTCCCAGTTTCAGATCACAGCCACTTTCACCAGGTAGTCATGGTCCCTGGTAGCCTTCAACACCTGGTTCAAATTAATGCGATGGACACCAATCCCGCAGATGGCCTACCTCACACGATCAAAATCACCAGCGACTCGGCTGACACCATAATCTGCGACTGGAAAGTCAGTCATGCATTAGTCGATGCTATGTCGATAGCTGTCATTCAACGGGAGGTCAATCAAGCGTTCGAAGGTTCGCTGGGACAGTATCGAGATGTACCACAATATGTGGATTACATTAAATGGCTTTCTCTGCAAGACAACACCGAAGCGCAGGCATATTGGCAAAATCATCTCAAGGAAGTGGAGCCATGTCTCTTTCCACAACTGACTTCTTCGCCGAACCCGATCAGTCCGGAAGGTACTATCTCTGCCATTCGTGCCACCTGGACCCGCGATGCGCGGATGGACGATCTATGCCATAAGCACGCTATCACATTGACAAATCTATTCCAAATTGTTTGGGCCGTTGTGCTCGGCGCCTATGTAGGCACGGATGAGGTTTGTTTCGGCTATACAACCCTTGGTCGAGACGTGCCTGTCGACGGGGTTGAAACGATGGTCGGTCCCTTAGTCAATGTTCTTGCCGCGACCGTCCAGCTTAAACAGGATGAGTCAATCTTGAACGCACTCCTCACCCATCAAAACCGTCTCACCAGTAGTTTGCAACATCAGCATTATGCGTTGGCAGACGTGTATGCCTGTTTGGGACTGGCCGGGTCTCAGCTGTTCAACACCATCGTATCGTTGCAAGATATATCTCACTTCGACGTTCCAGACGAGCGAGGGACCCGGCTCGAAATGCTACCTGCAAATGATGTCTCAGAGGTTTGTCCCCAAACTTGGTCCACGAAGCCCCCTATATTGTCTGATGTTAACATTCAATTCAGTACAATGTAGCCCTCAATATCGGTGTTGACAAATCCTCTATTCAGCTGGTCTGCAGCTACCAAACCGTATCTCTGTCCGCGGAGCAGGCCGACGCACTACTGCGAACGGTCTTTCATGTACTGGGTGAAATCCTGAGGGACCCCACCCAACGATTTTGTGAGCTCGAGGTCATCAGCCCTAAGTGTAAAGAGCAACTTGTGAAATGGAACGCTGGTATGCTTGCCCCAACCGATGAATACATCCATGAGAAGATCCAAGGCCAGTGCCGTATCCACGCTTCCCGACAAGCCGTTTGTGCCTGGGACGGCATGTTTACCTACGCCGAAGTCGACGATTTGTCTTCACGCCTGGCAGCACGGCTCATTAGAATGGGGGTAACCTCCGAGGACATCATCCCGATCTACTCACCCAAATCCCGATGGACGGTCATCGCCATTCTAGGCGTTCTAAAGGCTGGGGCTGCCTTCACACTTCTGGAAGTCTCGCATCCAATGGCTCGACTGCGTGTGATATGCAATCAGATCAAAGCTCCTATGATTATTGCACCAGCATCGCATGCCGTTCCAGCGGCGAATTTGGCTCCTATCTTAGTCGTGCTCGACAACATCACGTCCTTGGCCCAGGAAAGACCAGTCCCCTTACCGGCTGTCGGTATACCACCAGCGAGAGAAGCTCTCGCCTATCTCATCTTCACCTCAGGTTCCACGGGAAACCCCAAGGGGGTTATGGTCACCCATCAGAATTTGTGCAGTAACGCGTCGATCATCACAACGTCTGTCAATATGACTTCCGACAGCCGGGTGCTACAGTTTGCATCACATGCATTTGATGGGTGTATCTTGGAATTACTGGGTGCGCTGATCGCAGGTGCCTGTCTGATCATCCCGTCCGAGTCGGAGAACAAGGAAGACCTGGCTGGTTGTATCGAGCACATGGACGTCACTTGGGCACTCCTGACCCCTTCCGTCGCAAGGATCTTGAAGCCAGAGACCCTTCCTAGGCTAAGTAATTTAGTCCTCGGAGGCGAGCCGATAGCTGCTTCTGATTTAGATATGTGGCGGGGGCACGTACAGGTGGTGTGTGCCTATGGCCCAACCGAAACTACCATTGTCGCTAGTACGACATCACCCTCCACCTTTCCCACCGATGGGAAGGATATTGGCGTGCCAAACGGTAGCTCCCTTTGGATTGTCGACAGATGGAACTATCACAAGCTGTCGCCTCTTGGAGCCACAGGCGAGCTTTTGATTGAAGGGCCCAATGTAAGCCAAGGTTATCTTGGGGATCCAGAAAAAACCAGCAATGCCTTCCCAGATGCTCCACGCTGGCTGTCACGACTCCGGAAATCGCCTACTAGGGTCTACCGAACCGGTGACTTGGTTCGCTTCGACACATCTACGGGCACCATTTGCTTCGTGGGACGCAAAGATAACCAGATCAAATTCCATGGGCAGCGCATCGAGCTCGGTGAGATCGAACATCATGCTCAGTTGGCATTTTCGAGTGCCAGCACGGTCATCGTCGATTTGATTACCCCTGAACAGCCTCAACAGCCATATATTGTTACATTCGTGCATCAACCAGATGCAAACACTAAAGCGACCGGCACCATCGACAACATTCTGCTTCCTCCATCCGAGTCCTTCCGAGCAGACGCTCTGGCAGCGCAGAACAAGATGCACAAACGACTTCCGCACTACATGGTCCCAGCAGTGTTCCTCCCTTTGCATCGTCTTCCTCTATCAGCCACTGGCAAAGCCGATCGGAAACGTCTCCGACAATGTGCACTTGCTCTGTCCAGCTCTGCGCTTAGTGAATACCGCGCTACGGCCTCGACGAAGCGTATTCCTTCCACCGGAGCGGAGCGCAAAATGCAGGATTTGGTTGCAACTGTTCTGGGAAGGGACCCTGCTGAGATCGGCATGGATGACAGCTTTTTCTATCTGGGAGGTGACTCCGTGCAAGCAATGCGCTTGGTTGCTGAGGGACGTCAGCAAGGGCTTGCCCTTTCCCTTCGAGCGATTTTTGACTCTCCCCGTCTACGTGACCTTGCCGACCAAACGAGAAGTCCAAACGGAGATAATCAGCGAGTGCCGGCCGCTTCATCGGCCGGCCTACGTGATAATTGCGACCAAATAGACAGAGTAGTTGCAACTAACTCCCTCAAGAAGACTGACGTGGCCGATGTCCTTCCCACAACCTCCTTCCAGCGCCACTGGCTAGACACACAACTGAAGAGCTACATTGTCGTCGACATACCAGGCCCGATCGACCCGGCCCGTCTTCTTAGGGCCATGCATCGTGTTGTGGAGGCTTACCCAATTCTCCGGGTCTCCTTTGTGCCTTATGAAACGACCACCATGCAAGTGATCCAAAACACGGTAGTGGCCATAACCAATGCCGACCTGTCAACCAGTACCGTGGAAGACATTTGCCGCCAGGATGCAGATACCCCAACAGTTCCAGGTATGCCGTACCTGCGCATCATCCTAGCGACCCAAGGCGAAGCCGATCATACATTAATCATGCGGCTTTCTCACGCCCAATACGATGCCGTCTCACTTTCCCTTCTCATGAATGATCTGAGCCATGCATACGCAAACGAGACTCATCCCCTACCTTCGACCCACTTCCCCCGGTTCAATGACTACATTACCTACCAGCAAGCTCAGAGGGCCGATCCCACAGCGACCACATTCTGGCGCCATCTCCTCCAGGATATCCCGCTCACCTACCTTAACCTCAATCCAGCCGGGTCAGCAACCAGCAATGGAACTCCGATTACACTTTCCCGCGACATTAACATCGCTGCTCTCCCCTCACTTCCCAGCGATATTACCATAGCCACAACAATCAAAGCAGCCTGGTCCTTGGTCCTAGCCCAGAAGACCGATTCTCTTGCCGTGATATTCGGCCAAGTGGTTCACGGTCGGGCCATTGCCCTTCCTGGGGTCGAGGGAATCGTCGGTCCCTGTGCTAATATTACGCCCGTTGTTGCACGCCTGGGTCTTCAGACTACGGGATTTGAGTTAATGCAAACCTTGCAAGACCAACACCGCTCTGCTATGCCGTACGAGACGGTGGATCTAGATGACGCGCTGGCTTACACCAAGACCTCGCAGGCCGGGAGTAAAGGGTTGCAAACAATCGTGCAGCATCAGAATAACGTGATGGTTGATGATATGGAATTGTTGCTTGGAGAGGTCAAGTGTGGGGTAGATGTCAGGGCAGTAGATCATGTGCCGAAAGAGGTATGGGTTTATTCGTCTGTTGATGAGAAGAGACCGGGTATGTTGGAGGTGAAGATCATGTCATCGACGTTGGTGCTGGGTGAGGAGGTGGCGGAGGAGTTGATGGGTTTGCTTGTAGAGAAAATAGTGGGGTTGTTGAGGCATCCTGAGGGTGTGTGTGTTTGAATGAGCTGTGTTAAGGAGAGACAGTAAAGCTTAGGCTGTTGTATATATGTTATTGAATGAATATGACGTGAAGATCACATAGTATAAACTCCACTTTGACCAACAGGATTCTCTCCCCTCCCGCCCTCTAGATGATGATTACACACTCTTCTCCCACCCGACCCAACATCATCAGCAACCCCAAATCACTCACTCAATACACAAATCCAGACCTAATCTCTCCTGACAACAAACTGCATCTTAAATGTGGTCTCCCCATTATGCGCTACCTTCGTAATCCCCTTCCACTCCTCGCCCGTAACATCAACGCTCCACTGCGTCCCCGTCTCCCTCCCCACCTGCTCCCACAACCTCCTCCACGAATCCAAATTATGGCGCCAAATCTTCGACTCCAATTCGTTCGCCCACACCTCCCGAGAATTGTAGTCACCCACATGGCGACCAACCACCATGGAACCGGCCTTCGGCCTTAGCAGCTTAATGACCTGCTTAGCCAGCTTGACCTGGGTATCCCAGTCGAAGAGATGGAAGAATGAGGCCGCATTGATTATGTCTACTTTCTCGCTGAGTCGCCGGAATAGTTCACTGCTGCTGTCGAAGATGTCTCCGGTGATGAATTGGCATGCCAGGGTGTCGCGGTCCGCGAAGAGGTCGTATCCCAGTTCGATGAATTGGGGGTGCAGGTCTGAGCCGTAGATTTGAGATTGAGGGGCTCCTTGGTGCACCTGCTTAGGTTAGTAATTGGCTTTGGGGTTATTGGCTGAGGGGGGAGTACAAGATGTCTGATGTCCTGGCCCATGGCGCATCCCAGATCCAGGTAAATGTCGGAGGTATCCTTCAAGCGGGATAGGATCTCAGGGTATGCAGTTGAGTTGCATATGGTGATATCAAGGAACCGGAAAGATCCGATACATGGATAGGGAAACTTATCTGATCAGTAATGACAGTGACTAGTATGGGGAGGTGTAGACTTACGACTGCAAATGCGCGATCTCTCTGTTGTACCCAGTGATATTCAGTATATATTTGCCTAGATCAAAGGTATACACTTACCACTTCTTTGACATGGTCAATGATCTTCTCCTCCGGGATCTTGCTGTACTCGGCAAGAATGGTACGCGCGGGCTCCTTGACCTCAGCCAGTTCGGGCTCATACCAGCTAAACTGGCGGTTGATGCCATCCTGCGAAGGACCTACCGTACTTGTGGTTGGTTCGCTCATGGTGATCTGCTGCAAATGGATAGGGGAAGAACTGAGATCTACGGTCGGGGTTTCATTCGGGGTTTCGGGCAAGAAGATGAAGACGAGGAAAAGACTGTGGCGGAACCTAACCGTGTGGTGCGGGGCTGCTGCCGTCGGACATCCGATGCCTTCGGAGTTAGAGCAGTGAATTAGTATGGACTAACAAAGAGAATGATATTTTGATAATAGGTGTTTTATGGATCTATATGTTGCCATCCATAGACCTATCAGAATCGATCGGACATTATTTCATAGAAGTGTAAGCGACAAGCCGACAGATGAGGAACAAGCTTTCGCCAACCCTTCAGACCTTGGTGTGCAAGGGACTGACCCACTGCTGTCCAACGGCGTCCAGAATGTTCTTCCACGTACAACTGGCATGGCATATGGAGATTTGCTTCAGATGTTTGCTCCACTACTTGCATCTATAGACGGATCACCCTTTCTACTGCGACCGTGCGTTCTGCGCTACTTCGACTTGAAAAGTTGCACCCTTAGCTCAACTTTAGCCGAGATGGCTCAAACGGCACTATGTCTACCAATCCTATGCACTACGATCCTTCGTGTCTTCTTGATATCATCAGTAATGCTCAGACTGTTTCTCGGCATTTTGATCTGACCCCCGGCATAAGTTATCTCCAGCCTTGTCCTGAATCCTGATAATGCGGGCATCCCCGCTTATCGGAGTAGCGGCCGGCGGAGCTGTCCGCTTAGCCGAGCAGAGCTGAATACTGCCCTGAATTCGACCTACAATTGTTCGAACAGAACAATTGTATTAAGAGCTATAACAAGAGTAGTACCTTATCCCTCTATTCACCACATCTTCAAAAATCCTTCATACCATACAACCGAATCAAATGCCCACCTATATCACCCCGGAGCCCTCCGAAGGCCACCAAGGATCGGGGTTATCAAAGGATCTGCATAAGCACCATCTGCACACCATTCCGAATTCAGCGAGGGCCTCGGGGCCGGCAATATTTCATTTGCACATAAATGTCTCCGACCTCGCCTGGACGATTTTCTTTATTTTTCGCACACCACTCTCCATGCAACAATGGTCCGCATATGGCCCAAATCCGCCCATGACCAGCCATCGGACCTGGAAAAAGCGTCTCCCTCGCGCGACCCCGAATACCAGGTGAAATGGGACCCGGATGATCCCTTAAATCCGCAGAATTGGCCAGTGCGCTACAAATGGTGGGTGACGGTGCAACTAGGCATGCTCGCTCTAGCCGGCAGTTTGGGCTCCAGCATCACCACCTCTGCCGATGATACCATCGCCGAGTATATTGGCGTGAGCAGCGAAGTCGCTGTTCTCGATGTGTCCCTGTACATGTGAGTTTCCCCGTCGCAATACTTCCACCCACTCAATCAGCCACTAACCAATCCCAGTCTCGGCTTCGTCCTCGGCCCCATCATCTGGGCCCCCGTCTCCGAAGTCTGGGGTCGGCGTGTCAGCATGCTCCCCGCCATATTCTGCCTGGCGATCTTTGACATTGGCACTGCGAACAGCCGCAACGCCCCAGCCGTATTCATCACGCGCTTCTTCGCCGGCTTCTTTGGCTCTGCGCCCATCAGCAACGTCACCGCCGCGTTGGGCGACATGTGGAGCAAAGAAACGCGCGGCACAGCCGTGAGCATCTACGCGATCGCCGTAAATGGCGGTCCAGACCTGGGCCCCATCATCGGCGCAGCCATCATGGCCAATTCGAATCTCAGCTGGCGATGGACCGCATACATCCACGCGATCTGGGTCTTCGCGACCTTCCTCATGGCCTTTTTCTTCCTCCCGGAACTCTATCCGCTCGTGCTGCTGAAACGCAAAGCGCAAAGCCTCCGTAAATCCACCAATGACAGCCGTTACTGGCATCCCCACGAACACCTGCACCTGTCTGTCCAATCCATCGTCACGAAACAGCTTGCTCGGCCGCTGCGCATGCTCTGCACTGAACCTATCGTCACATGTATCGCTTTCTACGCGGCCTTCGTCTACGCCGTCATGTACCTCACCCTCGAAGTCTTCCCTATCGCATTCGAAGAACTCCGCGGCTGGTCCCCTGTCGTCGGTGCCCTCCCCTTCCTCGCCCTCCTAATCGGTGTTATCCTCTCCACCGGAGTCAACATCTACAATCAATTCCGCTACAACCGCATCTCCGCGGCCGCAAACGGTGCACCCGTCCCAGAGGCCCGCTTACCTCCCATGATGTTTGGCGGTGTGGTTCTTGTGCTCGGGCTATTCTGGTTCGCCTGGACGGCCACGCCCGCTTACCACTGGATTCTGCCCTGCTTGGCAGCATTCTGTATCGGAGCAGGGTTCAATTGCATTTTCCAGCAATGTTTGAATTTCCTCATCGACGTGTACCGCGTATATGCGGCTAGTTCAACTGCCGCTGTCACCTTCCTGAGAAGTATCATGGCGGCGGGGTTGCCGTTAGCGGCGAAGCCGATGATCAGGGCCCTCGGCATTGGACCCGCGATATCTATTATCGGCGCTGTAGCGGCGGTGTTGTTGCCAGTGCCGTTTTTGTTTGTCAGATATGGGCCGGCGTTGAGGAGGGCGTCGAAGATGATTGATGGGCAGTGATTCAGCGTCTTTAGGGTGTTGGTTACGGGTTGATCATATCATATTTGCATCAGTGAAGCATATAGAATATACTAAATATGACCTGAGATGAATAAAACGTAAAATGTACAGCTAATGTCATGCAGACACATTGTAAAATGAGTAGTAGAAGATTATATCCGCGCCTCCACCACCCCCGTCTCCATCCCCTCATTCTCACTCCCCACCCAACACTTCACCAGCCTCAACCCCGCCCTCCTAAGTAACTCCGCATATTGCCTCTCCGTCCTCTCCGCGCCAGCGAAACTCACCATCATACTTAGATCCCCGATAGCAGCCATCAACCCGCCCCCTGTCTCCGGAATGACCTTCTCCACAATCAACAAGACCGACTCCTCTCTCATCGCCTCCCGCACTCGACTCAGAATTTTCACTACCTCGTTATCAGGCCAATCGTGCAACACAGTGCGGAGCATATACCCCCTCGCTCCCTTGACAGGCTGCTCGGTGAAGAAATCATACCCTTGGCTCTCTATAACACCATCAGGTATCTCCGCATCAGTGACAACATGGGGTAAGTCCTGAAGAATCAGTCGACCAGAGAGATCAGGGAATGCAGAGTGGAAGGCGAGAAGGTCTTGGCCTTGGCCGCCGCCGATATCTACCAACAGTACTGAATTGGGGTTTGCGGATTTAACCTGGAGTTTCTCGGTGACGGGGAAGAGATTGAACCATGGTTGTCCGGCTCGGCGGATGGGAGATTTCATGACTGTGTTGAAGGAGGACTGGTAGTAGGGCTTTGTGGCCAGGTAGTCGAAGTAGTGGGAGGATGTGCCGGCGGCGAATTGGAAGGGCGTGTTGGTTAGGGAGTTGGGGTTGGTCCAGTTGTTTTTGGCGAAGTAGTCCGGGAGGTGGGTGAGGAAGGAGTGGAAGTGCGTGCTGGGGTGTGTTAGGGGGTATCAAGATTGTTGTGGAGGGGAGGGGGAGGGGAGCAAGTACAAGTGGATGATTGCTGCTGCGATTGGGGAGGTTGAAATGTAGGATGAGGAGAGAGGAGTAGGTGTGAAGGTGTCGGATGTGTGTTGTTTGAGGGTTCCTATGGCGGAGAGGAAGCGCATGATTCGGGCTGCATGTTTTGTCAGGAGGTAGGTGTGCTGACGGGAGTATTTGTTTCATACCGACGAGGACTGGGTCTGCTTTTGTGTCAGTGGCTATCTGGGCTACAGTGACTTTGCCGGTCTCATTCTGAGATGAGTGGTGGATGACTGCGTCGAAGAGCTTAAGGTCGATGGCTAGACGGAGGACCATGGTTTGATGTTCCTGGTCTCTGATTAGTATCGACTATCGTAGATTGATAATGATGCATACCGTAAACAAAAGCTTGAATGTCTTTTCAAGCGGCGATTCACACATCCCCTTCAGTCTGTCGCATGCAGACGACAGCTCCGCACGCTGCTGCTCATCTATATTGTTAAGCTCGCCACTGGAGGTGACAGCGTTGATGGACTTGATAAGATCGGAAACACTCATTTTGTAGACCCTCTATAAAACATAGTAATAAACGAAAAAGTGGCTAATAAGCTTGGTAGTTCTTCAGGTCTGATGATGCGCGTCATCACAGTCTTATATACGAAGAAGCTCGGTAGATCGGTGGACCGTCCCCGAGCTAATTTGCCGACCCCGTCCCCGCGCCCGATCTTTATCACCGTGGGTGCACCGAGGCCGAAGTGTTCTCGAACTCGATTGTAGCTGCTTAACTGCTTCTGTTGAGCATGTGGTGACAATTCTGACATTCCTAGTACCAAATAGATTTATGTAGACCTGATTGCACAGCAGGGATTTGACGTGGCGTTTTTGCTATCTACTTCGTGCCTTAGGCAGCTGATATCGGGTTACGGTCGGGTTCTTGGATACATCGCGTTTTCCATCCTACTCACTCTATACCATCTATCTACTCTATTTACCTTCTATCATGCCCACCCAATATCTCCATATGCTCATCCCCATCGGATTTATAACACCAAAGCCATACGTATGTTCGAAAAATGGTTAAATCCCTTATTCAAGGCATACCATCCATGCTTGTACAGCAGGAGATGAAGTCCGCGAAGGCCAAGTCGAATCCACTCAGGCTGAGATAGCTGTGGCCCACTTACTCCTCTTCCGCAGAGAGGGACCCCAGAAGGTCAGTACGTAGGGAATGGGCGCAGCCACCGCACTGATGATCCCAAGAACAGTGAGCGTCCAATGAGTGCCAAGATTCGAATACATCGGGATTCCGACCACCGTCATTCCGCCCGCAGCCAGGTACCGAACCAGTGCCACGAAGGTTAGTGCAGACGCCGCGTATTGCTGATAGGAGTCGATAATGTACATATAGGCCGAGAGGAAGATACAGATGACGCCGAATCCGACGGCGATGGAGGCGGCTAGTGGGGACCAAATCGCGATGGAGGGCTAGAATTATTAGCATCCTGTAGTGAAACAAGCCCATAAAGGCGGAAAGTAGCCATACATAATCAGTCCATCCCATCCAGAAAAGACCAATCGGAATGGCTGGTGCTCCGATTTGCGCGAAGAAGAGACGCGACTCTCTGTCTATCATGCGACCGGAGCCGTCATCACCAGCGTCTCGCAACTGTTTGGCTGTTTTGCGATAGAGGATAGGGACGAGGACCATGCTGGTGAGGATCCCAATGAAAAGTCCCAGAAAGCAAATGTTGGCCAAGCCTTCGTTGATTCCGTATGTATCGGCGAAGATGTAGACATATCTAGGCGGGTTAGTGGGATCCCATGGATCATAATGCAAACTAGTGGAAAGGTGCATACCCGTCCAGGAACGTGAACAAGACAATGTAGACAACTGTTAAGTAAAACGTGAAGAAGATCACGATTGGCTCCATGAGAAGTAGCCAAGGACGAGTGAAGTTCCTCTTCAACACGGGCAGCAGGCTCCCCGATCCCGAGGCCTCGCCGGCTGTCTTGAACCGCGCATCTCCGGTCGCTTCGCGGAAGAATTTGGCTTTGTAGTACAGGAGTTGAGGTGCAAAGGTCTCGCGCTTGAAGAGAAAGATGATTGCTATCACCAGACCGTCAAAAATGAGCATGATCCATTCAGCCCACCTCCAACTGATGTGTGGACTGTAACCGATGTATGCTCCGACAACGGGTCCTAATTGATTCGATGGTGTTAGTTTCACTGCTGGACACCTACTACGTCCAGTGGTCTGCAGTGGATGTTGCGCGATACACTACATCATACTCACCAAGGATAGGCCCGCCAAATCCGGGGATTGCAAAGATGGGGAACCCGAAGGTTTTCTCCAGCGTAGTCCACACGTCGGAAATCGAACCACCCGCAACAGTCAGAGGCGCAGAACCACAGAGTCCCGCGAGAAATCGGAAGACCAACTGTGACCCGAAATTCGGAGCTAACGCAGCACCGAGAATCCAGGATCCGAAGATAATCAAAGCGCCAATGTAGACGGGGAATCGGCCAACGATTTCAGACATGGGACTGGCAATAAGCGCACCGACTCCGAAGCCAATGAGGTACAGGCCAGTTGCGAGTGATTCGGCGACTTGGGAAACTCCAAAGTGCCGGGAAGCTTCGGTCAGAACGGCGGAATCGATGGCTGATGCCATGGTGGTGACCAAGGCGATCAGGCAGACACACATCGTGGAGGCGACTCGGCGGGCATGCGACCATTGCTGCGGGTTGAAGGGATCGTGGGTTGCCCAAGATACCTCATAGTACTTTTCACCGTTACAATCCGATTTCAAGGAAATTCCAGGGATTTGAGAGGGATCTCTGATCTTACTCGGTGGGTGTCCAAGAGGCTGCGGCGATGCGTGATCAGAGGAAGATGACTCGTGCTGGGCACGACTGGCGTCATCGACCAGCTCGTTCACGTATCGTCGCAAGCCCCGATATTGGTATATGAACGCCATGTTCTTTGGTGTTGACAACGGTTGGGAGTCGTGTATAAACACGGAGTCCGGTCGAATATAAGGAAGAAAAAATTCCAGAATAGACGCGTTCGTTGAAGTGGAGTGGATTTATAATCCAGGACAGGCTAGATAGGGACCACAGCAGGTCAAGTTGGCAGTGGCCACTGAGAAGAAGCCATTCCCACTTTTCCCGGCCGAAAGCAGAAGATCTGCATGGCGGGTCATTCCGCCCTTTTTGGGCATCGACGAACTGCTCGGGGTAACTTACTCCGCTGTCCTTCCTAATCAGGAAGAGTAGTCCGGCAGCACCCAATCAGCGCAGTCACTGCTCTGACTGCAGTTCGGAGACTTATCGAGCTTACCGATATGTATCTATATCATTTCTTATGATTATCATACATTTTTATTTAGTCTCCTTGAAATGTGTCGGTACATGCAAGGGCACGTGCAACCTTCGATGTCTTCAGATAATTAAAATGGGCAGATAACTCACTTAGAGCCTTGAGTGAGGACCTGCTGGTAGAATGCCTTCAACGACCTGCCCTTTGGAAAGTCTGGGAACAGCTTCCAGAATTCTGATATCCGCAATAGTCCGCATACTCTGGGGTATTGGCCCCTCGAATACACCATGATATGCGGTATTAGCCCACATTGTAATTGGCAACGTCCATGATATCGACTTTCTGCCCATTCTCCTGCCACCTCTTCCCACACCGTTTGATTATCTCTCTGATCTCTGATTCCGATACCTGTTTGTTCAAGTTAACGCGTCGCTCAAAGGAGCAATCTGATCAGGCGATCCGAGATCAAGCTCATTTGCTAAACTCTTTTAGGGGAGTCTCCCCGCTGACCGTTGCCATTGTATGTGTCCCAAATCTCGTTCATACTTAGAACTTCAGTATACGCAAATACACGTCTATTCGAAGTCCGCTCATCCGATATAATCTGCGCGACACATATCCGTCAACCCAAACTTCTGATCACCATGACCGACGATTTGATGGTTAATATAATTCGAATGGGCGTGGTCCGACCGACCGGATGAATTCTTGGGTACCCAGACCTGAAACCAACATCCAACGTTGATGAGAGTGTACGGCAGATCCACTCCTTAAATCACGCCCAGGATGTCAAGCTTCTTGTCTTTGATGTCAATGATCCCTCTGGGTGCCGGTCCCACCTATTCTGAAGGCACGAATCGCTTCACACCTACTTCTTTGAGGGTGTTGTTGGCTTCGCTATCGACTGGTGCTTGTCGAGTAAATGATGTGACAGCCTGTCAGACCCATCAGTTAAGATCATGAAACTTTGAGTATGCGGAACAGATATCATACAAACTTGGTCGGTGAGGAAAGTAGACCGTCTACCACAGACCGGCCTGTTTTACCTGTCGCACCTATCACACCCACGGTAATTGGAGTCTCCATTCTTATCGTTAATACAACCCTGTGTAAACGGTCGCAATAGGTGAATCTGTTGCTTCTAAAAGAGATATTCATATCATAGACGCTACACGTGATCTTCGGACGAAAAGAACTCTATCATGTACTACGGACGAAGGTCGACCAGTTCGGACCAAGACTGTGACTGTTGGCAGCAGGCTTCGTCCGAAACAGGGTTGTGGGTCGGGATTCGTCCGAGCTACCCCACATTCCATATGAGATGCCAGACTCATCCCTCCTGAACCATATACTCAGCGATAGATATTAGTTCCTTGCTAATGGTAGTACTACAATAAGAGCCACTGACGACCGGAGGTACTTCTACAGTGGATTATGGCTATTTAGAAGTAAGTGTAGGTAAGTCCGTAGGGTTCTGGACAAGGGATCTTCAACAAGCGCGTCCTATAACACAATAACAGAAATGCCCTGATTCCAGAGATGCAATATCAACTACTACTGGCCTAGGCCGCTAATACCTTCAAGCTGTAACAGGGCTTCGTTTATATAATGGCATCTTGAACATTCTTCACGCAAGTGTTTGCCACTGTCGGCTCAATGTATACTGCTGGATTTCCTGGAGAATGAGCGCTTTCATGAACGCAGCAGGACGGGCAAAAAAGAATAATACATGATTAAACAGAGAACTAATATGCAAGCGGCTTTTTACTGTTTGTCAGGCTGTCATACTCCAGCGGCCTTTTAGGAAACTTTGGATGCACCATAAGTAGTAACAGTCACCAACATTATTAGTGGGGGCCAAATATATATACTGGGTGGCTTTATACGAGGTCAGTACGAGCGAGCTTCAGATGGCTGTTGCTACAAAGATGTATAACCTATAGTAGTACAAACTTATCCTGCAGGTATCAACATCGTATGTCTCCCCAGTGGACTACGAAATACTGGAGTACTTTGCTGGGCACCGGTGAATATTAAGGAAGAGTCAACCTGACGACTAGTACGGGAAACTCTTCTCTACCACCACAGCGGCAGAAAACCCGGTTCTGACCGCTTCATCTACCGCCTAAAGTGGCAGAACCTAGTCGACCTCGATGAGAAAAGTGCGGATATAAGCGGTTATTAAAGGATATACATTTTGTACAGCTCCGAGAAAGTGACCCGGAAATCTGTAAACTTTCTCACCGCCTTCAGACTGGCTGAAGATGGGCAGAATCTGCTCTCTAGATCCATATAGTATCTCTAGAAGAGATAAGCGAAGTAGCCGATTTCTATTTACATTAACTACATCTTAATCTGTCCCTGTTGCGGGCTTGACATTCAATCACTTTGTCCGGGCTATGGTGCTGCTCGGTCGATATCCCTTCTGCAACATCCATCAACTCACCAGCCAAGTTTCTTGGCCTCCTCTCCGCTCACATCGTCAGGAATATCCGTCACATATTGTAGAACTTCTGAAGTCGCTGAGATCCACTCAGGTCGACGCTTGGTCCATACCTCTGCCACCGGCTTGGGGATATCTTCAAAGAGACCGAACATGAGGACTGCTATTGTCAATTTCACCGCCGGAACCATTACAGGTAAAAGGAAAGATAGAGGGAGGACTGACGTGATTTTCCGGGCAAAACAGTCTCACTTCTGTACATAATAGGACTGCACAGAGGTTAGCCAGATAGGAGGCAGAGTATCCCCATGGAGTGAACTGACCATCCACAGTTATAACAGAAATATCGATCCAATGGCCGGCCACAGGCGGTGTTGGTGTCAAGGAATTTCTTGGGACTACCGGTCAAAACCATGTCCTTGTTCTCCACCACGACGACATAGGTGCCGGCTGGAGGACGTTCAAGTTAGAGAATATTCAGATCTGAAAATAAACGAGAAGAAGAAAAGATTTGATGAATACCGGCACCGCTCTGTTTTCGACAATTCAGGCAGTAGCAGATCATTACGCCGCCCCCAGATGGCGTGGGATTGTCCATGGTGACGCGGATACGGCCGCAGTTACAAGAGCCCTTGACGACCATGATTTGCCAATCCTGATGAATTCGTGGGTAACGGGAATAGAAGGAAATAAGGTACAGGTTGGCGATTATTGGTTTCTGAGATGAGATATCTGACTCTAAGACGACTGGTGCCCGGTTTTATGGCCTTCTGGGCGTACGGCGGTCGCCTAGGATTGGCGATTGCAATAAGTAAACGTCAACAGGAAGGCCCTGTTTGTCCAAGACGAGATAAAGAATACCCTCCTTGGCAATCTAGGGACTATGTTCCAATCATTTTATAGACACTTAGTCTACCTGAAGACGCCCAATAAAGATTCAGCCAGGAAAGGTTAATTTATCCAGAGTCTAAATATTGAACCAATAGCTAGGTCTAATACTACCTTTTAGAATTTATCCCTGTATGACGAATTGTATACAAGTAGGTATTTGATTCCAAGTCCGTAATATTGAGTAATGAAGAAGTCGTGCACAGAGCATATGTACAGCATAGGTTAGGCTGTAAGGATATGCCTGTATAGACACTGCTGAGTTTGATCAGGAATGGTCTCTTCATTTAGGTTTCTGCAGATCCAAGGAATTTCACTACAGGACAAGGTACATTATCTGCAGAGCTGCTCCACTCAATAAGCAGTTGCTTTAAGTCAAGAAGAATGTGCCATTTTGTTGATGGCAAGGGGCGGTCAGACATGCAAGCAAGGGCGGAGAAGTGCATATGCTGGTTCAATCCTCCTGACTATGTGCGCAAGTCCAGACCTTCATGCAACTGCTGCTCCGCCTTGGTCTTACCCAGGCAAGGGGGAATCATTCCGGTAAGGTGATGCAGGGTCACACTATGTCACAAACACCTGTGCGGGAATGATTCCCGTACAGATAGCTATATGCCTTGAATGTAATCATATAGTTGTGTAATAAGTACTGGTATTGTTGGAATAAATCGTCGAAACTCCGGATTCTAGATATATACTTCAAATTACACATATACCATGCGCGAAGTCGTAAGAAGCGACCCTGAGCATCAAAGTCGCTCAGCTTGGGAACGACTGGCCGAAGCAGTGGAGAGACACCCTGACTATTTGGCACTAATCTGCGCGCACCAACGAGCTGGTCTCTACGGGCTCGGAGACAAGAAAGAATATGGTCAATGGAGTTATGGGGAGTTGTATGAAGGGATCACCCGCCTTTCTGCCTCGTTGGAGTTGCTGGGTCTATCGAGTGATTGTCTGCTTTTTGTGATCCTCGGTAACAGTTTGGAGCATGTCCTCACTACCTGGGCTGGATACAGACTTAGCTGCATCCATGTCTCCGTTCATCCCAATACGTTGTCTAACTCGGTGGAAGCCCGCCATGTCGTCCAAACCGTTCTCGATAACCGCCCCAGCCCAAAGGCCGCCGTCTTTGTTCAAGATAAAGCCGCGGCCGAACAATTTGATCAGCTGTTTCCCCAGCTGGATGTAATCAAAATTGTCATCGGACATGGCCAGCCGGTTTCTTCTCCATGGACAAGTTTCGACCAGCTCATGCAATCTAAGAAAACCTCATCGGGCCCATCAACATCACCCCCGTCACGCGAAACATCCATCTTTTTCTCTAGCGGAACGACATCGCTGCCCAAACCATGCAAGATGGATGTTCCTGCCTGGATCAGCTCTCTAGCGAGTGGGTCAACTTTCGGCTTAGTACGCCCAGGAGACCGACTGATGTCTCTCGTTCCATGTAGCCATGTGCTTGGCTATATGGGGCAGATGTTTGCCCTGACACATGGGGCTACACTCGTCTACCCATCTTATTTGGCCTTTGATCCACGTACGACGATCGATACACTTCGCAATGTCCCCTGCAAATACATAGTCATGGTATCAGCGCTGGTGCATGCCTTCATCAGTGCGGACCTCAGCTCGACCCCACTTCCTCCGATTGACACAGTCATTTTCTCCGGAATGACACTGTCCACTGCTGTAGCTAAGGAATTTCAATTGAGAGTGGGTACGCGAGCGATCGAGAATCTGTATGGTATGACGGAGGGGGCGTTTTGCGCCACCGGCCCTGTGGAAGACCTCGACAGTATCTCGCGCGACGGCTTCCTGGCCGCCGGGCGTCCTATGACAGGCTCGACACTGCGTCTTTGTGCTCCGAACAGTACGGAGCCTCTGCCACCTGGTGTGGCGGGAGAGGTGCACTACAGTGGCTACCAGACTGCTCGTGGTTATATCGGCGTGCAGAGCGATTCATTCTACGTTGATGAAAATGGATGTTACTGGTACAAGACTGGTGATCAGGCTATTATGTACGAATCAAATGGTCTTGTCTACCCTGTTGGTCGGTACAAAGACCTCATTATCCGGGGTGGCAAGAACATATCGCCCTCTGCCATTGAGGCGGTACTCAACCAAGACCCGGAATTGCACCAGCTCAATCCTCAGGCCGTCCCTCTGCCGGACGCTGTGGCAGGGGAGGTTCCGGTCATTGTCGTCAGTCGCGAGATTGCACAGCCGCAAGTGCAACACATAATGCATCTAATTCTAACACAGATGGGTGCGGCGTATGTTCCTGACAAGGTCATCCCTATCCAAACGCTTGGGGCTGCGAACTATCCTCGCACGACCTCGGGCAAGGTGCAAAAGGTCAAACTCGCGGCCCTGGTGCGTCAGTATGCTGCCGCCCAGTCAGATGCCTCTGTGCCATTGGCACCTAGCAACACCAGAGAGATACGCAAGCGTGTGGTGCAGCTCTGGGCAGACGTTTTGGCGGCCACGATCGAAGAACTCGATGTGCAGGCGGCGCTTTCGGAACGCGTGGATAGCATCACCTTGATGCGCGTGCATTCCAGAGCGAGCAAGCTCACCGGAAGACATGTCCCATTCGCGGCTTGGGCAAGCGCCAAAACCATTGCGGACCAAATCCTTCTTCTGGAGACCGCTGATGGTCAACCGGAAGACCCCTATCCCACAGCTCACAATGACGGCCGCGCTCGGGTTGGGGGACCTGCATTGGAGGATATGGTGCACCTGATGGGCGACGGCGGCGGACTCCCTGCTACGCAGGCTTTGGTCCAACAAGCCATTGCACGCTATCGGCTCACTTGGGATGATGTTGAAGATGTCTTCCCGGCCACTGATTTCCAACACATCATGCGCCAGGCCCACTTAATTGACTACTGGGAATTCTTCGTCTGCATACACACACGGGGCCATTCTGTTGCAGAGCTGCGCAAGGCCCTGGAGGTTACGTTACCACTTCATCCCATGCTGCGATCCTTTGTTGTGCAAGGTGAGACATCCCAGACTCTGCTGGTAACCGTCCGCCCGTCACAATCGATTCTGGAGCGCTGCATTGTCGACTACGGCGAGGTTGCGACATTGGCCGATGTGCACGACTTAGTGGTCAATTTTCCACAAGACCATCGGATCTCCTTACCAGGACCTTTGTTCTGCGGATTGATGGTGTACGTAAAGGAGATAAAGAGTGCCGTCCTCGTTGCAGATTGTAAGTGCTTTCCCCGCTTGCCAAATTCCTCCGTGGTATGTGTGCTTATTTGTGTCTATTTGCAGTCTGCCATTCTGTCATGGATGCGACATACCATGAAATCTTTGAGGATGACCTAGAGCTCGCGCTGAGCGGGCAGCCACTTCGAGCGCATGCTTCATATAAAGCGTGGAATGAGAGCTATTACCTGCTGCAGGATGCTCTGGCTAGCCGACCGGCTTTTGAGTACCACCTCTCGCAGATGCAGCAAGTGCCTGATGGACCAGTAGCGCTATGGCCCACACCTAGTCGCCCACTGAGGACCTCATCTGGACAACAATCGGAAGGGTTGTACCTGCTCGAGTTCCAGCTACCGGCGTTGATGTCTCTGCACCAGCACCATCCGACTCTGATGACATCAGTGGTCCTCAAGACAGCCCTCGCCCTGTTAGCCATCTTCCACACCAAGCACTCGGAGATGCTACTCCTCAATGTTGAAGCAGCACGGGGGCGATTCCCCTTCCTGCCGTCCTCCTTTCCGCGTGAAGGCCCGCTGGACGGGGCCCGCGTTGCCGGACCTACACTGACAGGCAATGTGGAGCGTATCACATATGATCCAAACAAGACAGTACTGCAATTGCTGTATCGCGCCCAAGCCCAGCAGGCTCTGATAACGCGTTACGCGAACGCACCGTGGAGGCGCATTCTTGAGGAATTGCCTCGTATGAAAGAGTTGTACCCTGCAGTAGCTGATCACTTGATCTTCAACTGGACCGGGACGACGACCTTCAAGGCAGACGACAAGAGACGACTGCATGAGCATATTCAGCGGCAGGAGATCTTTTTTCAGCCTACTTGTGGCTTGATGGTCGATGCTGGTGCGTCCGGCAAGGACGGTACTGATCTCTGTGTCTCCCTCACTGGCGCGGTGGCGAATAACTCGCCTGACTGGATTCGTGACATTGCCCAGGGACTGCAGAAGATTACGACGTGGCTGACGCAGGAGGAAAATTGGGGGCGTCCGGTTAGATTCTTTTCTGAGTCTCTCTAGAAATAGGGGTAGCGGTGTCTGGAACGATGCAAGACAGAGTTTACGGGGTTGGATTAGGCGAGGAAATGTCCATAGCGGCTTTACAATCTTCCAATTTGAAATCATACATCCTCCTGCATTCAATGCTTCCCACTGCGCGACTAGTGTACCTCAGTCAGCACAACCACTAATGCATGAATAGTTCTCACTCAAGATTTAAGAGTACATTTCCATCAGTCCTGCGTCTGCAACGAGTCCTAAACTTATTCCTTTGCCTGGAAGTGGTGCAGAAGAGCTTTCGTCTGGAACTTCCCCCCTCACGGTGTACTTGTAAAGATTCGTGACCTCGTGAACCCTATTCTTCTACCCAGCAAGACACAGGAAGACTTTGTCTCCGCTGTTTCCTCAAATGCCAGACAAAGTTAAATACATGGCTACCACCGGCATAATTGTTGACTTCTGTAAATCCATTCCATCAAACCCACCATGACCGTCCCCAACGATAACCCCACCGATAACCCGTCGGCCCATCCGCGCCAAAGTACCTGCTACAACAGCAAGTATTTAGCAGAATACTACGACTTGTGGATCGGGAATTGGGACGATGTCCAGCTGTATTCCCGTCTGCTCGCGGACATGGTATCTCGCAACACTTCCGCAAATCCAGTGAGGGTACTGGACGTGGGCACAGGCTCAGGGCGGATCATCCACGGCCTGGCGAGCGCCCAGCACCAGAAACAGGGCACCAAACGCCAGTCGGCAGTGCACTTCCTGGGCCTAGACAACGAACAGCACATGCTAGATCGAGCTCACCTCCTCACCGACCCAGCGCATGTCGATCAAATGACCTGGGTGCTAGGTTCGGCAGAGGAAATGGGATCCTTGCCTGCCTTGCAGCATTCCGATGGGTCAGGTGGGCTCATCGACATGATAGTGTTTGCCTGCGGCAGCATCTGCCATCTATACGAAGCCGACCAAGGCAGCCGGTTCTTCGAGCAGATAGCCACGGTTCTCAAGCCCGCCACTGGGCGCGCGTACATCTCCGTGCTGAAAGCGCTCACCGACGGCGGCGAGCCGCTCGCCCGCGCTATGGAACCATCTGAGCCAGTTGTCACGCCGAGCAAGGAATTCCCTGGCATGTTCTACAGGGAGACCTGGCCCGCCCATGAACTCATCGGAAAGGTGTGGCATACTACTCGGCATATTGTTGTCTCGGAGAGGTTGGCGGATGGACAGGAGGTCGTCGTGGAAGACAACCTGGATAGTCGCAAGGTTGGAGTGTGGACTGAGGCCGACGTGAGGGCTCGTGCTGCTGCGGCTGGCTTGAAAGTGGTGGATATTTTGGACCATCAGAATGACTCTACCCATGGAGAGCGCATCTTCGTTCTAGGGACCCTTGCATGATATAGACAGGGCTTGAAATGGGACATTTCCTGTACCTGGTGAGAGGAAGAACCTATGACCTTGGACAAAGTCAGGTAAAAGGGGATGTTGGGTAGCATACAGTCTAGCCAAAATGTCAACCCTTTACATTACTGAATGCGAGTGGTTAGAACCTAGTTGTAAAGAGCTTTTCTTCAGTCAGTAGTAAATAATCTCCACTATAAGCTGAAGAGATTTTCCTCGATGATACTCGTTGCCTAGATTAGGTATTGAGTAGATGACCTGCATCCACAGGCTCTTCTGAAGACATCTTTTGGTGTATCTCAATAGAATACCACGACATAGTAAAAGAGCGATCTATGACTTTTGGCTAGTTTCATGAAATAGACAAATCCTCGTATAGCCTGGCTCATTCCTATCGCGTCACTAAAGTAAAAACAGTGTAATTGAAGGAAAAATATACTTATAGCCAATATATATTGTGCGAGTATTGCGTTTCTCATTCATCAAAAAGTTCCATTCTATAGAGCTACCCTAGTATATATATGCCCCCAGATCTAAGCCTTCGCAGCGACAAAAGAGCTCCCCGCGGTTATCTTCTCAGCTAGTATCCTCACTGGCTGGGAGCTGAGGAGCTCGAAGGAAGACAACGCAGCCCCCAATTCGCGACTGACCCAAGTCTGCATTTCCGTCGCTTTGAGCGAATCCACTAGAATTAATAGCCGTTAGCATACAGATACAATATCATCTATAGGAAAAAGAAGCGGAGAACCAACCTCCCAAAGCAGACAAAGGCAAGTCGAGATCGACAGAATCAGGAGCAGCGCCCATTGCCCGAGCCAGATAGGTTTGCAAAGCCTGGCTAACGAGCGAGATCGATTCGTCTATTGAGTCAGCTCGTTTGAGTAGAACGCTCGTCTTGATGGGGCCTGTGGCAGTTTGGGCTTCTGGATCGGCGATCCGAGCACGATGATCGAACTTGCGGTCAAATTGCCAGGGACTGGCGCCGTCTTCACGCGGCAGAACATCAACCAACCCGGCAATTATCTGAGCAGGCGGTGCAGGTTGCATCTGGCCTTGGACGAGGAGACGAACAAGAGTCTGCACCTCTGCCTGTGAGATCTCGGTCCCCAAGACGTGCCGATACCGCTGACGACGCTGCTCAGCAGACTCAGCCACATCGGTCACGCCGCTGGCGTCTTCAACGAGCCCCAGGTTGATACTACAACCGGCGAGGTTATGTTGGTGCCGCCACTCCATTAGAGCATCCATGAAAGCATTGCCCGCGGCATAATTGGCCTGGCCCATGTTCCCGATGACACTGCTAATTGAGGAGAGAGTGACGAAGAAGTCCAGCGGCCGTGTGGCTTGGAACGCCTGGTGCAGATTCCACGTGCCTTGGATCTTAGCCCGTGTTGACTGTTGCCAGGATTCCCAGTCCATCTGGTCGAACATCGCATCTTTGAGGACGGTGGCGCACTGGATGATGCCACGGATGCGCCAGTTGTGGTAGGCTGCGTGCGTCAGGAGTTGCTTCACGTCATGTTCGGAGGCAACATCGCAGCGTATCACCTCCGTTCGGGCTCCACGCGCGCGCAGTGCATCCAGAGCGGCTTGTTGACTTGGCTGTGTTGCTCCAGAGCGACTTGAAAAAACAATGTGACGGGCCCCGCTGTCTACCAGAGCGCTGGCTAGAGAGAGTCCGATTGTGCCCAGTCCTCCGATCAGAAGGTAGGTGTTCTCACTAGGTAGCGGCCTTGGCTCGGGTTGAACAGGTCTCACTGCCACGGGACCTGGCGCCTGGAGGTCAAGGATGACCCGGGTGCCGGAACGCCTCGCATGAGAGATAGCCTCGTCCACTTGTGAAACTGGAAAGACAGGATAGGATGCCACCTGAACGAGAGACTTATGTCCTGCGATGAGATCGACAGCTCGGTGGAAATTAGCCTGTATCAGGCGCGGAGTATCCCTAAGCATCCGAGACAGAGAGAGTGAGGTGACAGTGCAGCCCTGCTCTAAGATCTTCTGGGGTAGTGCCGAGAGTTGTAGGTCCCCACTCAGGTCAATATACCGACCCCCAGGCGCTAGGCAAGACGCTGCTTGTCGGCTAGATGCTCCCGCGAGGTTACAGACGGTGAGCTCGACTCCTCTGCCGCTAGTCAAACGGGCGATGGTGGTTGGAAGTGACCGATGGAGGGAGATAATCCGGTCTTTCAAGACGGGGTACTGGGCACGTAGCTCCTCTACAACACCATCCACGGCAACAAACACCTGCATCCTTGCCGCTAAGGCACAGTGTACAGTGGCCCTGAGTGTCTGATTAACAGAGCCCACAATCAGAACAGAGCCGGATACTTGATGCATTCCATTGACAAGACTGGTATAGGCGGTAGAATACGCGATTGGCATGGAGAGAGATTGCGCTGGGCCTTGCTGCGGAGGACAAGTCCAGACAGAGCTCTCGGGCAAACGAACCCGAGTGGATATGGTCTGGCCAGGTATCACACACAGCACCGTCTCTCCAACCGGGAAGACCGATATCAGAGACTGTCCGACCTGGCAAACAGTGCCCAAGGCCTCTGTCAATGGGACGCGAGCCTCCGTGGTCTTTGCTGTTGTAGAGGGAAGTGAAATAGCATGAAGATGAACTTCTACTTCATCCTCCGCTATCGCAGTGGCTAGTCGGTCGTCCAATTGCCATTGCGCTCCCTCAAGATCGGATGACTTGCTGTGTAGACGCAGCGGTCGGGTGTCCTCCGTCAACTCAGCCAGTATAGGTTTTGGGCCATGTACAGCTGCTTCCATCGCATCATCCAATGGAGAGTATGCAATTGCGCGTGGTACAAGCAAGCGGCCGTCGCGCAGTAAGTACTCGTAATCTTGGGGTCGCGACCGCGACTGGTGGCTTAGTCGTAGAAGACGTGCAATACTACGGCCAAGTTGACCAGGATTCCGCGCAACATCCTTCTCCTCTATTAGAAGCTGAGGTAGGTCCAGGTTGGGGTTTTCATTCCGCAGAGTTCGTAACAGCCCGGTTGTAGCACCAGTAGCCGCATAAGCGGCGGCTGCGTCCAAGGGTGCGGGCGACACCCAGAGTATGTATTTCGCCTGAACCAGCGTGCGCATGCATTCCATATCTGCGGAAGTCCAGTGGAGCGTCCAAGACTCGTGCATTTCCATCAACGAAATAACCTGCTTGTCCTTCAACTTTGATACCTCATGGGGGCTTACTCTCTCCACCCGGGCGCCCTGCTCCTCGATCAAGGGGATGAGCTCCTGTAACAGAGCATTGAAAATGTCAGCTGGCTCGGGCGCCAGGACGTAGATGATAGGGTCTAGTAACGAAGAAGCTTCATCTCGCCGGTGGATAAGTAGTGAGTTTGTCTGAGAAGCAATCCCGTGTACCTTCCAATCGGCATGTTTGTCAAGATTTTCGGTAACCTCATCCTGCATACCCGCTGGGATGGACGCAATTATCCAGCCATCTGGTTGGGCGACTCTCTTAATATCATCCAAAAGGGGAAAACCTTGTCTGCCAGTCCACAGGTCGGGGTGATCCAGTAGGACCGCGTCGTATGCTCCATGGTCTGGCAGTGACGAACCTACCTCCGCAAGGGTGAGCACAGGGAGTAGTTGGCAGTTTGGTAGTATTTGCTGTAAAGCCTGTACCCGCGCACTTGAATTATCTGGACTTATATCTACTAAGATGACCGTTAGCTGTTGCAGCTGGGGCCGGTATTTGCCAGTTGGGACGAGCTCCTGGAGAGCCGGCACCAGGTGGTTAAAGCGGCTCTCTGCTGCCACCACCAGCATGCGTGCATCGCCATGAGTATGGCACACGCTTCTAAGCCATGATGAGAGTGTACCATCACAATGCTCGGCCCAGGAATCCACATGCTCGGCCCAGAATAGTGATGAGAACCGGCTCTGAGGAATGTTTTCAACTGCAGCAGAGGGGCGGGACTGTATTGGGACCCGACCAAGTCGGACACCTTGCAGTACGAGGCCAGGGTGTGACCAGGTGGGGTGCGATGCAACAACCTCTGATCGAGAAATGCCTTCTTCGTCCCTGTGCGTTTCCACATGAAGATTGAATTGCTCCCCAGTTGAGGGTGAAAAGCGGGTAGACATGTAAAGTCGGTCTACCGCAATGGGGATCTGAGCATTCTGGTTAGACAGTGCCTCGGAACAAGAGAGTACAGCAGCCTGGAAAAGCGAATCCAGAGATGATGGATGAAGAAAGTACGGCGATTCCTGCTCATGGGGCATGGTACTTTTAGTATCCGTTACAATCACTGATGCAAACAGGCGAGACTGTGTGGGATGGAAGAAAACCCTCTGCATCGTTCGGAAGGTCGGACCCATGGTGACACCTCCAGTCTCAGACAACCAGCCATAAACCGCCTCACTACCCACTGCCAGGTTCGCCGCAGTTTGTGTCTGTCGAGCTTGTTGGACCGTCCGCGCCCAGTTCAATGCGGTGGTGCTGTCCTCCATTTGCTCTTCTTCTCCCGCATAATCCATTGTAAAGCTACCCTTTGCATGTTGAACCCATGGGGATTCCTCTGGCCGAGAAAAGATGCCGAACTGGTACCAGCCAGCCACGGCATGAGGGGCCACATGAAGTAGAATCTCAAGTCCGTTTTCCTCAGAAGGAATAACCATGCCTCGGAAAAATTCCAAATCATGAAACTCAATGCCGGCCAGGGTCACAGACTCGGCCAACTGACGTGCGGCCTCAGCTACTATCGCCACCATCCCTGCCGCAGGCAAGACAATGGAGCCTGCCACGACATGGTCAGCCAGCCATGGATGCTCCGAGAGGCGTAGAAAATTCCGCCATCGAGGCTCAATATTATTTTGATAATCACAGGCGACCCCAAGTAAATCATGGCGAGGCTGGACACGTTGACGTAACTGACTTGATTCGTACGGTTCATGCCAGTACCTGGACTGATGATTCCAAGCATAAGACGGAAGGAGCGCCTGGCTCAACTGTGGCTTATAATCGCCAAGCAAGCTCCGATTTACCCGGTCAATCTCTATGGGACATCCAATACTCCATAGGACACCGGCTACCTGTAGAGATGTATGTAGTGCATTCTTCTTCCGCTGCACTAAGCTCAGGTAAGGCAAGGAAGTCAGACCCGCATTGACCTCTTGAAGTGTCTGGGTGAATGGACCCCTAAGGGCCTCGTGCGGGCCAATCTCGAGGATGGCGCTCCATGGGACAGCTACTGCGCGCCGGCGTCGAGGACCAGCCTCACTCATAGTGGCCAGCTGGCCCACTGCTGCAGCAAATTCGACGGGACTGACGAGATTGCGTATCCAATAATCCGGCCCGAGTTCATCAGGGTGTTGAACACGCGTCTTTGTAACGGAGGAAAACATTGCTATTTTCCCTTGATGTAGATTCACTGGCTTAATCAATGCAATGGAATCCCGATAGTCATCAGCTAAAGCGCGCATGTAAGGGGAATGATACGCAGTTTCAACACGCAACTTCCGTGCAAAATGCCCCCTGGCCTGAAGATATTCAGCCAGATGATTAATCTGATCATTATTTCCTGATAGCGTCACACTCGACGGACTGTTAATGCAAGCAACAACAACAGCCTCCAGAGACAAGGCTTGTAGATAGTCTCGGGCAGTTTGCTCGGATACGCCGGCTGCTAACATGCCTCCACTGGGCCCATTCTCAACAATACGCTGCGAGAAGACACCACGGAAGTAGGTAATTCTGATCGCATCCTCGTGAGTGAGATATCCAGCCGCATATGCAGCTCCTGGAGTAACAAATCAGCACTCATGCACCATAATATCGCCAGACAATACTTACCAACTTCGCCACTAGAATGCCCTACTACTGCTTTTGGAGTAATTGACCAGTCAGACAATAGGTCAATCAAAGCGATCTGGAGCGCGCAGCAGACCGGTTGACTGCGATCAGGGCGGTTAATACGGGTTGTACTTGCATGAGCACGGATTTCCTCAGCCAAATCCCACTGGCAGCCAAGGGCGGTTAATACCTCCTGGCTATGATGGATGCTGGCCGCAAATACAGGAAATGCGACCAGTTCAATTCCCATGCCAGCCCATTGCGCCCCTTGGCCAGTGCAGACAAATGCTAGCGCAGTCTGCTGCTGACGTTTGGCTCGTGGAAAACTGGCCAATCCTCGCCGCAATGCCTCCTTCAGACCACCAAGTGTGTCGGCAACTACAAAACTGCGAAATCCAAACTTTGAGCGTCGGGTAGCCATGGTATGCGCCAGGTCGGTCAAGGGGGGAGTGTCCGATGACGCCTCGAGTGCATGCGTCCATTTCTGAGCGGTCCGATCCAAACCAGCCTTGTCATGGGTAGACACTACTACCAGCTGCGCAATACTGATGGGCGATGGAGGTATTGTCTGAGGGGCAGTGCCAAAATACTGAGCCACACTTTCAAGGATGGCGTGCGCATTGGCGCCACCAAATCCAAAGGAGTTGATGCTGGCGCGCTGGGGGAGATGGGAAGGCCATGGCTGGGTTATATCACTCAGACGCAGTCGCCATCTCTCCGTCTGAATCTTAGGATTCAGAGTCACAAAGCCTGCATTTGGTACCAGAGTCCCTTTCTCCAGACAAAGCACGACTTTGATAAGACTGGCCACTCCAGCTGCTCCTTCCGTGTGACCGATGTTACTTTTAACCGAGCCAACGTAAACAGGTTCATCGTTTGGCGTACGTTCATCCCCAAAACTGGCGCCAATGGCCGATAATTCCGTAGGATCCTATTTAGACTGGTGTGTCAATATTCAGGTATCGGGTTGCATCAAGCCATGAGCAGTGTCACTTACACCAAGAGCGGTCCCCGTTCCATGTGCTTCAAAATATGCTGTTTCTCGCATTGACAGCCCTACCTGTCGGTATGTCGCCCGGATGAGATCTGCTTGTGCTTCAGCGTTGGGCATGGTGATCCCGGGCGTCCGGCCGTCTTGGTTAGCCCCAGTGGCCCGCACTATGGCACGAATTACATCCCCGTCGGCTATCGCCTGGGATAAAGGCTTGAGTAGGACTGCTCCGAGGCCTTCACCACGGCCATATCCGTTGGCACGGCTGTCAAATGAATGGCTGATCCCGTCGGCGCTGAGCATATGCATGTAGGATAGTCGTTGTGTAAAGTTGGGGTGCAATATTATGCTAGCACCGCAAACCAGCGCCTAAAATTCACGTTAATTAGGGTTCCAAGATTGCAGGAGCGTCGCGTTTACTATGGACCACTGACCATGCGGCATTCGCCAGCACGCAATGCTTGGGTGGCGAGGTGCAGTGCTGTCAGACTGGAGGAGCACGCTGTATCCATCATTATACTTGGCCCTCGCAGGTCAAAGAACCACGATATGCGGTTCGCTAGCATTGTCCTCCCGTTCCCCGTGGCTGAGTTGTGCGGCATATCCATGATATCACGGGTGGAGAGTAATTCATAATCGTTCGTCATACAGCCGCTGTAAACACCGGTGGAACTCCCGGGCAGAGACTCCATGGGGACGCCGGCTGCAGATGCCATTTATCCCAATTAGCTCGACTCGCTGCACCTTGCCACAATATCAGAGATGACAGGCTGCGTACCATTTTCGAAGGCTTCATATGCGACCTCAAGCAATAGGCGCTGTGCCGGGTCCATGCCCGCGGCTTCCTTTGCTGTGATGGAGAAGAAAGGGGCGTCGAAGCATGCCGGGTCTTCCTCCAAGAAAAACCCGCTGTCATGGTTGATCTAAGTGGCATTGGTTTTGTTCAGGCTCAATGTCATTCTTGTCGAGGAGTTATTGTCAGGAGCAGAGGAGGGAGGACGTACGGCACCTTTTCTTTCATGGCTCGGATGCTTCCACGCCGCGGCTTGATATCGGTTACCGGGTACAGGGCCATGTTCCTTTCGTCCATCTCGCAACATCTCCCAGAAGCCATCTAACGACGCCGCCTGGCCAGAAAAACGGCAGCCCAGGCCTATCACTGCAATAGGCTCCGGGCATGATGATGTATTGTTCATAGTGGTAGGCCGTCACGACGCCGTGTCACCTCAATGTACTAAGGTGGTCTCTTAATCAAGTAACTTCACGTTGACTAATTTTCCGTTATCTCAAGTCTTCGGCACATTTTTTTGGATTTACTTCCATTCTTTATACGTATATACAATCTCTACCACAACCTACATCATATCCGGATTAAACCGTTCCAGCACTGCCACCGCCCGTCACAGAGCTTAGGGGTACTTGGACTCTTGTTGATCTTTCTGCTACATGCTATGACGACCGCTATGCAAGGCTTGCAAAACCACGCAAGGACACTGCTTGTTTCTGGGCGTCAAGGTGAATGTGATCGGCGATCCTAGCTACAAGACACGATGGTCTATGTAGCGGCAGATTCGCTAATCTGCTAGCGGATAGCTTGCTACCTTCCGACTCCAAGTCTCTCCTGTGGGCATCACTGCAGGTCAGGGCAACTAAAAGACAAAATCATGAAGGAAGCTGCGTAATAGTGTGACAAAGTCATTGGAAATCAGTCTGCGTCTTGGAGTATCAGGACAGAGCCCACGCAGGTCTATGCAAGTGGCAGTGGCATATCGTAGCAACAAGGGTATTTTGCTGTTCTGCAGAATGAAGCAACGACATTGTTCTCTTCTATCTTTATGTAGTGTGTGCGCATGACCGCTACATTCCTTTAGGCTTTTCTGGATACAAGTTACTCCCCTCAATTGCTGTCTTACACCTTGCCGACGGCAACAAATATGGCATTCTAATATTACTGGTTCCAGACCCTATTCCAAGAATGTAACATATGCAGCGATACGTATACAAGCCTTGGGTTAATACAGAAAATCAATGGAGACTGCAAGGAACGGCTTTGCGTGAGTTCTCTATGGCTGTCTTTCCAAGGGGTGGCTGATTCAAAACCTGCCAAATACACCAAATGACGAGGAATCCTCCTGTTCCGTAATTAGCTGTACGCCGTGATTTCATTTACCGCTTTGTTGGTGAGCTCGCCTTGCCGTCACGAAGGGTAATAGAGCTTTCGCCTGTGCATACTCTTGGAATTGACAAAATGTGTCTCAGCCATTTACAGAAGCAGGTTGAAACTAGCGCATTTGCTGTAATGTAAAGGACGCCAATTGAGCAGGCCTGAATTAGTCGGTTACTATACAATATTTGCTTATTACTCCTATTTTTATGGGGCTTGCAACGATCGATACCTCTCACAATGACGGCCATGAACTAAATTTGCCTCGCCCTCGTGTGTTGTGGATTGGTGCAGCAAAGTGACCCGTTACCACAATACATGCAATGCGTCCATAATAATGACCGATTAAACTTCTTCGAAGGGGTTCTGATCATCGGTCCCACGTAGCCGGATTAGCTTGGCTTGATCGATCCGATCTCCGGGAAAAGCTTCCCTGTGACATAGATTGAAAAGACCGATCATTGCCTGGTGTATAGATTCGGGGACCTGCATATTCAAGGATGACAGTGGGCACAAGGTCTGGGCCAATGTGGGTCTTAAGTAGCACGCTTCACGCTCAGGGAATTTGGGTTCATAGTGCATATCACACTCTGTTATCGGTACATTTGACGATGACAGATATAAAAAGCTAACACCCAAATTCCAAGTGTGCACCGCTGGCGAATCCAGCACGTGAGTCCCTCATCACAAGCCCCTTCCCTCCCTTCCCCCTTGCTTCTACCTTCACGCGTTGCGGTCAGGCCACATGGCAGTGACCTAGATCTGCTTTTGGGGTATCTCTAGTATTTTAGTTCCAAAGTGTACTTCTTGGATACCTGATGATTTATCTATCCTGTTAAAATCAGACTCTCAGGGTTGAGACTCCTTCCCTGAAAAGGCCCATCAGTAGAGCTCATGATCTCACCAAAGGCTATTAAGGTTATCGCGCCGAACATATTTCCTTGGTCTCTCCTGTACCCCAAATGTAGAACACTGCAAGGAGGCGAGGGAGTAATACTCAGCCTTCAGCAGGTTCGCCTTGGTCCATGAGGGAAATCTAGACCTAGGCCTCATGTACCAGTGGGATGGATCATGTACCGAGTGGGGCCACCCGACCTCTCCATTAGATCATTTTTCTTGGAGTTTAGCTCAGCCCCCACGCTCCACCAATTGACATTCTGGTCAAATGCTGCGCATTTCATTCTTCGGCACATTATGGAACATTATACATAGAAGCGGCAATTCCCGCTACCAATGTTACACCGCTCAAACTGCCCGCAACGCTCTCTGCAGGTCTGCTGGAAATGTTCTGAGACATACCGCTGGTTCGAGGACGCAACAAGTCCAAGTACCTCTTGCACATAACGCATACGCATTGACAATGTAGAAAAAGGCATACTTCTATATAATAACGCCACAAAAGCTAGCCCAGATGATTTCCCTGTTTTCGACATCTTACTGAGGTGTCAACTGGCTTTGCGCAATTAGCCATTCCAATCCGGCCCTGAATTGCCTCAGCTCCGACCCACTTCTCGGGATATCATGTCCGGCAGAATGGATAATCGTCTTGCGACAGTTGGGGTTGCAGAATTCCTCTACTAGCAAGGCGCAGTCAGATAACCCAGGGAGGTCATTATGACCCCGTAGATGCAAGGTAGGGATCGAGAGGCGGCCCGCAAAATGATCCGGGTGCAAGGCACAGGGAATTTCTTCGATAGACCGGTCCAGAAAGAAGCGAACTGGCTCGCGAGTAATCGACCGGCCTGCCTTGATCACCTTGACAAATTCTTCAATTGGTGCCTTGATGGATGTGGGCAATTGTGCAAGCTGATCATCCTGCCCAGAACGGATCCGCTGCTGATCCTGCCGAGACAGACCTCCCATTAAGGACTGGCAGTAGTTAGGGTCCGAGGAGCAGGGAATTGTTGTCGAGCAGAATATGGCAAACCGAAATGGGAGTGGTTCTTCGGGGTGGCTGGCAGTCTGTTCCAGGAGGAAGGAGGCAATGATTGAGGCTCCCTGACTGAATCCTAGGATACCGTCAAAGGGACCCTCATCCTCAATCGCTTCGGTGATTAAGGTGTGAGCCTCCTCGATGGATGGTGCGTCAAATGTGCGTGACCAGCAGTAATATGGGGGAGTAAAGTTGGTTTCGATTCCTTCGAGGGGGTCATCGAAAAGCGGTTAGCTCTGTCGTTCTCACTCTTGAGCGGACCATGTAGAAAGGATTGCCAAACCAGGTGCGGGCGGGCATTCGAGCTCGCCGGAGAGCATATGAAACTCCCAACTGGGATCTGCCGAATGGAGGAGACCCGACAGTTGATATTGAAGGGCATCGGCACTCGTACCATAGCCGTGTAGACAGAGAATACGCATGCTGAATGAATCTGGCAAGCGAAAATTGCGGTTTCCGAGACTCGCTGAAAGCGAAATACTACTATTGAAGTCATTTATATGCCCGAGATCGTGATTACCAAAGCAGTGGTGTCATGGTTCGCATTTACTAGACAGTAAAGTATTCTTGCCCCTTATCCAGTGCTGTAAGGGCTATATCCGTAGTAAACTAAAGCCATCTGGGGAGTCATGGGAAGACAGATCGCGCTTTGACCGGGTTTCATTTTTCGATGCTTTCATGTTCCAAAACACAGGGGCCAAAAAAAAAAAAAGCTGGCGCTTCCATGAGGGCCACGAGAATCGTTGAAAATTAAACTATACCGTGCACCCTTGACAAGGTATTCCAAAGGAATCCAAGCATTATCTCTAAGCATGTTTCAATTTGTCCCCAGACGTGTCCAAGCACAAGCAAGCACAGATCGACGCATTCCAGGGATCTCCGTCGTGATGTTGGAAGGCCCGGTCTACCTGTTGAACTGGTAGAGCCGACATGCTCAAACGTTCTTCGAAATAGCTTGTAAAGATGCAACAGATAAAGTACGTGTCTTCAAAGTACTCCTCTTCGCATTTGATTTACTGTATGTAACTAACAACCCGCCAGGGCTATTGTGCGGATAAGATTCGGGAGGCTCTACCGCCACACCTACCAGCCTCCGTTCAAGCCATACTCTCCGCCTACCTTAGTAGGATTAGCTTGTCGTTTACACCTTGCAAAATCCCACCGCCTGCTATTTGGTCGGATTGGCTGCCTGGGGCGAAATATATTACCTAAGGCTGTATATTAACAATTGAGGAAGTAGTTGAAGGCCTCAAAGAGGAACATACAGTATTAGAAATAGACTATTAAGCATTCATGTAGTAGGAATAAGCCTTACTACATGCTTGGGACAGGTTGTTGTGACGTCACTACTTGCGAATAATACTCCCATTTGAGGCGTTCCACGAAGACTCTTTTAATATATATCGGAACACTAACCGCTAGACCCAAAACAATATATCGCGTCTACTAGCCAGACCAGTGACAGAGAGATTATTATTCTAATATAGCCTCCTCAAACCAGAGCTATCATAGCTCTGTGCTTCTGGTTAGGAAACCCCTCAAACTAGATAGACTATCTAAAAAATACAATCAGGTTGACCACACCTGGACTTAAATCTAAAGTCTCCAGATCTGGTTAGATATTATATATTAGTAAAATTTGACTAGGCTTATAACCTGTCGGAACACTAACCACCAGACTAAAAACGATATATCGCGTCTAGTCAAACCAGCGACGGAGAGATTACTGTCCCAACAATATATAGTATCGACGTACTCACTGTTAGACCAAAAACATTATATCGCCTCTATCCAGCCAGGCAACGAAGGGTTTTGTTCACCGACATATAACACAGATAACACTGAGTAGGTGAGAGAATAGTTACATTACAGTAAAAGAACTCAGATGAAGCTTACTTTTACTCCTGCCAGAAGTATGCCACATCTGGGTATAGTAAAGAGAGTATGTGTATGTGTGCACCATGCAACTTTAGTTAATATTGGTGCCAATCCTATTTCATAACGTAATGGATAATAGATACTTTGATGATAGATACAATATCTGACAATATGGCATATCCTGCGAGAACATTCCGGGGTTTCTTCCGTTTCATGGATTCTCTAACATGATGCGTAACGTAAAGGGAGTGAATCCGTGCCACGAAACGGATCAGTGAGTAGTGGAGACATTGAGTGTAGTCCCCACTGTAATTCCAGGGGATTGGCTTTGGCTGGCTCGTGACTCGTGCTGCTGAATGGGGCTATTGATATGAACAGTGGCGTGCCCGCCAGCTGATGCTTCAGGCCACCGGGGTACAGTCCCAGTAAGTTCAACCTGGGAGTCACTGAATGCTTGGAACTTACTTGCACTGTCAATGGCAAATCTAAGACCGTTTTTATTGCGTGTGCTGGAATTGGAGTAGGTGCTGCTTTGGCTGCCGACAGTGAAGACGGTCCGGAAGCTGTGAATTATTGATTTCAGGGACGTTGCCCCAACGAAGAGGGCGCCGTAACATGGAAGACAGGCCGCAATGATGGAACAATTGGGCTCTATGAGCATGAAAATAATCATCTTGGACTGGAGGCCTGTCGTCCATATTACTACACAGCTCTCGACAAGGACCTGGGAAAAGATTTTATGGTACTTACGAACCAGGGCATGATCAACGGCCACTTTAGACAATGACGCGTGGAGCAAGATGAGTCGAACAATGGCAGCCACACAGCAACTGCAATTGGAAACTATTGTGTCAGTATTTAGAGTGCTACTTGCAAGACCGCAGTGACTTACAATGCACCCAGCCAAAATATCAACAAGACACCAAATTTCTTGTGAGGGCGCATGTGCAGAGACCATAGTACCGGGATGGGGAGCAGCAGAACGGCCACATCCAAGGCAATGCTAGTTCCTGATTGTGCAAGCCCTAGAGCAACTGTATCGAATCGGAAATGACCTTCCCCAGTCCAGGACATGCTTATTGGGTCTCCCTCCAAAAGGACCAACTGTGTGAACATGTTAGTATTATCAACAGGGTGCCAGGGCGCGGTAGTGGGGTTCTTACGAAGAAGAACAAGACTCCCCAAGCGCTTACAACTGCGATAGAAATCCAGGAGACAATTTGAAATGTGCGTGTCACGAAGATTCTTTTGTAAAAGAGCAAGATGGAGATCTTGACTGCACATAAGCCTGCCTGGAGGATGGTGCTACAGATCAGGAGCAATTGCAATGACTTCACAACTCCTGTCGCAGGATCAATCTTGAAGGTTCCGATGCCAGTAATACTCCCAATTGTCCATGAGCATATACTTAGTCCCAGAGTAGGAACCTGCTGTCACATTAGCTCTTGAGTTAATTGACTAAAATTGATATCCATACCCAAGCTGCCATGATCCACCAGTCATCTGCCTGAATTCTCAGCCGAGCGGCCTTGCGTGCTTTAAGTCGCAATGTCACTGATAACAAAGATAGAAGAGGGAACACGATCGAGACGAGAATGAGGGGCACAGTTACGAGTGGACCAACTTGCGGCACCGAAGACTCATCCATTAGTACAATAAAGAGCTGATACTGCGAGTTATTGAAGGAGAAAATACGAAAGGTAGAGCGCGTAAGAGGGTTTGAATGGGGATACACTTAAGGACATCCGCGTTGGGGTGAACAGGGAGTCTTAGGCAGTACCAGATGATGAGATTCTCTAGGGCAGTTGCGTGCAAGCAACTTATTTAAACTTCTGGCAGCCTCGCTCGAAGGCACAGGCAATCAAAACCCGCATTTTACCCAAACAAGTGGGCCCCAAGGGTGCCTTGAAACATGCGGAAGAAGCGGATAAGCACAGCTTTACTGGTGGAACTATTTACTGCGCGTGTGATGTAGCACTGCCCCATTTCCAGGAGTCAGAGGAACAGGTATGGGTCAAACAAATTCTATCTATTATTGTTGTCTCCATTAGTGTCACTGATTTCACATATGTTTAGAAATGTGCGCAGTGGGGATCAAGTGATGCACGGGACCACAGAAGGCTGCAGTACCGGTACAAATTCCCCAGAAACTCTTCGCTGGCTTCACTTACAATTTTCTTTGACATCGGACGCATTTTGGGGCCCATATAACCTGTCAAACACTTCAAACTTCAAACACCCAACCGTGATATCAAGCTGCACCTTGAAATTCTCACACCTATCTACAATGGAGACTGTGATAGGAGATCACCAAATCGTTGTCCTAAGCGGCTTTGATAGTCAACTTATTATCGCTCTCATATTTATCCTACTCTTTGTTGCATGTCTGTATGAGAAATCCCGACGAAGGGATAACATCCCTACCGTGAACCGGTGGTTCACACTCGAACCTACAGTCTTCTCGCGTATTCGCTTTGCATTGAATTCGGGGCGGATAATGGAGATTGCATACCAGAAGGTAAGAAGGAAACATTTATTGTTGTTTCTGTAAGTGAATATCCAGAGCTGACTATGGTGACGGTCATCAGTATAAGGGACAGGCATATAGACTTGCACGAGGGGATGCAGATTATATTGTTCTTCCGGCTGAGTGTGTCACTGAACTTAACCGCCTCCCTCAACACATGTTGAACTCCCGCCAGTGCCACTCTTACTCGATGACTGGGCATTTGAATGGCATAAATATTGTGCTAAAGTCGAACCTGCATGTCCGTCTCCTATTGAACACAATAACGCCCGCTTTGCCCAGGTTCCTACAGCCAACCAGCGTGAGGATTGAAGAGGAAATGAAGAGAAGCTTCCCACAGGATAAGGACAGTTGGAAGAGTATAGATATGACTGATAGGATTGCGGTCTGCGTCGGGCGGGCATTTGCTCTTGCGGTCGTTGGAGCGCCCATGTGCGATAATGCCGAGTTCATCCGCCTGATGAACGAGTACACAAAAGACGGTTCGTTGAACAGCGCTTGATCCTCTACGGGGTAGCTAATTTGCTGATCGTCATGATGACATATCTATCAGTGTTCTATGTCATGTTTATCATGCGCCTCGTGCCTTCCATACTGCAGCCACTGGCCGTCTGGTTGCTTCCGTCAAAATGGCGTCTCCGAGCGGGTCGAAAGAGACTTGAAGCATTCATACGGCCAAATGCGAAGAAGCAGAGGGAGGAAGATAGCCGCTCTACGGTAATTTCTGAGCTGCCGAGCCTCTTTAAGTGTATTATAAATGAGGCCAGAAACGAATCTGAGCAAGATCCCGAGGTCGTCACAGGGTTGCTGATGGCACTGGCAGTTGGGGGGACCTACAGTGCCGCCAATTTCATCTATGCAGCTATACTGGACCTCACTGCTCATCCACACTACCTGGCAGAAATTCGCGAGGAATTGCACCTAAAGAATGCGGAGATCAGTGGTCGCTGGGACTTCGAAGCATTCAATTCTCTACACAAGCTTGATTCTGCATGCAAAGAGACACTGCGTCTGACACCTGGAAGCCTTACGACGTATAGCCGCGTCATGCAGGATGACTATACCCTTTCGAATGGGATTACGCTGCGAAAGGGTCAGTTCATCTGTGTGCATAGTAATGGTCGGGCCCGAGACAGTTCTGTGTACCCCGATGCTAATAAGTATGATGCACTACGTGCCTATAAACAGGACTTTCGGGCCCACACTACCTGTCCATTCAAAGGGGTGTACGGGCAGGACTTCCGGTGGGGTTCGGGCAGGTGGGCGTGTGCAGGTCGGTACCTCGCCTCAATGGTATGTAAGATTATGCTGGTCAAACTTCTGGACGAGTATGATTTCCAGTTTGAGGGAAGTGAAGGCCGGCCTGCAAACACGATTTTTCATGAATATGTGTTCATTCGCCCAGGGGTCAAGTTGATGATGCGGCGAAGGGAGGGTAGTCTGGGAATTCGCTGTGTTTAATCGGACATGTCCCAGAAACAGAAAGTGGTGTTAGACCTGGACACACTGCAACCCCGACTGTATACGTGTCTTTTGGCTTCGGTTGTGGTAGTCTGTCAGAAAGAGGAGCTGAGTGGTGGACTTTCATAGGATGCATGTCTCCGTATCTGTCAATTGTCATTTAGAACCAAAGCATTCTCTACTCTCATTATGATTCATATATGCATAATATTTAAACAAACCGAATATCGCCGTTGAAAGCAAACATCTCGTGGAAAGCGAAACTCTTATGTGTGCATTAATCGAATACGTATGGTATCGAACGACATGTTTCATTACAGTAACGGTGTCTTCTAAATGGGAAAACAGACCGCCCTTGTTATCGAACCGCTAATGGACGGACATGGATGGCCACCTACTCGCTAGTCTACGTAGCAGATCGACTGGGGTTTTGGTGGCGCTAGTAAGCACTAATAGTCAAAAGGCTTCCCCTCAAGCCCCTCAAAAACAAGAGTCTAGACTTGAAGCAAACAAAGAAATGACAACCACCAAGAGCCTTGTGGAGTCTCTCCATTCTACCAAACAACTGATCGGACACATAATGTCACGCCATGGATTGAGGCCAGACCAGGAACCCGAACGCTCCCACAAAATGTGACAAGGCCTGCATATAACGAGGGAACTCCCATGGATTCCCAGTCAAAATTGTATATTCTTGACTGCCTGCACATAGTACGTTGTGTGACATCTCTACCACCTTCAGCCATCGTTCCACCATCAAGTTGATATCATGACCAAGCCGATCACCGTTTGGTTGACCCGTAAGCTGTCCCTCAGTGCAGTAGCTCTGACTTGAGGCAGTCTATTTTGCGATTGCCTTTACTAGAACCGGTTTGCTAAATTTTTACATAGCCCCTGGACCGAACTCTTGGAAGGTTGGTGACACCGTTCGGCAGCATCCTATCACGCATTGACAATCTATTCCGCTCAGGTCATTACTATTCTGGAGGAACTCCAGGTTCCATACGTTATCCATTCTTTCAAGTTCGAAGACGTGAAAAAACCCCCCTTCATCGAAATCAACCCCAACGGTCGGGTCCCGGGTAAGATTCGCGTTTCTTTAGCTTACCCTGTGCCATGTGTTTGTTGCTTTTCCAAGACGATTGACCAAGTCGACTGACACGGGCAGCAATCGTCGACCCCAACACTAATCTGACGCTGTGGGAGTCTGGCGCGATCATTCAGTACCTGGAGGAATTGTACGACACTGACAAGAAGCTCACGTATGACTCGGTTAATGAGAAACATCTTCTCAACCAGTATCTCCACTTTCAGATGAGTGGACAGGGCCCGTACTTCGGACAGTGCGGATGGTTTGTTGCCCCTACCTATCCCCCCTAGATGATACCGTTATCCCGGCTGACCAAAGCTGATATGTCTCAATTTCCAGGTTCAATGTGCTACACCTTGAAAAAGTTCCGTCCGCCATTGATCGCTACGTCAAAGAGGTTCATCGTGTGTTGGGAGTGTTGAACACTGTCCTTGAAGGCAGGGAATGGCTTGTTGGAAACAAATGTACTTTTGCAGACCTAGCATTTCTCCCTTGGAACACTCGCCTTGGCATGGCCCTGCTTACCCCGTCGGGCGAAGACCCCTTGGCGCCGTATCCGAATGTGCAGGCGTGGCAGAAGCGCATGGAAAGCAGGCCTTCATGGCAAAAGGCCTTGGAGATTCGGTCGAAGCTGATGGATGAGCAGGGTCTGCAGCAAAGTGGCATGCCGAAGGGTATGAACACCGTGGAAGAGTACCAGCAGTACGTAGCCAAGGCCAGTGAGTAGAAGCAGTGCACATTTGTGCTCTAGCATGGCATCGTCGAAATTGGTGGCCAATCCTATCTTCTATTTTCTTAGCTAAAACCATAGTACTTAATTACCAATAAGAGCCAGTATCGAATATTAGAAGTAAATAAAACCCATCATACTGTCTCGCGGCTCAACTCCTGATAAAAGTCATTCTGAACATACATATATAGCAAGCCGAGATAGAGACAATGAGTACTATGTGGGGGGGCTTGATCAGGTACAGCACACTTTGGATCCGGGGGCTTACTGGATAGCCATCCATCCAACGGCAATAGATCCAGAAGATCTGGCCATTGAATTGGGGAAACATATTCACCACCACCACCACCAAGTAGGCAATCGCTCAGGGGCAGGCTGAGAGACGGAGGCTCTTCTCAGCCGTCGCACTATGCATGTACATGCTGTCTGTTGGCACCTCAGCCTGCTGAGGTGCCGTTTTACATTGCCCCCTTTGACGGGCGTGCTCGGTGTTCGGTACGTACCTGGCCAACACCGGACTGAACCAATAGTTGGATGCATATCTTCTGGTCCCGATATTCCCGTGGTTAAGTATGCGGGGTGCCGTTCAGGCGCTACGGGATATCGTGCCGTCCAATGAGGAAAACCGGGCTAAGCTAAGCACTAATGCAGGAAGCTCATACCAGTCACGTTTACTAGTGTATCTACGGGAAGCTACCTAAGGTTGTATGGAGGCGGTACGCATGGCTCAGGCAAGACGCTAAGACACGATAGATGGTCAAAACTATGGGGTCTATGACTCTATCGTTTGACATTTAGTTTTTTCGTGATAGAGATTTGCCCCTGGTTTGGGAAAATGATCGTCGGCTAGTACGAAGTGGCTGGCTGCGAGTATTGGCAAACAGCTTCCTTAGCGAACTAAGACAAGGAGGCTTGTACAATCTCGTGGAACCGCATAAAGCGCGTAAAAATTGTCTTGATGAAGATGACCAATGTCTGCTCCTTAGATGAGGGGGCTATGCTGTACTCTTCTATGAGCCTTTTTATTATGTTCTTTAATGCCTCTAGAAAGTAGCTGAGAGCTGAAGGTCCCAATGCGTGATTTTTGAATTGTACTATGTAAGGGCAGTGTTATCATTGACTGGCAAACAAACAGTGGCGCGTGTTACACATCCGCCAGTGGATAGACTGTCGAAGTCCGAGGGCCTGGTTCACCACACTCCACCAATTGCCAGAAGGTGAGCTAAGCGTGATTTACATTAGAAAGGACATGCCCGATCCTCCCGGTTCCGCACTTGAATGCTATCCCACGGCCAGGGGAAGAGAAACTCGTGAACCTCGTAGTTCTTCGGTCGACCCTTTCCTGGTAAAAACCTGAATTCGTACGCAGTCAAAAGCTTCACAAAGACCATTTTTATGACAAGGCTAGCAAAGTGTCGGCCCGGACAGGATGTTTTGCCGTATCCAAAATTCAAGACTGTCTTATCTACGGTTGAGAATTGATGACCTACTCGATTACTCCGAGAACCATCCATATTCTGAAACATGCGATAACTGCGGAGTCCATCAAAGCGCTCTGGGTTGACAGTATGGTCCGGGTCGTTTTCGATGGCCATAACAGGTAGGGCGACGTATGTTCCCTGATTGATTGAAATACCGGAAGAGAAGGTATACGGTTGCTTGAAAAGTCGCTTCAGACCAAGAATGGTCGGTGGAGAGAGACGTTGTGATTCGCGTAGCACGCTGTCAAGCTTGTGAAGTTTCGAGTAAGAATCAGCAGTATCAATCCAGCCTGTTGTGGCCCAGACACTGTGGATTTCTTCTCGCAACTCGTCGATGTATTGCGGGTTCTCTATGAGATCATATAGAACATTCACATTGCGAAGGAGGATGGTGTGAACAGATGCTAGGGCAAGAAGAATTTCAACATGAGCTAGGGTATCAGGATTGCGATCTGACCCCTTCGCAGCCTCCACCAGCCAGGTTAGAACATTAAAGTTGTCCTCAGTTGGCTTTGGAGAGAATGACCCCTTGTCGTTTTCCTCAATCATGTCACGTATTACCGGGCCAAGCAGATCTTTGGTCGACCTTAGGTAGGCCTGGCATCTCCAGAATGAGGGAAGGCATCGACTGAGAGCAGGATGCATCCAACTAGGAAACAATCTCAAGATGACGATAGTTTGGAAGACTAACATGACCTGGTCAGAACTATTTCTAGGTAGCCATTATAGTCCCTGTCGTGGATGAGGGTCCTCTACTCACGATTTTCGGTATAGTGCACAGAAATGTCTAACCATTGGGGATTGCGACAGAAGGTATGACCAAGCATGGCTCTAGCAGATAACCTGGCAGTAACCTTCCCAAGGACTCTAAATGGTTGGATTTCGGCCCAATCAGCACAGTCGGGGAATAGCTCGTCGAGGGATGCCACAAGCTCGCGTTGTAATGCTGGGGTAAGAGATGGCAAGCGAGGTGTCAGCTTTCGCTGGACGATCGTATGGTGCATTCTGCTCTCCAGAATGATATCAAGCCCAGTATAAGCGCCCAAAAGGTCATGCTCAAGGGCAGCATGGGGACTTGCTACAGATGGAGGCAATCCTGCCAGCTCCTCAAGCACGGATATGGGAAGAATAAGTGCACTGCCACTTCCACGTAAGAGCTGGAAAGTACCATTCTTGTACTGTATGTGCCGAAAATAAAGCGAAGTCAACATCTGTTTCACAATGGGTTGTGACGAGCCTGAATCTTACCTTGTGATACCCTTCTTTCACGAGCCATGATGCGTTCGCTGCAAATACCAAGTTCAGGAATATTCGAGGTGCCCAGCACGAGGAGCTGCCCACTACAGGGTGTTTACCGACCGCGCGTGTAAAGGTCCGCGTAACAGAAAGGTCCCAAAAGTAGTACAATAGAGCAAGAGGTAAGATGCCCCAATACATAATGGATAAGGTTTCCAGTGTAAGCATGCCGGACTGGTGTGTAGTGGAGTCTTGAAATTGCGGTTCGAAGGATCTCACACACTGGAAATATACCACATAACGGTGTGGCTTTTTTATAGCTATAAAGGTGGGCAAAGCATTTGCTGTCGGTGTCCGCCTAATTTTCAAATTCTGGCATAATAAGACAAGCGACCTCTATCGGGCGACTTCACACTAACGGGAGATCCCTGCGGTGGATGCGTGGATGCGAGGTGCCTTTTTCTTTTTTTTTTTTTTTCTGCCGATCAGCATCAGGGGAGGAATCAGGCTGCCCTGGCACCCATCCCTGCGCTCTTAGGCGATCTTCCCAGTGCTCTGGCCGGCCATTTAACTACTGTGTTGAGACCGCCGGATGATCTTTCCAGCTCGCCTTTGCACCTGTTTCCAACACCCTCTCTTTTCACTGTTTCAGTTACGAAGATTAACATGGATAACCCTCTAAATAGCAAGGAGTCTGTGCACTTGCGCACGGGAAAAGGCTCTTTCATAGACGGAAATCCCCAAATGAATGGCGGGATAGACCCTGACAACGAAGTGCAAGGCCCAAAGCTACTTCTTCTCCACATTGGTCTCTGCCTCTGCACCTTCCTAGTCGGCTTGGTAGGCTCCCATGCTTCTCATGTCGCATACCTTAGTCTAACTGCTGAGTGAACAGGATTTTAACCTCATTGCAACGGCAATCCCGGTCATCACATCCGATTTCCATTCAATTGGAGATGTGGGTTGGTATGGGAGCGCGTTCTTCATTGCACTGTATGTACCAGCCAGGGATCTGATAGATGGTCGGAAAAGCGAACACTTCACCTAACGCGCCTCTGTAGATGTTCCAGCCAGCCACTTGCCGGCAAGACTTTCAGTCTGTTTTCGAAAAAGATTGCCTACTTGAGTTATGTTGCTCTCTTTGAGGTCGGTAGCCTAATCTGCGCGCTCGCTCCATCATCACCAGTCCTCATTGTTGGAAGGGCTATTGCCGGCCTAGGAGCCTCTGGGATTTTCGCTGGAGGGTTGATTATCTTAACTACAGTGATCCCGCTGCATAAGCGGGCAGTGTGGACTGGAACACTGAATTCGACCTTTGCCATCGCAAGCATTGTCGGGCCCATTCTCGGAGGAGCACTCACCCAGCATGTTACCTGGCGATGGTGTTTTTACATCAATCTTCCCATCGCTGGATTCTCCGCTGCTGTGATAGTGTTATTTTTCCAGGTGAAACGGGCGCCCGCCGAGAGTATCCCCTTGGCGAGAAAGCTGCAGAGCTTGGACGGAGTGGGCTTCCTGCTCTTTGCTGGCTCTGTTAGCATGCTGCTAATCGCACTACAGTTTGGCGGGACAAGTCAGGAATACACATGGCACTCGGCAAATATAATCGGATTATTCGCAGGTGCTGGAGCAGTGATGTGCATATTTGTTGGATGGCAATGTCATATGCAGGAAGCAGCTTTGATTCCTCCCCGACTGTTCACCTCTAGCAGAAACGTCTCCCTTGTTTGTGCTTCTGCCTTCTTCGCAAATGGAGCGTTCCAATGTATCATATACTGGCTTCCAATCTGGTTCCAAGCTGTTCTTGGGGCTTCCCCAACCTCAAGTGGTGTCAGGTACTTGCCCACCGTCATATCGGATGTCCTTACCTCCTTAATCGCGGCGGGTCTGGTGAACAAACTGGGATGGTGGAACCCTTTTCTTATTTTTGGCACCGCAATGGTATCACTTGGTGGTGGGCTTTTGACGACTCTGCATCCTTCTATATCCGATGGTCATTGGATCGGATTCCAGATCTTAGGCGGTGTTGGATATTCTCTGATAGTGACTATGGTCAGGTCTTCCTTACATATTGTCCCTCATCATAGAAACTAACTCTTTTCACAGGCCCATCTGGGAGTTCAGGCATCCCTTCCACCTGATCTTGTTCCTTTGGGTGCGACAAGCCTCCTCTTCGTCATATCCGCAAGTTGTGCCATTTTCTTGGCTATCGGGGAAGCTGTCTTTCAAACCCAGCTAGAGAATGAACTCGCTCATGTCACTTCCTCTGCCCTTGCCAATGCAGTAATATCCGCCGGGGCCTCGGGATGGCGCTCTATTGTTTCTACTTCAGAGATCCCCGTGATTGTTTCTGCGTACAGCATTGCTGTGACGCGAGTCTTTGTACGTTTTTGGTCCAATACTATATTTGAGTATGCAAAAGCTGACCCTGCTTCTCTAGTATCTAACGGCAGCGGCACCAGTCCTATCATTCGCAATGGTTTGTTGTACGCGGTGGACGTCGACAAATGATTCGAGAAAGAAGAAGGAAGATAATTCTGGGGAGGAAAGCGGTTAGATGTAAATAGGTAGCTACTGGCACATACATAGCCTACACCTGGCATGATACTAGACTGGAAGCAATTTAGTGCTCTACGAGTATTCATTCACGATGCACACGGTCATAGGACCTATAAGAAGAGATAGGTGTGTTACTAGAACCATATAACGCCGAAGAACATACCCATAAACCCCAGACCGAGCTAAATGTGGACACTGGACAGCCATCCTTTACGTCCATGCATTCATGGGCATACCTTGAGGTTTCCGTGCGAGGTCAAATGTACCGTTATCTGTGACGCTTGCCGCGGATATTTCATAATAAACCATAATATATCAGTGCCCATCGTCGGCACATGGATGTTCCCTTGCCCCCAACTGACCCCCCTTTTCTTTATTCATTTGTTTATTTGACAGCCTATTGCCCTTGGGTTTTGGAGTTGGGGGGGCAATCAAACGCAAGTGTTGGCCGCATGTGCTGGCAGGACTTGATAGCCCTTTTCAGTACGATACGGTAAAGTACACCGAGGAACCGTTTGGTATGGTACTGCTCAAAGCAGGGTTGAGCCGTTATAGCGACAGAAAGTCTTCGGTAGTTCCCCGAGTGGCGTATAGCAAATAGCGCTACTATGCGCGAGCGAACCGCACTACTAGGAGTCACCATGACACAGAGCCTAATCATATCCATCTTGTGAGGCAAAAAGAGTACTAGGAGCGGCGTACCCTATGTTGGTTCACCTCCGAAGTACTTGAAGGCATGATCATCGCGCAGCCAAACATGCAATCCAGCGCCAGCACCGTGGCATATCTAAACAACTGGCGCAGTCAGAACTCGGTCGACTAACAACATTATTCCTCATTGCTGGCCGTGCCTCAAATACACCAAGTCGAGATGGAGAAAGGACCCAAGCTACAGCTCAACCTTGAGAGCTGCATTTCTCCTGAACAGATTGTGGATTACCTGTGTCAAGTCGTTAAGGATGATGATCTGGGCCTGTTAAGATACGGAAGCTTTACACCTAGTATTTACGACTCGGCCTGGCTTTCCATGGTCTATAAGCAAACGGATGACGGACTTCAGTGGCTCTTCCCGGAGTGTCTCAATTATATTCTGAACCTCCAGGATGGCAATGGGACATGGCCGGCCTATGTGACTCCAATTGATGGAATCCTAAACACTGCAGCGTCCCTGCTCGCGCTCCTAACCCGAAGGGAGCATGTGCCAGGCACAGACGAGGAGAATAACTTGTCTCTGCGGATTACCCGGGCCAAATATGGCCTGGAAGGCCTTCTAATTGCATGGGACGTGAATGCGACTGATCAGGTTGCATTCGAAGTTATCATCCCTAGCCTTCTTGTTCAGATCTCACGCTTTAATATCACCTTTGACTTCCCTGGCCAATGCCACCTACAGGAGTTGAATCGACTTAAGCGAAAAAGAATCTGCCCCGAGCTATTGTACGCCAAGAGACAAACAACTCTGCTTCATTCCTTGGAGGCGCTAGTTGGAGTCGTTGATTTCGATCGTGTGGCCCATCACTGCACGGCTGAGTCAGGCATCTTGAGCTCACCGGCGTCCACTGCAGCATATCTCATTCATACATCCTCATGGGATGCCCGCGGGGAGTTCTATCTTCAACGCGTGGTTAATGAGGCTGGAGACAAACATGGGGGTGTGCCTAGCGCGTATCCAACGGCTATCTTCGAAATTTCCTGGGTTAGTAACTTCCCGAAAGCATAATCACGACGCCTCAGTGCTAACCGCTACTCTTCGTAGGCAATCTCTACGTTATTTATGAGCGTCAATAGGTCAGGCCTGGGCACCAAGTCGAGCATGCAGAGGCTTACTCAACTGTTCAAATCTTTGTTGGCTGGTCAAGACGGGCTAGTCGGATTCACACCTGGAATCCTTCCGGATGCGGACGATACAGCGAGGGTTCTACTTATGTTAAACCCTGTTGGAGTTGGGGTTGATTGCGCGCCTATGGTGAAAAAGTTCCGGTTAGGATCTTGCTTCAAGACTTACGATTTCGAGCGTAACCCGAGCTTCAGTGCAAACTGCAATGTTTTGTTGGCATTGATCTTATCAAAAACTGCCAAAAGCTACGCCGCAGAGATTGGGGCTACGATGGACTACCTCCTTGATCTTTGGAGAACGGGCGACGTCTCTGACAAATGGAACGCCTCTCCCTACTACACGTTCATGCTACTATCATCTGCGTTTGTCGAGGCTCTCTGGCAATATGACTCTGGCGAATTGAGACATGTCGGTACACATGTGCTTGTGAGAGAGATAGCCATGTGTCTCTGCCAAATCCTCTCCCGAACATTGTCCCAGCAGAGCGCAAACGGCTCGTGGGATGATTCTCTAGAAGTAACATCGTATGGCGTTCTGACACTATCCCAGCTTGAGCGTCTTCCCTTTGGTCTGAGCTTAAGCAAGGATATCTTACAAAAGGCCATAAACCGAGGTCGTGAGTATATCAGGAGCCATCAACATGACATTGCGAAGCCACAACGTCACGACTATGTCTGGATTGAGAAGTCCTCCTATGCATCACATCTACTACGCAAGGTCTATTGCGTCGCAGCACTCAACGCGTCTGTCGAACCAATTGCGTACACTGTGGACCTCGCTCAACTTTTCCAACTGCCCAGCACAGCAGGTAAATTGAAATCTCTTCTCCAGGGAACGCCCCTCGTTGACAAGTCAACAATTGCCTCATTGGATCTGGCACTTATCGAGGCATCCCTTTGGTCTATGCATCTGAAAGAACGCAAGCATGAAGTTTTCCCTTCCCTTCAGGGGCAAACAGGTCAGGACTGGCATCTTGATTTGACCCCAGCTATCTTCACGGCGTGTAATGCAATTGGCGGTACACCACTATCGCCTGGTGTGCTATGGGATATGATCCTTCTTTCTACCCTCATTTATCAGACTGATGAATTAATGGAATCTGTTGTCTCACGTCTGCCGGCTGGCACTCTCGAAGTCTTGGAAAAACGACTCAAATTCGAATGCTACCCGCACACAGAACCAAAAATGGTCTGCGATATATCCAACAGCGCGAGATGCATGTTTCCCGAGGATCTAAGAAACAAGACACACATCATCGCCAATGGCGTCTCGGATCCCTACACTGCCGAGGTCCAAGCATCACTGGAATCATCCTCATTTTTGAATAGTATTGTCGACACCTTACGCAAGTTCATAAAGCATGTGCTTCGACACCCCAGGGTTCTCGCAACATCTACACTGATTCAGCTTGAGCTTGCAAATGAGCTCTTTAGCTTCCTCTCCGCTCACATACACCATGTCGCCGATAGCTGCAAACTCCAACAAAAGCAGTGTGTCTCCAACACCACCTACCACAAATGGGTCTCCTCCACTGCTGCAGACGACACAAGCTGCCCTATGGCCGCGTTATTCTTTCTGTGCCTGTCTGGGGAGGAAGGAGCAGTTTGCTTCGAGGATAGTCCGCAGTCAAGGTACGTCAGTCGAAGTGTGATCCGGCACTTGGCCACCATGTGCCGTCAGCAAAATGACTATGGATCGGCCATCCGCGACACGGACGAAGGAAACCTAAACAGTTTGAATTTTCCCGAATTCAGTCCGCCGGCCTCTATTTCAAGCGAGGATCCTGAGCCCGTCAGAAAATATCCCACCCAAGCTATGAAAGACCAGCTGCTTGTTATTGCAAAGGTTGAACGCGCCTATGTGCACCTCGGGCTGAGGTTGTTAGAGCAACTTGATACTGTCCCTGAACAGGTATTAGCAAGCTTCAAGGTTTTTATTAACGTCACGGATTTGTTTGGCCAGGTGTACTTGAGGAAGGACCTTTCCAACCGTGTCCAGCCTACTGTGTAGATACCCGAAATCATCGCCCGCCGTGAGCTCGAACTTTGAATCTGTTTCTTACTCACCAATCCTCTTTTTTTCACTGCAGTATCCTCATGCTCATTTCTTTATTGAGATGGTTTCGGTTTTGGAAGTTGGGGGCAGTTATATCATAGGGTCTTATTTCCACCAATTTCGACTAAGGGAGAACTATTGGTTTCGAACCGCCACATATGCTCATTTAAGAAAGAAACGATTAGGTTCTTTGTGCCGTTGGTTTTCATAGAATAACCGTGTACTCCATGTAAATCATCCTATAACAAACACAGGCCAACCGACTGCCATGGTTCTGACTATTTTTTTCATTGGAATTGTGTATCCAACCTTAGGAAACAAGATGACACGTCCGTTGTAGTCCGGCATATGCTTTACTGCTACGGCTTATGCATGGTAGATATTTAGATCTACTATAGTAATGGGTTATATGAGCGAGGTGGCTCGAGAGTTCTCTGGAGGATGAGAGGCGCGAAGCCTTTTTTGCCACATGTCATTGTACTTCATGACAGTCACAGAGTATTGATTGCAATGTTGTACCTAGAGCGCCGAGTGCCAAGTATTGATATGTCAGATGAATACCGCGGAGCGCAGTTTCTTCAGGTCACAAGTATGATAGATCAGCGTGCCAACCAACCCCCATCAACCACGATCGCCTCCCCACTAACATAATCACTAGCCTGACTAGCTAGAAGAATCGCGACCCCTTTCATATCCTCTGGCTTCCCCCACCTGCCCACAGGAATCCGTGGTATAATAGACTCACGATAGGCCGCATGTTGTGGCTCCGTCAGGGTATCAGCTGTCATATCGGTTTCGATGTACCTAATAATCCGAGTCAGTATTTCTGAAAGGGACTCCTGGCTGAGAATACATAGTCGATCACATACCCTGGAGCAATGGCATTCACATTGATCCCCTTCCCAGCCCATTCATTACTGAACGCACGGGTCAACTGCAGCAAGCCCCCCTTGCTTCCCGCGTACCCCGAAACGTTGATACCGCCCTGGAAGCTGCCCACGCTGGCCACATTGATAATTTTACCGCGCTTCCCCTGCGAAATCCAGTGGCGGGCAATATCGCGACAGAGAACGAATGGAGTTGTCAAGTTGGTTTGCATCACCGCTTCATAATGGAGTGTATCGTAGTCCACCGCCGGACTGCGGTGTTGAATTGCGGCGCAGTTGACGAGGATGTCGACTGATTGAGTGGCGACAACTTTGCTGATCAGTCCTTCAACTTGTTCGCGGTCGGCAAGATCACATTGCACCACCTCACAGCGCCTACCGAGCCGTTCTACGGCCGGTTGGGTGTCGGAGATGTTTGTAGAGCGCTGCACGAGGATTATGTCTGCGCCGTGCTCAGCGAGACCGAGGGTGATTGCTTGGCCGATTCCTCGGTTGCCGCCGGTGATTAGAGCAGTCTTGCCGGACAAGGAGAACAGGGACATCTTGTACTGTTGATTTTGGATGGGCACTGAACGTGTTGGACTCCTGGGGAGGGGAGGGAGATTATAACATGAATGTATTCTTATGTAAGTCTTCTGATTGTGTCACCTCAGATGTTAGAGGTCTCCACTACTAAGATATGTAACAGAAATATATTGTGACCGTAGCTCTTTAAATTGCCTTATCTGAGTACCAAAGCTCGGTTATGGGAAGGTGAGCGTTTGTGGATATATTGGGTGCCTTAAATGACACCCCACCATACGAGTACGAAGTACACTTCTTCATAGAAGGATAGCGTCTCTCAAGTACCGTGTTATGGCACGTCAGATCATTTTAACGGCAGTGTTACACCCTTTTTGCCACGGAATCGGATGTGACAGGCAACGTTTTGCAGATCCCTCCCTTTTCCTGTGAGATCAGTCTCGCCCCCGTAGCTCCTGCACTCTCCAGAGTTTACATAGGAAGGCGTCACTTGGAACAGGGCAGTCTAATCTAGTCGAGTTTTCGTCTATACTAGTAAGGCGAAGTAGGCCATGTATCGCGCAGAACTATCTCGCAGCGGTAGGGCAACACTTGACCTCGACTGAAATATATATCCATGCCGTGACAATGAACGATTGCTAAAACCCGTACTAACCTTGTGCTTCACACATTACGAGGCTTATGTACTTCGTAAATGTCAAGGTCTTGCAACAAGAATGGCTATAAACGGCGCCCTAAATCTTGATTCTCTCCTCTTGCATGTTTCGAGCAATCCAGAGTATTTACGGTGTTGAAACTAACTTGTGTCATAAGTGTCGCAGAGCCTGTCTACTGTCTAGGTCAAATGGAAAGCGTTCACATAGTTCCGAACTAATCTAATTATGTGCGACATGACGGTTCCAAATCTCAGAGATCATCAGGTATATGCAAGAGGGACCTCCAATATAGCTGGATATATCATACTTGGTTGTTATGGATGCATTTCACTAAACTGAGCTCTTGCTGGTCCAGACACGCTTACAGTGCGTCCTGCAGGCGGGCAGTCTCCTTGATAGAGAAACATATTATATTGTGAAAATGCAAAGGATTATGTATGATTACTAAGAGATGCTGCGTCCATACAAGAGAATTTGAAAATTAATGGTACAAATACAATGAGCCACAGCATCCCTTACGATTCTTTGCAAACAGTTCCTCCATTTACTATGATAGAGCTCCATCGTGACTTCCTTCAAGGCCAGAGAAATGTCAAAGAGTGCTGGTGTTGCTGACATTTAGATATTGTGGCACTGGTCGACATATGACTTGAAGTGTTCCGGAAAGTCATCCTTCCACAGCTGATCGCTGTTCAAGTATTCATCGACTTTCTGGCACCTGTCATTTGTGATGTAGGGAAGCAATGGGGGCACCCCTTTGAGAACAGCGGTTTTTGCGTTGCTGTTGACGCAATCCAAGAATGGCTGTACCTTGTCTTCATCGTCGCAGAGGTTCAGACCATCGGACTCTTTCTGGCACTTCGAGACGACCGTGTTATATAGGTCATCAATGGACTTAACAAATGCCTTCTGTGCCGGCTCATCATTGATGCCAGTGTATTGGATACCGTCTTCCAACAGTTCGTTGAGGATCTCGTCCTTCACATCGCTGTTCCACTGGTCGATGTTGGGTGCGCAACCTGCCGGACAGGCGTTCAGCTGAACATTTTGGATAAAGTGGCCGGGTATTTTGCTAATGGAGTCGAGGGCATCAAAGCACGAGGTTACCAGGGCGAGGGTGGGAGAAACACTGAGGCAAGCAACAGTTGCGATATTCACGGCGCTGTTGAACTTCATGGTGACCTCTGGTTAAGGATGGTCGCTGGACTTCTGATGGTAATGTGGTTTTCTCGAGCTTGGAAGACGTATTGCACGCTGGCACCGAGAGGATCCCAGTTGCTTTAAAGAACATCTAGGACGAGCAACATTCCTTCTATCATTCCCTGCAACACAAGGACAAAGGATGATTATCTTGGTGGTCCTTTCAGTCTTCTAAAGGAGGACATTCCAGTTCTGGATGATGGGTATCTCAACATGTTTATAAGCAGATCAACCAATTATTATGGTTGTGGAGTCTAGGGTCGAGCGGATTGGTGTAGAGGACATTCAAGTCTCAGACAGCGAATGTGTCAAAGTTTATTAGTCTAAACCGACAATTTAGGCAAGGAACCAAGCCTAATTGTGATGCTCTGCTCGAGTCACTAGCAGAGTACTCTCTCCTGCGGTATGACACGGTCTTTTGTCCGTTTCGTCAGGGAGAGTTCGCGCTTACTCCTTTCCCCTTGAGAATGTAGATCATTGCCATAATAGTCCCACATAAACATACGCTTGTTTTCGCATTGCTTTGACCTTGGTTCTGCAATTGGGTATTTGTTGTTGTCCGTTTTCCATTTGGTGCACCATTCTTGATCTGATGGAATAATCGATCTCATAGTCTTTGCACTGCTGCATTGCCTTCGGTCTTCACCGCTTTAAGCTCCTTAGTTGACTTTCTGTTCGGTCAGATTAAAGGGAAACGACAGGTCACACAATGCTCTACTTATGATTCTCTAACGCCGGAGTTAAACAGTATGAAGAGAAACTTTTGGCTGCAAGGGGGCGCGTAGATCTACGCGCATAGTATGGGTTTTCATGCAAGGGATGGTACAGTAATGTACAATGTCCTTGTTTCCGACCTCTAGTTTGTTCCTGAAGCTTAAAGTTTTCTTGCTAAGAAGCAAAGAGAGTACGAGACAGCTTTTATCCTCCGCATTGGCTAATAAACATACAGATCAGTGCCAGTGGCGGAAAATGGGGAGCTGAAGTGCTGTTTTGGCCACTTCTTGTCTCAGTGTCGGTTTGAACACATCATACCGACCGTTCTATATGGACCTGTGAATAGCCCAAGAAGAACTGAGTAGGACTGAGGACGAGGCTAGCTCTTACGCCATGTCGGGGTTTGCTGGCATTCCAAATACGCATGTGCGATCGCCCGTCTTGCCGTCCTCTCTGCCATTGACTGCATTATCGCCGATTTTACTCGTGTGACAATGCACACAGGACAAGATTGGGACGCCGAGTGTGGAACACGGAACATAGCAACACACAGTTGTCTTGTCATTGGTTGATGGATAGACAATGCAAATATACTCATTATCTCAATTGTTGAAGGCAGGTCGTGCCATGGGCAGCACGCGGCCATTGAATGGGGGGCAGAGGTGCGGAAATAACAACCTGAGACAACTAATTGGGGAAGAAGAAAGGGAGAGGGAAGCAAAAAAAGAGAAAGAAAGAAAGCATCAAGGTCTAGACCAAACAATGATGTAGCATTGTTACAATTAAGATCGTTTCTGAACTCTGCTGACCGCTACTTGAGCGCGATGAAAGATCTTGGGTTCGACAATCCCGCAGACGTACGTGATTTTTAATGTTGTTCTTGTCGCTTAGTAGTACGGATTGTAAGTGGTTGCACTTAATATGAACGGTGCAACCCACACTTAGAAATAGGTACCGTTCAAACATTCTTGGGTGGAAGGTGTATCGCTTTTCTTCTACCATCACCGGATCCTCAGACAAAAGTTGGAAGTCCCTGCTCCACGTTAGAGCGCAAATATTGCCGGGCAGAGAAAACAGTTGCCTGATCATGGATGGACTGGATGTTAAAATTTCACCGAGCGCCATTCTTTCACACTGTAAAGACCACCATGGCGCGGTACAACCAGAGGTGTACAGCAACTGCGAGCCCGTCCCGTTCCCGATCGCGATTGTTGGCATGTCAATGAGGCTTCCCGGCGGTGTCAATGGTGAGAAGGAGCTCTGGGACCTGTTGATCAACAAACGCGATGGCCGTTGCATAGTTCCCGAGGACCGATACAATATTGAAGCATTCTACGATGAGACTCGTCCTGGTGCGATTCGGACCCAGCACGGCTACTTCCTTCAGCAAGATATATCGCAGGTTGATGCTGGATTCTTCGGTATGAGCAAGCTAGAAGCTGGGAAACTCGACCCGCAACAACGAATACTGCTTGAGGTTGTATGGGAATGTTTGGAAAATGGGGGCCAACTCCCATCCCAATGCCGTGGAAAGGACATTGGATGTTATGTTGGAGTGTTTGGTGAGGACTGGTTGGATTTGATGAGCAAGGACACCCAGGCCATCGATCGGTTCAGGGTCGTCAGCGCGGCGGATTTCGCCCTTTCGAACCGAGTATCCTACGAGTATGATCTGCGGGGTCCCAGTATTACGTTTCGCACTGGTTGCTCTGCGGCCCTTGTAGGTCTACACGACGCGTGTCAGGCACTATACACAGGCGAATGTTCGTCAGCGTTGGTGGCTGGGACTAACTTGATCATCACGCCAACGACCACAAATGCCGTCTCGGAGACTATGGCACTCTCCCCAGATGGAATTTCGAAAACATTCGATGCTTCTGCAGATGGCTATGGAAGAGGAGAAGCCGTAAACGCAATCTACATCAAGCCGTTACATGCATGCCTCAGGGATGGTGATCCCATTCGCGCTGTGATACGATCTACAGCTGTCAATTGCGACGGCAAGACACCTAGCATAACAACTCCAGGGTCGCAAGCACAGGAAGCACTCATCAGAAAGGCTTATCAGAAAGCAGGAATTTCTGATATTAGTAAAACAGCGTTTTTTGAGTGTCACGGAACTGGAACAATCGTCGGCGACACAGCTGAAACAACTGTGATTGCCAATGTGTTTGGTCACGAAGGCATACATATTGGGGCGGTGAGTCGAGAGTCGAAATAACTACAAGTCTTAATAATTCGGTGTCTGATACGTACCAGGTGAAACCAAACTTGGGCCACTCAGAAGGTGCTTCTGGAATTACCAGTGTGATCAAGAGCGTACTCGCGCTGGAGCACAGGATTCTTCCTCCCAATATACATTTCAATACCCCAAATCCCAACAGTGAGACATTCCCTTCCTTAGTTCCTTGCGGGATAAACTACTCATTCTTTATCTTAAGTCCCTTTCAAAGAAGCAAAGTTGCAAGTTCCTGTGGATCCAACCCCTTGGCCCGCAGGTAGATGTGAAAGGATCAGCGTCAATTCATTCGGTATAGGTGGTACCAATGCGCATGTATGTATCAGTGCATTCAGCCCGATCATAACCGCAAGATATTCCAAGAAAGCCTGCTAATATTTCAAGGTTGTCTTGGATTCTGCCCTCTCTGTAGGTGCAGGATCCCAATCTGGGGTAGCATCCGACGAGAGGCCAGGCCCACCACACATTCTGCTCGCCTCTGCCAAGTCGGCCACATCACTAGATAGCAACATCAGAGTAATCAACGATTATCTACATGACACCCCATCCGCTGCTCTGGATCTTGCATATACACTGGCGTTTAAACGAGAGCACATGCAACATCGAGCCTTTGCCATCGTGGAGAAAGATGGGAACATTTCGACATTTGAGAAAGCGCGTGCAATAAACCCGCAAATATGCTTCGTTTTCACCGGACAAGGCGCACAGTGGCCAGGAATGGGACGAGAGATGATCTTGAGCTCTGAGAAATTCCGGTCAGTCATACAGGGACTAGATGAGGAATTACAGCGACTGGAAACTCCACCTGATTGGAGTATCGAAGGCATGTCTTGATCTCCCTTAAGCATAGCGTGAACCTAACAACATCTAGAGGAACTAATGCATGCCGACGATAAAAGCCGATTTCAAGAGGCTAAGTTTGCACAGCCCCTTTGTACCGCCATACAGGTGGCCCTGGTGGACTTCCTCCGGGAGCTGGGGGCCATGCCGTCCATTGTGGTAGGACATTCGAGTGGCGAAATTGCCGCGGCGTATGCTTCAGGAGCAATCACGGCCGCCTCTGCAATCAAGATCGCGTATTTCCGCGGACTGGCTATGGAGTCAGCAAACGGAAATGGCGCTATGGCGGCAGTCAGTTTGGGACGTGCTGAAGCAGAGAAATATCTCAAGAATGGCGTGGTTGTGGCGTGCGAGAACAGCCCTGAAAGTGTGACCATCTCCGGAGACGAGCAAGCGGTCGATGAAATGTTGAAAGACATACAAGCACAAGGCGAGGTGTTCTGCCGGCGTCTTGCAGTCAATGTGGCTTACCATTCACACCACATGAAAGAGGTGGGAGAACTATTCGAGTCACTACTTTCCGAAATTTGTTTCAATGAATCTATGACTCCACTAGTATCCACGGTTACAAACGAAACTATCTCTGACCCTTGCGCTCTGAGTCCCTCATACTGGAGAAGAAATGTGGAAAATCCAGTCATGTTTAACACGGCACTGAGCAAGATATTGAGTGATGATGAAAAGGCTCTGGCGTTTGTTGAAATTGGACCACACTCGGTGCTGTCTGGACCCTTGCGGCAAATCATCTCGGGTGCAGCTTCCAAGCGAAACTGCTCTTACATACCAACCTTCGTTCGACACGCAGACCAATCGAGGTGCTTGTTGAGCACAGCTGGTCACATACACGCCCTGGGAGTCTCCATCGATCTATCGATGTTAGTCCGTCCTGCAGCAACAGTGACAGACCTTGCCCCCTACTCGTGGGATCATACTGAATCATTCTGGAGTGAAACCCGCCTGACAAGGGACTGGAGGCTTCGTTCAGCTCCCCACCACGAGCTGTTAGGAAGTCGAGCTCTGGAATCGAGCGACTTGGAACCTGTATGGCGAAATATGCTACAAGCTGAAAATGTACCATGGCTATTGGAGCATAAGATAGGGGGGGAGGTCGTCTTTCCAGGTGCCGGATACGTGGCAATGGTTGGGGAGGCTATGCGTCAGATTTCCCAGATTCCCGAATATTCGGTGAAGAACGTGTTTATGCGAGCTGCATTGGTGCTGAAAGAGGCGAAGCTGCAGCACGTTGAGATTATCACTAGCCTTCGACCGGTGAAACTAACCGATAGTCTAGACTCTGGTTGGTACGACTTTACAATCACTGCATATAACGAAGGCGAGTGGAAGAAACATTGCGTCGGCCAGGTACGGGCAGAGCCAGAGGGCTTCACCAATGAATATGGTACAGTATCTCCATACTCACGTAAGGTGCTGGCCAAGGAATGGTACGACGCTTTGGAGAAGCGAGGACTGGAGTACGGCCCCAATTTCCGCGGGCTTCGAGATATCACCGCGAGCCCTACCACAACCGAGGCAGCAGCAACGTTATACGAGCCTACTGCGCTGACCGGTAGTCGCTATGCTCTCCATCCTGTCGTGATGGACCAATGTCTCCAGCTATTGAGTGTAGCAGGAGCCAAAGGAATCCAACGTTCCATGACTCAACTGTGCATCCCCACCGCCATTGAGAGTCTATACGTTGCCCCTGGACGAGAGATGATGTCTTTGAAATCAACATGTGATGCAGCTGGAAACACGTTCACTGGAGATGCTTTATTGCTTGCTGATGGATGGCCTGTGCTTTCTCTGAGGCGCTGCTTCTTTTTTGGAATCAGTGAGTCCGCGATCAACGATGAAAATGGCGCGTCCGCCGCAACGTTACATTGGAAGCCTCATATAGATTTTTTACCACTTGAGAGCCTAATCCCACCAATCTCAGCCGACATAGATCGCGGACGAATGGCTGTGGAATTGACGAACTTATTCATATTGGAGGCATACCACCGGACAAGGTCATCCAGACCAACAAAGGAGCACTTGAAAAATTACCACAAGTGGTTGTCCTCGCAGTATGAAAGAATAAAGAGCGAAGACCCCAGACTTGTCCTCGAAATGGATAATTCTGGCTCCAATCCCGAAGGGTGTCTGTCGCAGATCGAAGAGCTCGGCGAAAGCATCGAGCATTCTTTGGTGCGCAGTGTGTATACTGCCGGTTATGAGATGTTGTCACATATTGAAGGCATTTTAGATGACAGCGTCGACGCCCTGGAGGTTATTAGCGGAAGTGATGCCGTCAGTAGTATGTATCAGGAGTCCTCTCGTCTATTTCCGGCGGAGAAATTCCTGTCACTGCTCAGCCATTCCCGTCCAACACTCAGAGTCCTGGAGGTTGGTGCAGGAACAGGCGGCGCCACCTCGGCAGTACTCGATGCCCTTTATGATGCAACAAAGCACGAGGGTCCTTTGTATTCCAGCTATACATTTACTGATATTTCGGCGGGATTTTTTGCGAAAGCAAAAGAGCACTTTAGGAACTTCCCTGGGATGATATACGAAACGTTCGACATATCCAAGGACCCTGAGGACCAAGGCTTTGCTGTGGAGGGCTATGACTTGATCATCGCTTCAAATGTCGTCCATGCTACCCCAAGAATATCGACCTCGCTTCGCAACCTGAATAAACTTCTGGCTCCAGGGGGGTGGCTTTTCCTCACAGAGCTCTGCCCCGGACTCCCCATGATTAATTTCATTATGGGTACCCTCCCAGGCTGGTGGAATGCAGAAGATTTAAGGGAAACCCCAGTGGTTCCCGTCTCACGATGGCATCAAGAACTCCTGGATGCGGGATTCACTGGTGCGGACATAGTCCGGTACGACAACGAACCGCCATACGAGACTAACGCTTACATGCTATCACGGCGACCTGAAGCCAGGGCATCTCTCGGTAAAGAGATTGGTTTCCTTCATAGGGGCAAGGCCCCTAAATTGGCATACACACTTGCAAAGGCTTTCACTCACCAAGGTGTAAAGGTCACTTGGTTGACCCTGAACGACATGTCTTCTTCGATAACGAACGTTATATCATTCCTTGACCTAGATAGCCCCTTCTTGGACAGTCTTTCAGAGGATGAATTCTGTGCTTTTCAACGCTTTCTTTCTGGTGTTAAAGGCCACTGCCTCTGGCTGATGCCGCCCGTGCAACTCGGCGCTAGAGATTCAGACCCTCGATTTGGCCTAACGCTGGGGTTGATGCGAACAGTACGGAAAGAGCTCTCCACAAATTTTGCAACCTTTGAACTCGACCAGAAAGAATTTGGTGCAGCAGATAAGGTCGCCCTTGTATACGAACGAATCTGTCGACAATCAGGCAAGAACCCGATTAATGAGGACTACGAGTTTGCCCTTAAAGACGGAGCAGTTCATGTCGGTCGATTTCACTTCCAATTCCTCCACCAAATGATGGCTGCCGATGATAGCTTCGAGCAGAGATCTTTAGATATTGGGTGCTTTGGTATCTTTGATTCTTTGACTTGGGCCCTGGATGGGCGTGTGGGACACCTTGGGGAACACGACATCGAAGTGGATATCCGATTTGTGGGGCTCAATTTCAGAGTAAGCCATTGCCAATCGCCTTCAGTGTTTAGATGCTAAATATTGCTTGTTTAGGACATCATGATATCGATGGGATTGATGGGAGAAACTTCCGAGATCGGACTTGAAGCGGCCGGTATTGTCCGCAATGTGGGATCAGGGGTACAGAATATCCAAGTAGGAGATAAGGTGTCAGTTTTCGGAACGGGCTTAATGGGCACAAGGAAAATAGTGCCTGCGAATACTTGTCTTGTGCTCCCTGAAGGATTGTCTCTCGAAGATGCAGCAGCAGGTCCCTGCGTATTCTCCACCGCTCTCTACTCTTTGGTGAAGTGCGGAAATCTACAAAAGGGGCAGACAGTTCTCATCCACAGCGCGTGCGGCGGCGTGGGTCTGGCCGCAATTCAGATATGCCAGGCAATTGGAGCCGAGATATTCGCCACGGTCGGAAGCAAAGAAAAGAGAGAACATCTTATGGAAGAGTTCAACCTTACTGAGGATCGTATATTTGATTCGAGGAGCGTTAGCTTCCACAAGGATGTGATGAAGGCGACCAGTAATAGAGGCGTGGACCTCGTTCTCAATTCCCTTTCCGGCGAACTATTGCATGCCTCCTGGAAGTGTGTTGCCCCCATGGGCAAAATGATTGAATTGGGTAAGCGTGACTTCCTCGGTCATGGTAAGCTGGATATGGACCTCTTCATGGGAAACCGTACCTTCATTGGTGTGGATCTTCTTCAAATTGGCGAGCAGAACCCTGAGGTTATTCGAAGCTTAGTGCAGCAGTTTGCTCACTCGATAGAGCAAGGGAAGCTCCGTCCTATCCGGCCTGTTACTGTTTTCAAGGCGTCCGATATTGCCAAAGCATTTAGACACATGCAGACTGGTAAGCACATGGGCAAAATTTTGGTGGAAATGCCCGAAAATCCAGCCGATTTACGGGTGTCTAAATTGCAGGCTCGAGGGGCCCTGTTCCGCGGTGATGCTTCGTACTTGTTGGTTGGTGGCCTCGGCGGTCTCGGGCGTGCAGTGGCAAGATGGATGGTGGAGAAAGGAGCCCAGCATTTGCTATTCATGTCCCGGTCTGGCTTGGAGCCAATAAAGGCTCGAGAATTTGTCCAGGATATGGAATCTCAGGGAAATTGTCACATTCAGGTAGTGACAGGTGATGTGACCAGTATCAGCGATGTCGAACGGGCAGTGTCCGCCGCGGTACGACCTATAGCAGGAATCATGCAGTTGTCCATGGTGCTACGAGTGAGTTTCCCGTTTCCCCTGTATACACTCTCATTTGGCAATCAACATGTTCTTGTTGTCGAAGAATACTTACTAATTACTATGTCAAACAGGATCAAACCTTGGATAACATGGCATACGAGGAGTGGATCGAGGCACTTGCTCCTAAGGTCCAAGGCACGCGGAATGTTCATCAGGCGACGCAGGATTGCTCTCTGGATTTCTTCGTCCTGCTCAGCTCTGTCTCTGGTACTGCCGGGCATATCGGCCAAGCCAACTACGCGGCTGCTAATACCTTCTTGGACGCTTTTGTCACTTATCGTCACTCAAAGGGGCTACCAGCTAGCGTACTCGACATTGGTTTCATGGGAGATATCGGTGTTATCGCTGAAACGTCTCATAGAGCTAGGGAAATGGTAGAAATGAGCTCTTGGGAAATACTGGAAGAGCACGATCTTCTCAAGGCCCTGGAAATACAGATCATGGGGAGTGCACCCCAACTGGCCTTAGGGATGGGAACAACAAAGCCGGTGTCTGAGATGGAGAATGGTGTTACAGTTGGGCAGGATGCTCGTTTCCTGGCGTGGCATAACATGCTGACTGCTTCGGACGGCGGGAGCGCAAGCCAAGATAACGAGCTCAAAACGTTCGTAAACGCGATCAAGCGCAATCCCTCCCTTCTCTATGATCCAGCTACAGAGACCAAGATTACGCTCGAGATCGGTCGAATGGTTGCCTCGAACATGTCCTATCCCGATGACATGCCGTATGAGGAGCTCTGCGAGATTGCAATTGACTCATTGATGACCATTGAGATACGCAGCTGGTTCCGACGAAATGTTGGCGTTGAGGTATCACTCGCTCAGATATCAAAGGCACAGAACGTCAAAGGACTCGGCGCTATTACCATGCAGGTCCTCCGTGAGAAGCACAAGTCCGGGGAGCTTGAGAACGCGAAGGGGTCTCTTGTTGGTAACGGCAAAGATGATGTTGATGAGAGCGTGCTCTATCGGGCAGACTTGGAGTTGGCCAAATCTCTGGAGCCGATATCAGAGCACGTCCCGTATTGGCATTCCGAGTCTGAAGGACGGGTATTTGTGACCGGATGCACCGGATTTCTGGGTGCCTTCTTTCTCTCTACTCTAACTAGGCACCCGCGAGTGAAGGAGATTGCATGCTTGGTGCGAGCGCCAGATGCCGCAGCAGGCTTGGCACGTATCAAAGAGAACATGGAGCACTACGGACTGTCATTGGACTCTGAATCTAAAGTCATCGTGGTACCTGGCGATCTCACCGACTCGACACTGGGACTCGGGCAGGAGAAGTACGAACATTTCGCTCAATGGACCAGTGTTATTTTCCACCTTGCCGCCCAATGCAACTACATGCCTTCATACTCGGAGCTCCGTGGCGCCAATATCCATGGGTTTTCGAATATTCTTCGGTTCGCCAATACGAAGCGCCTCAAGCCCGTGCATTATACCTCCAGCATATCAGCCTGTGGAACATCTGCATATCTCGAGGGCAGAGAGCTTATCGGCGAGAATGAAAGACCAGCCCTCAACACTACGGACTCCGAAAGAAAGCTCGTCGGTTACAGTGAGACCAAGATCGTGGCCGAAAGCATCGCCTGGGATGCCATCGCAAACGGCATGCCAGTAACCATCCATCGCCTACCCGTCATTTCCGGCCACAGCAAAACGGGAGTTGCCAACCCCGGGGACGGTTTCCAACATCTGATGGTCAGCTCCATCCGCGTTGGATGCTACCCGTCCCCCCCAGCGGCCCGCTGCCAGATGATCCCAGTCGACTACGCAAGCTCAGCGATCCTGGAAATTGCGCTTAGCAGTCACCACAGCCATGCCTATAACCTTGTCCTACCTGATCAAACTCATACCTTGACGTGGGATGAGGTTCTAGACATGGTGGCACATTATACGTCCCCCCCGTTGAAACGGGTATCGGCTTTGGAGTGGGCTGATATTGTGGCAACGCATGGAGAACATCATTTCAAAGTCGCGTCGGCGTTCTTGCAGGATAAAGTTCGGCAATTGTTGGTGTACTGGGAGGCGGAGACGATGACGAAGACTGTGTATGAGAATGCGAATAGTCGGCGTGTTTTGCTTGCGTCTTCGGATATGCCGGAGTTGCCTTCTATGCCGGAGCTGCTGAGTACGTACTTTAAGGTTTGGCAGAAGGAGGAGCAGAAGCAGCACCGGTGATTTCGGGGTTGATGGATTGAACTGGGGGGATGGTGAGGAGAGCAAGGACAAAGTCAATGAAGTATCTATCATAGGAATGAATTTTTGATTAGGATATATTAAGAATGGCACGATGATGATACTATAAATCACATCAATAACTTATGAACAGGGTTGCCATGAACTAGCCTGGAGACAGTATGACGTAAAATTGGCAACACCCCGAAATATTCGAGTAATACTTTATATCGAAGCGAAGTAAACAATCAATATCCATCACCTACACAAGCACTGATTGTCATGATGTTCGTAACATACACCGTCGAAACCTCAGTATACACATCATCTGCAGACTGCAAGCTCGTCGGAGAGGCCATCGCAGCAGTCACGGGACGAATTGTCGTGCCCACCGTGATGGTCAGTAGTAAGGAATGTAGTTTTATCCGTGATAGGACAGTCGGTCACTGAACCTGGACAGGAAGTCACAGTGCGGACTTGGGTGGTAAGGATTGTGGAAGTGGTAGAGAGTCCTCCAGGTGAGGAAGCAGACTCGGAAGAACTACCGCTGTTGATATAGGTGGCGGGCTGCGGAGACGTTGAATGGCTCGGTAGAACGGTACTTTCGTTCGCAAATGAAAGCATAATTGGTACCGATGTAGATGCCTGAGGAAGTTTGGTTAACTCCAGGCTCGACGATGCGTGGACAGAGGCGGAGGATGCCGTGTATTGGCTTGATGATTGCATCGGTACCGAAGAGCTTGGATGTAGAGATGAAGCCGAACTTGATGTGATTGTAGGACGCGGAGCAGTAGACTTCGCAAATCTTGAACTCGGAGCAAATGTAAGAGCATCGCTGTATGAAGGCGAATGTGAGTTGCTGAGCTGCATAGCGATGGAGGAACTTGCGGCAGCGGATGGCTGGTTCGGCATGGATGGCTTTTCCGAGGTCGTGAATGATGAAGTGTCAACGATAGATGCAGATACAGAAGCCGACGAGGACTGTATCACTGGTATTGATGTGGACGTCGACGAGGGAGTAGTGGTTCCCAAGGAGGTGACCCGAGTACTGGAAATTGCGGGGATAGCACTGGATACTGCGACTGGAGATGTGGAAGTTGGCACAACTGACACAGAGCCAGTCTGAGTAGATGATGTATCCGGTATAGTAATTGTTGACGTGTATGTCACCACAGACACGATGGTGGATGTTTGCGTCGAAAGGCCCGTCGATATAGAAGTCTCGGTAAGCATGCAAGGATTGGTGGTGAAGCGCATCGCCGCCCTGTAAGAGGCAGCAGAAGTAGCAGTAAGTGAGCCAGTTAGGAGGTAGCAAGCACGGATTGCCGTATTGTAATTGACGCCATTACACTCAGTACTTGATTGATAGCATATCACCTCGCATTCATATAGCGATGCGTAATATGCCGAGGTGACAGTCGTCCCTCCCTCCAGAGATACGCCCGAACACCATTGTTGGAACCAGTTGCCCGCGAGAGACCAAGCACCATCCAAGGTACAGAATGGGTCCGCATATGACTGGGTAGCACAGGTGGTAGTGGTTGTGGTTAGAGTTGAAATACCGGTAATTGTGCTGGTCACTGTGTGGGTGTAGGTAGATGTCAAAATCTCAACTGAGACCCTGGCTGCTGCTTCTGGCTGGACGGTCAGAGCCGCAGTCAATTGAGTCAGGGGTAGCAGAACAGTCAGAAATCTTGCTATAATTCTCCCCATGATTCCAATGGCCGAACTGATAAAAGAAAGTAATGGTGTGTTTTTGGGGAGAATAGAACGTCTTGCGGTGCGAAAGAATGACTGAAAGGAATGAACGGCAACAGCCTCGAGTGTCATCTTCCTTAGTAGGCACCCGTTCTTTTATAGCCACAATCATGATAGAGACATACGAGGTACTATTGGCGGGTACCTGGCCTTGGACTGGGCTAGCGGAAGAGTTCCAGTTGCTAATATGATATGTGGAACTGCAGAAGCAGGTTTGGATATAATAGCCGACGAAAGCTTTTAGCGTCAGGAAGTGGCAAAAGCCAGAGTGTCAGCCTCAAGGTAGTAAATAAATCAAAGCACAGAAAAATCAAAAACCGAAGGTCTCAGAAACATCATTTGAGAAAGATATGGGTCCCAATAGGTGGCACTGTCGCCGGATAATCAACATGTAGGGTTCAATTTCCATAGCATCTCCGGTATCGCTGCGAGCTAAGATGGTGATGGCACCTGTCCAGAACAGGCTGTGACTATAATCACAGTACTGTGATAGGCCTAGTCTCTCAATAATCCGGTCAGGGCTTCATGTAAGCAGCAAACATAAGTGGCTCGGAACTAGAAGCATATTCAAGCTCAAGCATAAACCATGACCCAAGTGGGTCGGTCACCAATGACCGGAGAAGGTTGTGCGGGAGCTGCGATGTCCGCCCGCAGCAATGATCAAAAAAATACCGCGATCATGCAATAAGAGTGATTCTCCGCCTAGACTTTACCATCCCCTGCATCTTACTTGATTCATATATTGGCTGGAGTATCCTTTTCCGAAATGCAATCATGCCGATCGCGTTGACCCCAAGTCAGCGAGCGACAGCTCCGCCGATATCGGCCCGTGGCTAGCCATCCACAGCAGCTATAAAGGAAGCGACGAATACATGCCACTCCATTTCTCATCAACAAATCTTCATTCATAGTACTTCAGGGAAAAAAAGAGCAAAATGTCTGAGACAGCAACATACACTCACGGCCATCATGCCTCCGTGCTCCGGTCCCACGGACAACGGACTGCCCTCAATTCCGCTCAATACCTCCTGCCGCACCTCCAACCCCACATGAAGATCCTAGACATCGGCTGTGGTCCAGGCACCATCACTGTGGACTTGGCTACTTATGTCACGAACGGCCACGTTACGGGCTTGGAAATGGTCGACGATGTCTTACCAGGCGCCCGACAGCTCGCCGAATCGCGAGGAATCAACAACATCGAGTTCGTCACGGGTGACGCCAACAACCTGGCTTACGCCGATGAATCATTCGATGTGGTTGTCTGCCACCAAGTTCTACAGCACGTGGGAGATCCCGTGAACGTTTTGAAGGAGATGCGCCGTGTCTGCAAGACTGGTGGTATTGTCGCCGCGCGCGAGTCAGATTACTCGGTCTTCGGGTGGTACCCAGAACTCCCTGGACTGCGACGCTGGCTGGACCTGTATGATCGGGTGGCTCGAAAGAATGGAGGCGAGCCCAATGCAGGTCGGTACTTGCATGTCTGGGCACGTCAGGCTGGATTTGAGAAGTCGAAGGTCGATTGTACTGTGAGCGCGTGGTGCTTTACGAAGCCGGAAGAGGTTCAGTGGTGGAGTGGAACATGGCAAGAACGTGCGTTGAAGTCGGCCTTTGCTAAGGGAGCCCTAGATAATGGATTCGCGACGTTGGAGGAGCTCGAGAGTATATCTAATGTTTGGCGTCAGTGGGGGGAGGATGAGGATGCTTGGATATCCATTCCCAGTGCGCAGATTATCTGTCGTAAATAGAGATATCATGTCTTATCACTTATCAGTCGGCGGATAGAGTCGGTCTTACGGCCTTCAAACTCCGAGGCATTTCTTAGGAATAGATGTGGCTACTGTACACGTTATCCGCTCGAGACTTTGGTGTGCATATTGGCTTAGGTAATTTTTGAGTACCTAGGTGTCAATTCTTGCAATTTGATTTGTCTGCCCGTAGTACTGTGCCTCCAAAGCTTCCATCCTAGATAACTAATTCAACATGATGCCGGATTGGCCATCTTCGTTCTTCGGCGATTCCTATTGGTCGGTTCGCATTTCCACACTCGTGATTGGCTGACCAACCATTGCCCCATCTGTGCTTGAGTTATGCCTCAGAAATCCTGGATCTAGGTCTACAATAGGGACAGATGCTTGGAGGAAAACGAGAGATCCAGTCGCTGCTGAATTCTGCGTCCCCCATAAACGACGTATAAATATCTGCTTTACATCCCCCCTCGTCTCTTCTTGTTTTCATCCCGTTTACTACCCCTCGTTTATCCTTTAAATTGCCTATATCCAATTTTACTACTAGTAGTAAGTCTACTTTTACATCAACCAACCAGCGCAACGATGTCCACCCTCCGCAACCTAGGCCACAATGGCCCCCTGGTCAACGCCGTCGGCCTCGGTACCATGAGCATTGCCGGTGCCTACGGCCAACAAAACACCCGGGAAGAGAAGCTTGCCTTCCTAGACCACGCTCACTCCATTGGACAGCGATTCTGGGACACGGCTGACATCTACTTCGACAGCGAAGCCATTATCGGGGAGTGGTTCAAGCGGTCTGGCAAGCGTGGAGACATCTTTTTAGCAACAAAGTTTGGTCTTAGCTATGATGCCAGCATGCGTCAAAGTATTCGATCTGACCCGGAGTATATCCGAATGGCATGTGAGAGGAGCCTGGAGAAGTTGGGTGTTGAGACTATTGACTTGTATTATTGTCATCGGGTGGACGGAGTGACTCCTATTGAGAAGACCGTGGAGGCTATGGTTCTGTTGAAGAGGTGAGCTATAACATTAAATGTGCTATGATACGTTGTTTACATGAGATGTCGGATACAGAGAAGGGAAGATTCGCTATCTAGGTCTTTCCGAAGTCTCCGCTGCTACTCTGCGTCGTGCACATGCTGTTCATCCCATTTCAGCACTACAGATCGAGTACAGTCCATTCTGCTTGGACATCGAGTCTCCCCAGTCTGACGTGCTTCGTACATGTCGCGAGCTGGGCATTGCTGTGGTGGCGTATAGCCCCATGGGTCGGGGGTTATTGACGGGCCAGTTCAAGTCGAGGAGTGACCTTGGAGAGCAGGACTTTCGATGCATGATCCCAAGGTATTCTGAAGGCATGGACAGAATTCTGAGTATAGTGGAGAGGTTCAAGGAGATTGGAGAGGCACATGGGTTTACGCCGTCGCAGGTTGCGCTGGCGTGGCTGCTTGCTCAAGGTCCGGAGGTTATTCCCATTCCAGGTACCCGGAGTGTTAAGTACCTAGAAGAGAACGCTGCAGCGGTCGATGTGAGATTGAGTGACGAAGAGGTTGCTGAGATTAGGGATCTGGTGCAGAAGGCCAACTTTGTGGGGGATCGTTATCCTGAAATGTAAGTTTCTTGGTGATTGAAAGGCTGCTGGCTGGTAACCTTGACTAACTGCGTCTAGTATGCCAATCTTTCCTGATACTCCGGAACTATGAACTATATCATCCTGACTGCGGAATGCGGATTGGATAATATTTTGCAGATCCGTAATCAATATTTAATGTTTGCAATATTCGATATAGCTAGTCAAAGAACTCAATGTGCTGTTACCAAACTGTGGCGCAGATGCCCAAATAATCGGACTCCAATCCAGAAATTAAAGTTAATAGCTTCTGTTCCCCAAGAAAACCTGAGTTCCTTGATTAACGACTACTCACTTTTGATTCTTCAACTGCGACAAAACCGCGCTGTTTCTCAGAGCATCTTCCAGTGTAGTCAAGGGTTCCAACAAAACCTATTACAGTGTGTAACGGCAGTTAGTATGGTTCATAAGTACGAGCAAGCATTAGCAAATCTCATTATTGACTCGCCTTGTGGCTTTCCTCGAATCCGGCCCCGCCGAAGTATCCATACTCCTGGATATACTGAGCGGCCTGAGATACACCCTCACAAACAACGTCGGTAAATCCCTTGGCGGCCATTCCGGCCTTGAAGGTCACCTTATCCACCGGCTGGAAGCTTATATTTACCCCCATATCCTTTGCGACCCCGACAATTTCTTCGAAAGTATATGCTCTTCCGGCGACATTGAAGCTCTGACCGAGCGTCTTGCCAGGGTTCAGAAGAATACCCTTGATAAACTTACCCAGGTCAGCAGTAGGGTCAATAATGGGCACGTTGGTCTGGGCGCTTGTTGGTTTAGGGAACGCTAGCACGTATGAAGGAGGTGTTGTCGGAAGAGGTGTCAGTATCTCAAAGAAAAACGTAGCATAGATGGCAAGGGTGACAACGGTGTGCGGGATCGAGAGGTGGCGGATGTAGTCATCAACACGAGCTTTGCTGTCGAAATGCACCACGCCAGTGAGTTTATCATTGGTGACTATCCTTCATTAGCCACACATCACAACAATACGAAAACGACACAATGGGTGAAGAGAAGAAAGTGACATACTCCGCGAGATGCCAGGTAAGCTGCTCCAGATAAGATGCTTGACATCCAGTTCCTGTGTTGGTGTTAGCATATCTCCACAATGTATTAATATGTCCTACCTTAGCAATATCAGCCACGTTCATGCCTTGTCTAGTCTCAGTGGCAGCATCAAAAGTCTCCCAGAAGTTTGTGACGGCAAAGACAGCATAAGCATTTTTGAGAGCTAAGCGAAGAGAGTCTTTGTCTTCCAGGTCGGCCTATTGTCGTCTTTATCAATGACCTTGCACCGCAAGTCCAGTCGAATCGGTGGGTGTGACCTACCTTCATTACCTCCGCACCCTGCTGAGCTAGAGTTTTGGCAGCCTGCTTGGAAGGGTCTCTGGTAATTGCCCGGATGTTGAATTGCTTTGACGCCATAGGATCGGCCAGGATTGCTCGAGCAACTGAGCCACCTTGAATTCCCGTGGCGCCAAACACGACGAGGAGCTTCTTGTCTTCAGACATATTGAGAAGCAGAGGTCCTGTAAATTGAGATAGCAGGAAAGAAGTAAAAGAGTTGTAGATTTGTGGGACTGGTTATCAACAGTAATTGTACTCTATGAAGTGCCAATGAGATGATGATTTTGAGTGTCTGGAGACTGTTGCTCTACTCGGGACAGGAGCACATATTTATATTTGGCACCCTTATCCCCTATAGATGAGCTAAATCGTTCTGAATTTCTAATAATGATAAATGTTCTATGGAAAAGACCAGCATCCATCGTCCGAGACAAAAGACTCAGAGAAGGTTATATCACTAGCTGCACTGTGATTGGCTCTCTCGCAATACCTTCCAAAAGGGCTTAGCGCTGACAGAACATGTGATGGGAATCTCTATCTGTCCTTCCAGTTGTTCTTCCTCGTCGTTCTTCTCAGTAATGTTTTGAGCATGAGTCAGTTATTTGTCTACATCATGGGTTACATCTTTGTGCAGCATTTTCTATGTGATGTAGCCTTGCCGAATATCGTTGCATGAACGACATCGATCTTACTTACCCACGGCCGGTATCGGACCAGCCGATACTATCGGAATGGTCCGCCACGGGAGATTCTCGAGAGGCTGCCAGGTCTGTAGAAAGAGAAAGATCAAGGTACTGCTCATCACACTCACTTTCTATTCAAAATTTTATGATTAGATTCTACTAAAGTTTACGTCAATGCTTATTGAGTGAAATCAACAGTGCGACCGGGCGCGGCCGCATTGCAACCAATGCCTAAAATCTGGTTGGAAATGTCCACTGTATGGTGATTCTATAGAGCGGATGTTTCTTCATCACAACCCAGGGAATCCAGACATAAATAATGGTCCAAAAGCAGAGACTTTCTCGCCATTTTCATGTATTACGGCAAGGATACAAAGTCCTGAAATTCCAGTGAATCTCGACCCACCAACTGCGAACATATTAGGCGGAAACATATTCCAATCCACGGAATCTCGTGCAATCGGTTTCTTCATGTCGGCTCACACCTTCCATAACATCGGTCTCATCCGGGGCCATTTCGAGTATCTATCCACATTTAACGATGATGTCATGAATGAGCAACGAGTGGTCGCGAGCCTCTGTGCTGTTGCGCTCGCAGCTTATGCTACCAAGTTTCAACATGTTGCTCTTCTCAAGAAAGCCAGACAGTATTACGTTGCAGCGCTTCGACATATCAATGCAGCCTTATTGTCCTGCCGTGAAGCAGCAAAGAATGCTACCATTATCTCGATTCTGTTCCTAAACACCTTTGAGGCTCTGACTTGTGAGAGTGGGGACTTCCCCTATCAAAGAGAGACTCACTTAAAAGGTGTAGCGTCGATATTGGACATTCGAGGGGTGGGACTTGTGCAATATCGTCCCGGACTTCAAATGTTTCGACAAACCCTTCTTTGTATTTCAGTGACCTGCTTGATGCGCTCTTTTCGAATACCTATGGGATTGGTAAAGCTTCACCGCCACACTGCTGCTTACATGGATACTGATGATCCTGCCTGGAAATTGTCTGATATCATGATATCGCTGTCCTATTTCCGTGCACACATTAAGTGCCGTACACTCTACGATCCGGAGAAAATGATTGCATATGCCAAAGATATAGACCGCAGCCTCTGCTCGCTCACGGATAAAATGCCCGTAGATTGGCAATTCCAGGTCGTGAATTCAGCGAAGACATCTAAACAGGTCATGGGAACGCAATTTCACAAGTATCCCGATGCATGGGTCGCAGGTGTGTGGAACAACATCCGTACATGTCGGTTGCTTCTGCATCAAGAAATCAAGCAACAAATGGAAGATGTGGGCACATCTCTATTCGATGCTGTCCAGTATCAGCACTCAGTCATCATAATGCAACAGCTCGTTTCAGACATCTGTGCTTCCGTTCCTCAATACTGTGGTTACCTGCCAGTAATATCGGGCAGTCTATCAGATACACAAACAGGCGGCAATGGTATCCCCGCTATCGCTGGTATCTACCTCCTATTCTGGCCTCTGCTATATGCCGGGCAGATGGCTAGTTCGGAATGTCAGAGAGATTGGATCATTGATCGCATGCGCTATATCGGTGAAACAACCGGTATTCAGCAAGCCTTTGTGTTTGAGGATATACTAAAGCGGGGTGTGGATCCTTTTCAATAGACAAATGCCGAGAGCAGTGCTCTTGTCGGCGCTAATTTAGACGATCACAATATCATAATAAATCATTCGAAAGGGCCGACAAAGTGTCGGGAGAATTGTATCTTGTTGTTGCTGGATGGAATGGATATGAAATGTACTATAGACATGACAATGGTCCGGACAGGATAGCATTGTGTAATTTGAAAGACAGTGGCATCCAGGACTAGCACTCAGGATTATTGTTGCAGCCACCCCATCCGAAATAATTGGGCAGCAGGTGGAATGGAGTCCAATAATTGGTCAAAGCCTCAAAATGTGGGCCGATGATATGTACGTAGCCGATCGAATGAAAAACAAAAAGGAAATCTCCCCGACTGGGAGTCGAACCCAGGTCTCCCGCGCTTGTTCCCGAAAGGGATTGACAAGCGGAAATCATGACCGTTAGACCATCGAGGATTGGATGAAGTATCATATGCTAACAAGTGTATTATATTCCAGGCTGAAGCTGCTCTTAAGTTTACCCTGATAGTGGCCGGTCGGCATGGTGAGCTTCACTGTGAGCTCTCTGTGAGCATACTAAAACATATCACTTCATGCACGGGATACTGAATCTCTTTATTTTCTATTAGCTAGAAATTGGTCTGATTCTCTCCATCATATCATGCCGGTTTTCTAAAGGGGTTAACAAGGTTGCTACATGTTATTCGTGCTATGTCAACTCCCGTTGAGAAGATATATATGCTGCCACCGAACACTTTGAACCCATCGTTGCGAAATTTGGTAGGGCATCACAATCAATATATACATTCCACTTACGTATGTTACAAGTCAAAAATATTCCATCTGTAACTTCCACTGGTCACAGTATATTTTAAGGTTAATGACGTTGACATCCACCCAAAAAAAGATGAACAGTAGACTGTACGGTAATGGTCCCTCCTAGCCTTGAAGGGAGCCGGAAAATAACTCAACATGGACCTAATGGTTCTATGCGTCACCCTCGCTAACAGAGCCATTCTTGTCTACCACTTGCAGATACTAGGCTCGCGAACGGGGATCCATCTAAACCGCGGAAAACGAAGCAGACAACTTCACGGTAAACATGGGGAAAAAGATCGAACGAATATCACAGAACCCCCCCGGGGATGCTGTTAGAAATTCTTAGATCACATTTTGAGGCCATGAGAATACTGCCTGTTTTGCGACCGCGTCGGAGCGTGAAAATCCATGCTAGCAGCGAACGATTTATAGCCAGATGAATACAGAAGTTCCTCATAATGCCAATACAACTACAGCTCCAAGGGCGCTGATTATATGCGGTATTCTACTGCTTGTAGCGCTGGCCTTATACGTTCTTCGAATGTACACGCGCTTTCGTCGAGTATATAAGATCAGAGCCGAGGATCTCATATTATCGCTAGCAGTGGTACTTTTACCTCATTTCAAGCACCGAGAAGCAGTTCTGACGATCTAAATAGGCCTTGGAGATTGTAGCATACTCCATGATGGCCGCAGCAGCTTCCTATGGCCTTGGTCGATACGACAAATTTCTTACACCAGGCAACAGAGCCCAAGCCCTGCGCTTCGTCTTCACCTACGAAATGACGGGTATATGGGCAGGAGCACTGTTACGAGTTTCAGTAGCAATAATACTTATATCACTTCACCGCGCTAAGATATGGCAGGATATTTTGTGGTGTGCAGTATCTGTTCAGCTTGCAGCAGCGCTAGCTTCGACAATCTGTCTCTTTATCCAGTGCAGACCCTTGCGTGCGATGTGGGATGTCATCCCTGATGCTAGATGTTGGGCACCGCCTCAACTACATATATATGGCTTTGTATATACTGGTAAGTATCTAACATGCCATGATTTTTCAAAAAGAAAAAGCATAATATAAAGCTAATATGACACCCTGGCTGGCAGGTATCGGCATCCTTACCGACGTCATATTCGTTATCATGCCATTACCCATAATCTGGCGACTACATCGACCTTTACGAGAGAGGCTCATAATCGCATTTCTGTTGTCTCTGATCCTCTGTGCTACGGCTGCCGCTAGCGTAAAGCTCTACTATGTACGAGTCATTGTGCTCGAAGGAGAGCAGCTACGTTCGCTAGTGGCGCCAACGTTATGGAGCAGAATCGAAGAGATAGCCCTTATCGCCGCCGCTTGTGCACCTTCGCTAAAGTCTTCGACTGAAGATGGCCTACGTCAGTGTTGGCATTGTTGTGCGAGACATCGTCAGCAAGAGCGACCGAGCAGTTGTGTATCTGAATCGGACCGTTCCAGTTTACACGTCTTTCTGGATCAGTATGCGTCTGCGTCACTGCGTGTGCCGGAGCGGGCGTACCGGAAACTTGAGGGAGTCTGAAACTTTGGTGCTATGGATCATAAAGTTGTGATATTTGCGATGACCTTGGTGAGTGCCTGGATAATGGCGGGATTTTGCTGGTTTCCCTAAGATTGACAGGACCCGGGAGTGGGGGATTGGAGAGTTGAACCAAATATCTGCAGTGTGTTGCTTATGGGCTGTAATACTATCCTCACTGATTGACCTTTTAGTCTTCGAGGAGGAAGTCGACAAGCCTACCAGGAGACTCGGTAATCGAAACTGTGTATGGTATGACACATAACCGATGCGTTGAATTAATTCGAGACACGTACATATCTAAGGACAGTTCAATCTGGAAACAGGATATAAACCAACCAAAGACATTCTCTATCAATGTAACATATCAGATATTCTGGGGAGGAACTGACCCGGATATCAAACGCGTCAAGAGGAACCAGTGTGTTCCCCCGTATAGTATGCAATGAAGCTCATCAACCCAGTCCTTAACCATCGTGAGATATCCTACAAATTCAGGCTTTTCTGCCCTCGGGGCCTATAGATCCTGATCACTGAAGCTCGGGTTCCTGGAAAGAGGACTCCTTGGAACTTGTGTAATGGCACTCTTGTCCTCAAAAATACCATCATTAGCCTCCCTAGCAGCATTGCCAGTGCTTGGTACCGGTGCGAAGGGGTGCGAAATGCTCTCACGGACAGGGTGAGCCGTGCCGGTTTGGATATCGCCGTTGTCGGTCACTCGGTGAGCTGCGGAGAGGGCATAATCTCCTGAATCGAAATAGGTCCGTTTCTAATAACTTTCAGCTATGATGAAGAGTTATCATGGTGTTATAATACCTTAGGCTGCTGTCCGAGACTGCCCCCACAAGGCAATCTTCCGTAGGTAGTGAGGATACGCTTGTCGCGCTCGGAAAGCGGCTTTGCAGAACCATGAGCATATGTTATCCATAACAATAGATGGAAGCGTCATACATACCCGATCATGCACTTCGTTGTCACCTTTGTGGTCCATTCAGAGCGCCAGGGGTTGTAAGGTGCCATAGAAGCATATGTTGCAAGTACAAGGCCCTCGGGCGAGATGGTAAGTCCCTATTGTTCTAGCTAAGTTTCCCATTCTCAGTTGGTTAATGCATGACGTATCGGCATGTGACGAAGTTCCAAAATGGTGCTGTTCCATGCGTGAAGCCGCTTTGGTTATCGGCTGTCAGCTTTCGTTCCATGGAACCAACCATCCCCCCAACGGATAAGTTGCACGAGGGCTAAGCCATATTCTTGGTTAGATGTGCTGTGGGGCCTGGTCAGGGACCGATTGGGTAACCTATTATGAGTGGGCGGAGATATTAGACTGTCAGCTGACAGCCAAATGACGTCCAATCAGCCGTTCGGTACCACGAGGCTAAGCATGTTGGCGAGCAGATAAGCAAAGTAAGATCTAAGAATTACAAGAATCAAGCCTACTAGCATCTTAAATGCCTGCTGCGTGGCTGCCTAACTTAGCCACCGATCCAATCAATAGGGTATGTGCCTGTATGTAACGCGTCCAGCCCACCACCATCAATCTCGAATAACTTCCTCTGAAGAACACACGTTAACGAAGTAATACATTTGGCGATTAGACGCCCAAGAGTTGGATCATATTCATATAAGGTATAGCTTTCTGTCGGACAAACATACTTAGTCGGTTCATCTCAAAGGCGGGAAAAAAGAGCTGCGAATCGCCGAATTGAGCAGTCCTACCATGCCCTATTCGGACCAATTATGCTCCGGGGGAGGTTTATATTAGGGAGGGATCAGTCTGAATGCCAGACGGCGGCGTTCCTTGTGAAGTTGGACTTTGTCAGAGATCGGGGCAGTATTAGCTCACGTGATCAAGAGATCATCTGGGTTGCGCTAGGCTGACTTGCATTGCAACAATAGGTTGAGGATACAAAAACTTTTTGACAAGCAGCATCCTGACCGCCTCGAATAGACGAATTGCAAAAAGACAAAAATATACAACAGAAGATATATGTTAGTGGCTACTGAGTATCCAAGATTAGCACTCACTGCTTTATTCAATCTATTCAGTTATCTTTAGAATAATTCAGGGGTACTGTTAACATCCTGAATAGATCTTTTTAAAATATATTATATTACTAGAGAATACTAACCAGAGCAGCCAGACTAACTAGATATAAGATTTATTTAATTTTTATCTCTCAGAATCTATAATTTCTATTTTTTAAATATTTACTTCTTCTTCTGCGCACTGAGGTATCCTGATAAGTTGTCATAGGTTACTACCCTGAGGGGTGATCTGAGGGGTGATCTGAGGGGTGAGATACCACCTGCTCCCATGTATACATGTCTATGTAAGCAGGATTCTAGGGGTCCGCAGGTAGCTGCGGGTAATGATGGCCTTTTTGGCCTTGTGGTAATAACTCCCCTAGGTTGTCCTCTGACAATTGTACACAGTATAATAGTGGAGCCGGTCTCCAACCTATGAGCCCTCGAGACCTATCGTAATGTGGTTGTTATGAGAAATTATGTGCGAGCTAGGCAGCTGCATTAGGTTCAATGAATATACCACTACCACGTCCTACTTTGCCCCCACTCGGCTTTGTTTCAAACCTCGCGTTTTTCTCAGGCTGTGCGCAGTTATACCACGCAATTTGCTGGCCTGATTTCGAGTTCACTTGATTCAGGTATTCACTTATTGGTTGTCAGAATTTTGTAGTCACCACTAGGTTGGAAAACTACTGGATTGGTACGTAGAGCTCCACGCATAGTTCTACGCTACGTCTAATTAACCATTGTTTTTTCTGTCGCTAGAAGTATCATGAAAGGTGAGTTTACTCAAAGCACAGCTCTAAGTACAGAAGCAATGAAGGAGCAGGGAGAAATAGGGACTGCACTCATATGTAATCCAGGCGCCAAGATATTCATTTGATCCGAGAAAACGAACTATAACATACTAACGAGCAGTGCAACGAATTTAGGTTGTGCGTATAACCCTCTAGTATGTAGCAGGAAGAGAAATGCTTCGACCTGATAGTGGGTTGTAAAGAGACAAATGCACACTACCAGTATCTTGTCCGCACCATATCCGACAAACACCTCAACCGATTCTTCAGAAATCAATAGCAGTCGCTAGTGGCTGTCTAGGCTGCTTTGCCGCTTGGGTTGGAGCCTTCTGAGTCGAGGAAGATGATTTCATGATATCCCTTAAGCCAACCCCTATAAGGACGGAAAAGGCAAATGTCATCCATTGTATTATCTGAAGTGGCTTGCCGGCTTCGATTTCGTCTGTTGGCGCATCTGCTTTGTTATCGCAGTATCGCATAGCGCCCACGGCCATCGTAATGGAGGTTGCCGCGCCAAAGCAGAGAACGCACGATAGTCCCACAAAAGCAAGCGAGGTCGACTCAAGCAGCTGCAGTGCTCCTCCTTGGACGGAAGGGTTTTTCACTCTTATTTGGAAAAATAAGAAAAGGACTATACCCAGTGTGAAAGCAACCCCTCCCCCTGCAAGAATTGGAAGCAGAATCTTGGAAGCGAGAGTAAGACCAAACTCGACGAGGTTATCAGTCACGGCGCTCCTTCCATCCTGAGGGGAGAGCCTCTGGAGTAGGTCTTCTGTCGAGATACCACAGGTGGTGGAGCACAACTGCGAATCCGTAGAGTTCATGAAAACACTACACATTCCTAATGGCATAGGTTATTTCTAGGAGCTTACATTAACTGTGGAGCATGGAGAAAATGGACCTACCAAAGTAGCCAACTTTAAGCTTACCGCCAGAGTCCTGTGCAGTGATCTGGACGAGGAAGATGTTTGGGATCCCAGGGGACGTGGAAAGACAACCTGCCAGGGCCAAGGCTAGCTCGCGGTTAGTCCAATCTCAAGTAAAGATGATAGTTTGTACACACTGTAGAGCAAGAATGTTGGTACAAAGAGGAAGTATAAACAGGCCTGCCTGTTAACGTTTTCTGCCAAAGCAAGTCAGTAATCATCGACAAAGGAAAAAAAGAAACATCTAGAAATACATACTAGTCCAGCCCATTCTCAAAGCCATTGTAGGTAATGTGGGATAACGGATGATAGTATTCTCAATGGACGGTACCGCTCTCAAACCTAGCAGGAGGCACCGATTGAATAACAGATACTTGCCTTGTCGATATGGATGTGGGTGTGGACTTTCCAAACTTTGTAGACAGAAGGTGCATTTATATGTGAAAACAAGGAGGCACTCAATTTGTACCTACCTACCTGTTGCATCATTAAGGCTATGCAAAACAGGCCAATTTTAGAGCAGTGCGGCTGTCTACCAAACTGTCACCAGCACCCAATTGGATGTGGTCTTGGACATTCGTCCATGTTGTGGGTTCCAAAACGTGTACAACAACTTTTGATTATTAGTTCTATCCCATATACTCCGTAGCTTACGCGCCGTTATTGTCATCCACATTCTATTCTGGAAGTGAACTCGTCGGCTTCTGAGACGCGGATAGATATTAGGATTGTACTCGAAGTAAGAGCCCATTAGACCGGTATCCAATCACTGTAGGAGAATTGTCCCGAGGTTCCGGTACCCTAAGTAGCGCCAGCTCCTTGCTATCTTTCCGTCCTCGGCCACTTACAAGCCCGTGGCTATCCGTTACGCATGTTGGAAAGAACGCCGTCTTTTCTTTTTGTGGGTCTCCCTGGGGAAGCAACATCACCATTAGTTGAGTGAAAATGGACTAGTAGACGCGAACGGCTGAACTGCAGGGCAGTCGACCCCAGATGGGTGAAGGAAGCAATGGACAAGGCACTAAAATTAGTGGGCGCTTAGGCAAGGCTTTCTCCGTTCAGCACTTCAATGGTTCTGGGTAGATGTTGAGTCATTGACGCTGTGCTAAGGGAATACGGAGGGTTTGCGCATGGGCCCTATCAGCCTTCCTTGGGGGGCTGTATATCACTGGTGAGTCCAGTCCGTGAATGGCGCTTAATCCTTAACTAAAACTGAGCCTCCATGGCTTATATGCATTGGAAATTATCTGCGTGGTTTTCTTCCTGTGTGAAATCCTTCGCACGTCGCTTTGGATATTTTTGAGGCCTCCGAACCAACCGTCTTAGGGCCTCATGCGAGGTACCCATGTCAGATTCACTCCCAATAGCCCGAAATAACGTCTCTCCCTTCAATGATTCGACATTAGCTTAAGTTACGCGCTATATCGGCAGCACTCAAGGCGGCTAGGGAACCCAACGTTTACTCGATTACTCATTGGTATCTACAAATGAACCAAGGTCATACGATGATGCTGTTTGTCATGCCGTTTATTCCCCACATCCAAGAAGGTTAGTCGCACTGCAGGGTCATCTAGACAGCAATATCACGTATTTTGCGTGATTTTGGCTCTGCTCGTGTATATTCGTGCTCTATGTATGTGTTGACTGGGTACTTGGCTTCCTTTACCGGTGGCAAAGGAAGCTGGATTTCTCTTATTGACTCACTTCTTCCAATTTGTGATTCTGCTTTCGCGCCCTATAATGCCCACAATTTTCAAGCACATTGCGCCATCATGTGTAACTATGCATTCCTTTTATTGGGCTTGTCGCGAGCAATCGTAAGGGCATGATCCGGTCGTATTACGATCCTTATTCCCATGACCCATCGACTGGCTCTAAGAAACTTTAGAACTTATGCCTAGACCCCTCCAACTGACTCGCAGCTCTCAGCTCGGCTACATCTTGGACTGATCGTCAAATATGTGATGGCTTTAGACTAGGAAGTCGTTCCAATGGCAATCGATATGGCAGTGCCAATGTTGGTCTAATGGAAGAAAGTCGCGCGCTCGGTGTCTCTCTAACCGCTCATTGCTTGATCAGAGCAATCTGGACTGTTTCTCGTTGAGCCTTGTCGAGAGCCTTGTGTTCTTTACGCGCCCACACTTCGAAAAAAAAAAAAAAAAA